>NW_012148686.1:2991000-3036000 GCF_000956105.1 Propithecus coquereli | reverse complement strand
AGAGGAGATCCCGGGACAATCTCTGGGGTATTAAAGGAGCCACCTGGCTTTGCGCATTTGACTGAAAACAAAAGACCCATGGGGTGACTGGGTTTTTGTTCCGAGGTTTGTTTTCTCCCAGCCAGTTCGGTTGGGGAGAGAGGCGCAGTCAGCTAGTCTTTTCGGTTCTCACTTCTTTCCTTAAAGGTACACTACCCCGCAAACGCACCTGCCTAGACCTTCTCCTTGGAAACTGAGTTTCATTCCCTGAGGCCTTCCTGAAAAACCAGAAAACTGGCTGGCTAAAGGTGTGCTCCTAGGGGGAGGAGGTGAGAAGCCTCTCTTGAGTGCCTCCTTTTGGAAGCAGATGCCTCCTGAGTTGCCCCAGTAAAACAGCCACCAAGAGTGACTGGCTGTGTGGGTCCTGGTTCCCCAGGCCTGCTGCGCATGAGGGGAGCGCAGTTATTTGGCCAGAGCGCACCCTAGGTGGGCAGCCAGCTCCCATCTTCCCAGGCCAGGCGCAAAGAGCTCATGCGCTAAAGCGTGGGCAGGAGTGAGCTGCCCTTCCCACCCTCCCCCTTCTACCTGGGGCCCTGGGTGGTGGTGAGGGGGGAGGAGGGGCGCAGCAGAGTTTGGAAAAGAACGGTCGCCTTCTCTCCATGGGTCCCAACACTTAATTTTTTTTCTAGCCTTCCCAGGTGTTCCTGCTTGAAGGAACTGTCTTTAGGTCACCCAGAATTGACGGGCTCTTCTCACTTGCTTGTGCCCATTCTTTTGAAACCCTAGTAGTTAAAGAGCAATGATGAGAGAAGGTGAAGATGGAGCAAGATTCTCTGCACCTGCTTCCTCCATGATGCTGTCTCAGGTGGGTATGGGCCTCTGAATGTGGAGGTTCCCAGGGATACAGGGGACCACAAAGATCCACATTCCCAAATGCAGCACTTCCAAACCAAGGCGGGGCTTTTTCCAGGTGGCGAGGCCAGACACTCCACTACTGCCCGCCCCATCCAGTAGGCTCAGGGAAATGCCACTCCCTCCCAAAAAGGAGCAGCTGGGGCTTCTCTTCCTGAGGAAGGGGCTGAAATGGATGCTGCTTGCCATGCCAGTCTCTGACCCTGCTGCAGGGATGACGGGCGAGCCCCCAGCTGCGGGGGAGATGTGGTCCTGAGAGGCCGTTCTAGAGACTGCTCTTCAAAGAGGTCATGTCCATCTTGGGGCAGAACTTCATACACGGAAATATACGAACCGCCCTTCGGTCCACCTCCAGGCGGTTCAGGGCTGAGCTGGGCGCCGGCTCATCTCCCTCTCTCCTCCTTCCCCGACAATAGCTGCTCCCTGCCAGGAGTTCAGGCATGTTTTCTCATTGAACTTACACAACAGCCCTGCGAAATGGGTGTGATTAACCCCCTTTCACAGCTGAGGAAACCGGCTCATACATGTGACGTGCTTGCCTAGGGAAACCATACAGCTATTAAGGGAGAGGTAGTTTACCCCGGATTTGCCTGACTTCCAAATCATGCTTTTGTTGCAATTCCAGAGTTTGCAACTGCATGTCCCACACATAGTGACCTAAAGGCACTGGTTTCCTCGGAAAACTGTGAACTAATGTCCCTGGACCTCTTCCCCATGGCCTACCTCACTGAATGCCCCATCTCACCCCTTCCCTGGGACTTTCTATATCTTCTCCCATATTTCATGTTGACCATACAACTTTGCGTTCTTCTAATCTAGGCTGATGCCAGACACTGTGTCTGTTATTTGGCATCTGTTTTCCCTCCCTCGAGTGATATCTGGTTATATCACACTGATTTTTATTTGAGGACTCACCCCTTCCCCACTCCCAGTCTCCTGGATGCTGGCAGGGGTCTCTGACCTGGGGCTGGCCAATGACAATATTGCCTCTCCCTGCCACCTCGATCAGCTTGAGGGAACATGTCACAAAGCCAAACCAATAAAGTGCATCTTTGCTGACAATAATTTCCCCCCCAAGCTAGAGTTGTTGCGCTAGTGAGAAGCAAGCACAGAAAGCCTGGGGTCTACCTTTGCTAGCAATTGTAGACAACCTGGCCAACTATAAGCTCCGTGAGGCCAGGCATTGTGTTTGTCCTGCTCACCCTGCCCCTGGGGTTTAGGGCAGGACCTTGTATCCTGCACATCCAGGGCCTGAGAACAAAACAACTCAGAGGAAAACAAGCTAAGAGAGACAAAAGTCCGAGGTCATCATTTAAGCAGCTGGATGCAGCTGTGCCTGAAGTTGTTAAACTCATTTTCATGCTTGGGTCAGTTTGTACTGGGCTTCTGCCACTTGTAACTCAGAGTCTTGACCAACACAAGCAAAACGACTTGACTCAAGTTTCTTGATGAACCTCCTGCAAGAGAAATCACTGACAAACAGTGACCTTGGGGGCCATGGTGGTCTGCCCAGGCCTTAACATGCCTCCCTGCTTTTTTAAAGTTCCTCTAGTTCGTTGGCTTACAGACTCTGCGATGGCAGCAGTGACACTTGCTCTGTGTTATTTAATCCTCTGACAGGACCCTCTGCACAGGGAGGCCTTGGGAGATAGGGGGCCGCAGCTGGCCCAGGAGGCCAGGGTGCAGGGTGCGAATCAAGACCTACTGGGCTCTCCTGTGTCTAGCATGGTTTCTGGCAGATGTCACGTGCTCAGTAAATATTCGTTGACTGAATGGCCCACGGGAAGGAAGTGTGCAGATGCCTTGTAGACCTCATGAGAAAAGAATCTATCGCCCCATAAGGGTCTCCTCTCTTTTCTGCCTGCCCCTCCTTCCAGCACGAAGTTTCTCCTGCCTTCTCTTTGTCCAGCTTCCTCGGGTTGCGTGAGGCCCCCCCAGCACATTAGGTCTATTGACACATCTGTCTGCTCCAGACGACGTGTGTCCTGACACTCCCTCCCAGTGTCTTGCTCATGGGTGACTCTCCAGCGTCGCAGAGAACGCCTGCCTTATACAGCTCTCTGAACAGTGTTTTCTGAGTGCATGAGTGAGTGAGCGAGTGAGTGGCGGCTTCACGACTCCAGCTCCTGCTGCTCAGTGCCTATGCAGGCTTCTGTGCCGGGGTCTGTCCTGGAGAGATGACAATGATGACAAGTGTAAGTCTGCCTGGGTCTCACAGACAGGAGGGGAAGTCCCCACCCCTCTACCCAGCCGTCCGACTTCTCCACTCGGAGTCTTCCCTGCCCTCACTTAGGGCCAGCAAAGCCGAGCGTTGGCCCCTCAGGTTTCCCTGCGGGGGTCACAGTTGGATGCTCCTCTCCCCTGGGAGTCACCGCCCTGTATTGTCCCTGTCCCAGCTGGTTCAGATGTGGCTGACCTGTGGGGGAGGTGATCTGGGCTGTGGACCAAGCTGTCTTTGAGAAGAGCCAGTGGGTGTGGGGATTGTAAGTGAAGAAATGAGGTTCCAGCCCCACTCCTCCAAGCACTGGGGGGGAGACCTCGCCAAACCACCTCCCCTCTCTGGGTCCTGCGTCCCCAGTGGGAAAACGGCCAGGCTGGGGAGAGGAGACGAGCTCAAGGGTGTTTTCCCCCAGCGAAGTCCTCTGAAGAAGAAACACGTTTGGTGTGCCTGGGGGCAGGGGGCTGGTGGGGGCTGGGCGGGAGGAACTGGGCCATGTGAGAATGCCCAGGAAGGCTGGGCTGGTCCTAGCATCACACGGGCACGTCTGAATGGCTCTGGGGCAGTTCCAGGCAAACACCAGGCCCTAATGGTTGGTCCTCCAAAGCGGATCTCAGGTCCACCCACTTCTTCCCACGTCCACAGCTCAGGCCGCCACGTGGTGCAGCCGGACAGCTGCAGCCGCTTCCCAATGCTTCCCAGTGCCGACTCCCGGGTCCCGGCACCGCTCTCCTACCCGCAGCAGGCACTGGACTAGGCACTGTGTGTACCTAGTGCACGAGACAACCTCCTGCCTTCACCAAACTGCAGTGCAGTGGCAGCGAAGGCCACATGCAAATGTCAAATTAACCTGTGAAAAGGACAAGAAAGAACATAATGTAGTGACTAAGAAAGAGGGGAGAAGGAGCTGTTTAGTAGGGCGATTGGCAGAGGCCTTTGGAAGGAGGAGACATTTCAGCTGAGATCTGAAAAGTGACCCGGAGGAAAGACGGGAAGGGTGTTACAGGCAGAGGGAACAACATGCGCAAGGACCCTGAGGTGGGAAAGAGAGAGGCTGGAGTGAGGGAGGGAGGAGAAGAGGGGCGTGGAAGCGCTGGGCCTCAGTCAAGGGGACGAACAAGGCCGACGTGGAGGCCACAGGAGTTCAGCTACCATAAAATCCGGGAAGGGTTTTAAGAAAGGCATAATCTGGGAGTGATATGTGTTCAGGATTGTGCTGGGAGTGGAGGCCGGGAGAGCGGGGAGGAAAGTGGATGAGCCAGGAGAGGGGCAGGCCCTGCAGAGAGGAGGAGGGGAGAGGATCTAGTGAGTTTAGGAGGCAGAAGGGGCACTGGAGGGCCGAGTCCCACTCTCAGGCCTGCACGGCTGCAGAATGGGCATGGCCGGAAGCCTGCTGTGGGTTCCCAGGCTCAGGGAGAGCTGAGGCCTCATGGGAGCCACGGCTACACCTTCCCGTCCCTGCACTCTCCTCTCCTTCCCTCAGATCCACCTTCTCAGGGACCCCCTGGACCACTTTGTTTAAAACTGCACCTCGTCCTGCGCACACAGCAATTCCTTGCTGCCCGAGGAGTCCGTGGTCCCCCCATAGTGCTCTCACTGCCTGTAGTAACAGACAGCTTCTGCGTTTGCTAGGTGTGTTATTTATCGCCCATCTCCCCCGCCAGGACATGCGTTCCCGGAGGGCAGGGCTCCTGTCTGTGTTGTTCCCCGTTACAGCCCCAGCACTGGGAGCAATGCCGGCACGTTCGTGGCTGTAGAGATTTGTTGAACGAATGAATGGATGGATGGATGACTCTCACTTTGAGAGTCCTTGGCATGGGGTGGCGCAGACAGCCGGGGACTGAGGGAAAAGGAAGGAAGATCAGAGTCCAGGACCAGGGGAAGAGGTACGTGGAGGAGGGCCAGCTAAGACAGGGACCGGGGCCCACAAGGCTGGGGACACCCGTTGCGGGTGTCCCCATGGAAGCTCCGTTCGGCAGCCTGACACCCTCTGTGGCTTCTCATCGACCTCAGGTCACGCCTGGCTTCCCCGTTCTTAGCTTTCTGGCCTTGGCTCCTCACACTTCCTGCACCCCAACCAGCGCACCCTGGTCCGCCAGGGCAGGGCGCTCTGCGGCCTTCCTCATTCTGGGCTATTTGTCGTTTCCTGAAAGTGTCAACCTCTCCTCTGGACATTTGCAGAGACTGTTTGGTCATCCTAGAATACCTCCATCCCGTCTACCCAGAGCTCTTCCTCAGCCCCTCTCGGGCTCAAGCGAGGCTCCTCCAGTGAGCACCGGCCGGTGAGCTGAGACGGGGCTGAGACCTCCCGTGCGTGCACGCGCTCCCTGTTCAGCGCCCATTTTGGCGCTTTGTAAAATAATGTCTTGTTAACTGTTCGCAACGCGCCAGGCGTTATTCTACGCATTTTCCCATATTAACTCTTTTAGTGATCCCCGTAACATTCTGAATGAGGTGACGTTGCATTCCTGTTTTACAGATAAGGTAACCGGAGGCATCCGTTGCTGGAGGTCACCCGGCTAGGCGGTGGCAGGACCTGTGTTGTGCCCTGGGGGGTCTCACTCTGGAGCCCACACTCACAGCCCTGGGGTGCTCTTGCCTCTGCTCCTGAGCATCTTCTCCAACGAAGTGGTCCTTCACTGGAGGTGACTTTTCTCCCCTCAAGGGACACTTGGCAGTGTCTGGGGATGTTTTTGGTTGTTATGCCTGTGTGGTGGGGGTGCTCCTGGCACCCAGTAGGCAGAGGCCAGAGATGCTGCCAAGTATCCTACAGTGCACAGAACAGTCCTGGCCATGGGGCATCAGCCCCACGTGTCGCCAATGCGAAGGCTGAGAGACCCTGCTCCGTCTAGACTGCAAACTCCATGCGCTCGTCCTCCCACCGCACGGCCCCTCCTCCTCGCTCCTGCACTCTTCCCATCGCAGTGCTCCAGCTCACCTCCTTGTCCTCTTCTCTGCTCTGTCCCATTCTGCCCAGGGTTTCCGGCCTGCCTGACGACTCTCAAATTGCGTCTCACATTCCCTGCATCCACAGCCCGCCCGTCAGTGGACCAGCTCAGCTTCCAAAACACATCTGAACCCATCTCGCCACCCCACAGTCAGGCTGCCGGAGCCCCAGAGTCTCACTCTCAGACCCCTGCGACAATCTCTCGACCCTGCCCCCACACACGCACCCCGCCACCACCCATTCTCCACCCCACAGCCAGAGCCCTTGGTCCAGAGCATGATCCCGAGTGTCTGTCCCCTGCTGAAAACTCCATTAGCTTCCTGTCCTGCAGGCGTGACTTCTAGCCCTCCGTGGCCACCAGGCCCTGCCGACACCTGGGATGGCCCTGGTCCACGCTCCTCTTGGCACTGGCCTCCGTTCTGCCCTGGGAGGCCACACGCTCTTCACACGTGCTCCTCCCCACGGCCGTGGCCTTCCCATCATTCGGGTTTCCCTCCAAGGCCTTGGACCACCGGGGGGAGTCTGCGCCCCGGAGCTCTGCCTCGCCTTCTCTCTCCGGTGCACGCGCAGCGTTTACGTGTCCTGTGGCCGTCTCTCCTCCCGGAGCATAGGGAGCCCGGGGACAGGGCTCTGCCTCTCCTGCTTCCTGCTGAGTCCACGGCACCTTAGGCAGTGCCTGCCATGTAACACGTGCTCAGGAATACTTTTTAGGAATATAGTTGAATTGGAAACGGTGGCGAGAAGGAAGTTTGTCCTTGTGAATCTCCAAGGCTCCTTCTCCTACCAGCCTCCCCTCGTCAGGGATTCTACCTCCCCCTTTGTTCTCATTTCCTTTCATTTCTGCTAACGGAACTGCGAATGCGTATGTCCACTGCCTGGTCAGCGTCTCCACTGGGAAGATGGGCGTCTTCGACATAACGTGGCCCAGACAGGAATGATCATTTCCCCGGGTCTTCCCGTCTCAGTAGATGGCAGGACCATTCATCCAGCGGCTCAGGCCAGAAACCTACAAGTGACGCAGCACTCTGCTCCCGTCCTGACATCGGGAACATCAGCAAGTGGTGACGTCACCCTGGAAGCACACCCGCGTCACTACCCTTCGCCACCTTTGCAGCTGCCACCCTGTCCAAGCCGCCCCGAGCCCTGCCCTGGCCGCCATCGTCAGGCCCTGACCGGCCTTCCTGCTTGTCCCTGGCTTGGCCCGCATCCTGTTCTCCTCAGGGCAGCCCGGACAATCTTTTAAAAACACACATGAGATGATTTCTTTCTCCTGTCCAGAACTATCCAATGAATAGTTTTTATTCTGATAGTCACTTAGTAGGTGTCTTGGCGATCAGATCCACAGATCACAAGAAGGGTGAGTACAGAACAATATGATATTTTGAGAGAGAGATAACTTTTATTGCAGTATATTGTTATAATTGTTCTATTTTATTATGAGTTATTGTTAATCTCTTACTGTGCCTGCTTTCTAAATTAAACTTTATCATAGGTTTGCGTGTGTAGGAAAAACATAGAATATACCGGGTTTGGTACTATCGGTGGTTTCAGGCATCCACTGGGGGTCTTGGGAAGTGTCCCCTTGGGTAAGGGGGGCCACTGTGCTCTATAAAACACCCACTTCCTATCCCATCCTGTGGCCGTCTGTAGTTATCTTATTCATTTATGTGCTTACTTGCTTTGGGGTCTCTGGTCCCCGCGGGTGTGAACGCAGTGACCCCATCTGTCCTGTTCCCAGCAGTTTCCCTGGAACCAGGGCCCGGTGCTGGAAGGAGCTCAGCACACAGTGCTGGGTGCGTGAAAGTGGACCAGGAGGGTTTCAGGGCTGAGGCGGCCTCTGAAGAACTATTTGCCTTTTAACAGGGACTCGACTCTGGAGGACTTTTGTGATTAAGGGGACTGAAGCTATTAAAACCCCCTGAAGGTCCGGGGCCTTATTGTTTACAGAGCACTTGCCCATATGACGACTCATTCATTCGTTCATTCATTCGTTCAATATTCTTTGCATTTCTACTCTGTGCCAGTCCCTTACAGATGGGATGGTATTTGGGGCGGGTCCTCGCAGTTCATCACCCAGGAGCGCAGGGGCCATTGCTTGGATTCTTTAGAGCTGGCTCCCAGGCCTATCGCTGAGGGGGAATGCAGCAGCAGGTACAGAAGGTTTGAGTCCTGACTCTGCTCCTCCAGGCTGTGTGACCTGAGGCACATTGCTTAGCGTCTCTGAACTGAAGCTCAAGTAGAAAACAGAGCTAATAATGACACAGTGCTCACAGCACTAAGGCTCTCCTTCGACCCGTCTCACCTCCTCTGTGTCCACCTTCCACACTCCCCGCTCTCCTGAGCTCTCTCAGCTGCTCAGGAGAAACTCGGGCGCTCTGCCTCCCGCAGCCCGGCCCACCTGCATCTCCCTGGCAAAACCTTCACAGGGGAGACTCGTTTCTAAGAAACTGCCTTCCCACAGGTGCTTGTCCAGCGAGCTCATTTCTGGTAACTCATCCATGAAGCTGCTCAGGCCAAGGTGTCCTGTAGAAACATTTGCATTTTATCGGGGCTTGGGACTTTTATTGAACGAGTAGATATGTGGCAGGTCCTGGCTCTGCAGCAAGCAGATGAGAGGGAACTTTCTCGGCAGGGTGAGGGGACCTTTGCCCAGATCACACCAGTCAGGAATTGGCTCTCCAGCCAGGTGTGTACCCGCAGGATCTCTTCAGACAAGTGCCAGGTGGCTGTGTGCTGCCTGCTGAGGGAGCCAGTCTCCCCCCATCCGTTCTTGTCCCTCATACCCATTTTCCACGCTGCAGCTACGGCGAGTCCTTCAAAACACGGATCTGATCTTGTCAACCCTCTGCTTAAAAGTCTTTAATGAGTTCCATCACTTTTAAAACAAAACCCACAATCCTTGATCCCATCAGCCAGGCTCAGCAGCTCCTCCCCAGTCCTGCCTCTCCAGGAACTGCCCGCTCTTTGCACTCCTGTCCCTGGGTCTTCTTTCAGTGCCTGAAGAGGGCTTGTACCAGCTCACCACAGGCCCTTTGCATGAGCTGCTCTTCCATCACTTCCTTCCACACCTCATCCATGTCTCCTAACTCCTCCTCACCCTTAAAATCTTGGGTCCCTTCCAAGCCTGCTGCAGTTTCTCCCTCCTGCTCTCCTCATCTGACTGTGGCTTTTTCTCTGATGTGTGGTGATTTGCTTACAGTCTTTCTCCTTCTCTTGAATATAAGCTTCATAAATCAGATTGTTTTGCTCACCGTCACCTGATACATAGACGAATGTATGTTGAACAAGCAATGCACTCATGAGCAGGGAGGGAGGGTCAGAGCCAGCTGGGATGCTTGGGAGAAGTCGGGGGCTCGGTGGCTGCCAGGACTGTCCACCTCGCCAAGCCTGGGCATGCCTGGAACAGCCGGGTCTAGCATGGCCACAGCTGCAGGGGGGCAGCTGTGCTGTCCTTTGATGCTGAGGCAGAGCTGCCACACCTGACAGAGGACCTGATTCCTCGTGCAGGTTTCTCTACGTGAAGACCAGATCGGAACACACAGTGGGTGTGTTAGTTTGCTTGGGCTGCCATAACAAAAATACCACAGACTGGATATTAAACTACGGCAGTTTATTCCCTCTCAGTCTGGAGGCTGGATGTCCAAGATCAAGGCACTGGTAGGGTTGGTCTCCTGAGGTCTCTCCCTTGCCTTGTAGATAGATGGCCACCCTCTTGCTGTGTCCCCACCGGGCCTTTCCTCTGTGTGTCCACACACCCCCGGTGTCTCTTTGTTTCCTAAT
This sequence comes from Propithecus coquereli, assembly GCF_000956105.1. Lineage (NCBI taxonomy): Eukaryota > Metazoa > Chordata > Mammalia > Primates > Indriidae > Propithecus > Propithecus coquereli. Next base: position 3,026,164 of record NW_012148686.1, on the reverse strand, counting down.
CTCTTCTCTTGGGACACCAGTCAGCTTGGAGTAGGGTCCCCCAATAATGGCTTCATTTTAACTTAATCACCTCTTTAAAAGGTCCTATCTCCAAATGTGGTCGCATTTGAGGTACTGGGGTGAGAGTTTCAACATACAAATTTGGAGGGGGTGCAATTCAGCCCACAACAATGGGGTGTGCAAGTGTGCCATGATTTGACCCGAAACTACAACAGGAGACAGACAGAATAGAAAGCAGATCCTGACCCAGACCTACTTTTTTTTTTTTTTTTTTGAGACAGAGTCTCACTCTCTTGCCTGGGGCGAGTGCCGTGGCATCATCCTAGCTCACAGCAACCTCAAACTCCTGGGCTCAAGCAATCCTACTGTCCCAGCCTCCCGAGTAGCTGGGACTACAGGTATGTGCAACCATGCCTGGCTAATTTTTTCTATATATATATTTTTAGCTGTCTAGTTAGTTTCTTTCTATTTTTGGTAGAGACAGGGTCTCGCTCTTGCTCAGGCTGGTCTCGAACTCATATTTTTGAATAAGACTATGTACAACATTTTCCACTCCATGACCAACCTTCTGCCCCCCAAAAGTACCACGGTATGGCCAGGGAGCATGTCATCAATGTCACATCACAGCCCTGTTCCCTCATCAGTACCAGGCTGGGACGTGATTCCCCCTCTGTAGCCCGCAGCCCACTCCCCAGGGGCAACAGGGAGGTCCTGGCAGGCGGACCGGGTAGTGTCCTTCTCGCTGTGGTCACCCAGCTCACACTGCTCCTTCTCAGAGGGGATGGGGGAACAAACCCTTGGCTGTCGGGAAGCCGATCTCCTTTTCTGCAGAAGGAAACTTCAGGGCTGGCTTCCCAGACAATGGGCTCTTCAGAGAAGTCGGGTTTTGGGGGGGTGGGTTGCAAAAAGCATCAGTGTTAGTTTGGAAGACAAAGGGCAGGTGTCTCTGGAAGGGGCAAGCAGTGGAGTTATAGAGAAGAGACCCCTGGGGAAGCTCAGAGAGCAGCCCCCTGTGGGAAGCCTGGCTGGTTAGGGGTTGCAGGGACAGGGTCCACAAGCAGGATGAAGAGGGAAGAGGGAACTCATGCTCAAGGTTCAGTGTATTTATTGATTTCATCTTCCACTGGGTAAGAAGAGTCTCTGCACATACATGGTGTTTACCAAGTGCCCACCACGTGCCAGGCCCTGGGGATGCCGAGATGAGGAAGACACGGTCTCCGGCCTTGAGGAGCACCGCTTAGCCGGAGACAGATGCGCACACAGAGTGCCGTTCACTGTGGTCGGAGCGCCCGGCATGGAAGCTGTGCCCATGTAGTCGAGAGTGAAGGAGGAACCAGCAGAAGGGCCGGAGCACCCGAGACGGAGACGGCCACCTCCACCTGGACAGGTGGGGAAGGCTTCCCAGAGGAGGCTGAGTAGGAGTTGGCCAGGCTGGGCGTGAGAGGGCCAGCCCATCTCAGGCAGAGACAGCCTTTGCGCAGGCGGGGAGCGGCCACATGGCGTGGGCAGACCCACACTGGAACAGCAGATCCACACACCGGCGGCATCCTTTTCTAATTGTGGCCCGCATCTCACTTGGGCCTTCTGTTTGTGCTTCGGGCCCATGCATTCCAGACCTAATTGGCCACGCCTGCTTGGCCGGCCCTTTATGGTGTGTGCAACCCTGCCGGGCATCCAAGGACCATGTGACGGGGAGTTTGGTATTAAGGTACTAAGCTGTATTATTGAGTTCACAAACCCAACTTTCAGAAATCTAACCAAACAAGGGATTTGCAAAACAGTTTCAAAGAGAGCAGAGCCGACTACATTTCCCATGACAATCAGCTTGTTTACCACCCCAAGGTACACTCTAACTGCTGTTGACACGCTCATTTGCATGCCAATACCCAGAATGCCTTTCTAGCCCTACTGCGCTTGGATCCCGCCAGTGCGCTGAAAGGTTTATTTACGCATACAATACATGACAACTTCATTTTCTGAAGCATCTTTCATACCAACCGTATCCCCAAAATGCCTTAAGTTGGTGAAAGAATTCCAAAATCCTTTTAGAGTTTAAACCCTTCTTTCTGGGCCGAAGTGGAGTTAACTTATGCGTGCCCAAATTAACATTTTAATTAAAAGGTACTCGAGGGAAATGGGATTTCAGTGATTCAGCCGTGTGTAATATTACGCTTGGTGTACTAGGCCAAGGTTATGAAGAGAAACTGTATGGCCACAGATGATTAGTGGTCGTGAGGGCCGTACAAAGAGCTCCATGTGCACATCAGGCTGAACTAGGGTCACCAGAGGGATGGCAGCTGGGCAACTGTCTTACAGCTGGACTTCCACTGCACTGTGGCCCGAGAGATGACATTCATAAAGGGGCATTGGCGTAATGGCACGGGTGATAGAAACATGAACTGGGTACCCGGGGTGGACAAGAAATAACAGACTCATAAACTGGTTGGTAGGAAAGAGGCGGCATTGTGAACAAGTTAGACACACGGATGCTGGAGCCAGACTCCTGGGCTGGAATCCGCGGGTCTCCGCAGGCCAACAGCATGGACTTTGGGCGTCATTCAATCTCTCTGTGCCTCAATTTCTTCAACTGTGGAATGGGGATTACAATAATTCCTGCCTCACAGGGCTATGATGAGTATTATGAAGGTTAATACGTCTCTGGTAGTGCTGGCCGCTCTTGCTGTTAAAGCTCTGCAATAGCCCTCTGCAAGCTTTGGTCTTGAGACCAAAGTTTGTATTTTTGCAAATCTCTTTAATGTCTAGCTTTTTTTTCTTTATAATATATATATTCTTTTATTTGCACACATTTATGGGATAATGTCTGGCTCAAGAGAAGATAGCTAAATTCTCCTAGCTCCTTCTGCATTCAATTTTTTCTGATGTGTTGTTTTCTTTGAAATATATGGAGAAAATCAGTCTCATACAGATAAGTAGCTTAAAAAGTGGAAGGGTATTTTAATAGCTTTTTCATATAATTGTGGAATTTTTTTTGGTTCTATATCAAAACCTGAAATTCTTAAATGTTAGTTATAATGTGGAACCTGGAATCATATAAAAAAAATTTTGTACTCCGTTACCTGAAAATCTGCTAGTCTACCTTGAAGTTTGAATGGCTTTTTTACCTGTGCATAATTTTGTAGCATCATACCTTGGTCATCTGCGAATACTGGTTCACCAAGTTAATGAAGATCATCTATATGTTGGCACGTTTCATTATATAATATTTAAAAATCACATTTGTTAATGTTACCACTGATCTTATCATAAGTCTTTAAGCATTAAGAAGTTGTCAAGTTCACAGTGATGAATACATGTGTTCCAGCATTCCAATTTTTGACTGAAACCTCAAATTTTATAATTGGCAACAAATACTATCAGTTGTTTTTCTTGAACTAACTGGCTCACTTCATTTGTTTTCAAGAAAATGTCTACTAAATACGCATGTCTGAAGAATCAGTTTATTTGCCAGTCCTTTCAAGTAAAATGATTTTCCATGAAAAAAACAACTCGTTCAGCTTGCCATTTAAACAATCATGTCAGTGCTTTTTTTTTTTCGAGACAACTACTACTGTTTTACATACTTTGGTTTGCAGCAGATGAAAACTTACCATTTCGTCACATAGAATATTACAAAGAATATTAAAGAGCTTCAATAAAATTATCATCAAGAACATTCTTATGTGCAACCGGATTTCTTTTTACCTTGAGCGGGTGGAGACCAAGAGTACCCTGACTGCTAGTGCGGCTCGTTGCCACTGCCTGGTTGTCTAAGGCCCCAGCAGTTTTGCCCACTGCTCCCTTCTGCACCATCAGTGCAAATGTCAACACAGTGAAAAAGGCAGATAATGTCTCTGTACTATTATTGTGAAAATAGCTTTGGCCTCTTGGACTCCCTGAGGGAAGCCTGAGGGCCCACAGTCCACACTTTGAGAACCGCTGCACTACAGCATGAATCAGAAATTGGCACTCAGAGTGGACATCTGCACTTTTGTCTGTTTAGTGTCCTTTCTCCCTCCAGCAAGCCCAGCTACATTTCCTGTGTTCTGGTGGGGCCTCCAATCCAAGTTCCCCCGGAGTGCAACCCCTGGCCCCAGCCACAGGATTGGCAGAGAACCCCGGCAGCGCCGATCTGCATTTAGCACGGTCACCTCTGGAGTGACCACCCTGGACAATGCCTGCCATGCTCACGGGCTGCTGCCATGGCCACGTGCCATCACTGTGGAGCTCGGGGGGGAGAGTGAGCGCGAGAGAGATACTCTGGCTCTTTTGTGGGGCATGTTTGGCCAGGATGACATAAGCTGGTTGTTGCCATCCTGACCTTGTTTCCCTACCCTTTAACCCGCACACCCCCACCTTGTCCACAGTATGGAAGAGTAAGGACAACACAGAGAAAAAAGCAAAGCCAAGGAATAAGGAGAGGCCCAGACACCTCGACACATCCCTGCAGCTCCCAAGGACAGCTCCCCTCCTGAATGTAACTGATTCTGTGAGTCAATAGGCTCTTTTTAGCTTAAAGTAGCTTCCTTTTTTTTTTTTTTTTTTTTTAGTAGCTGGAATTACAGGTGAATGCCACCATGTTCAGCTAATTTTTAAAATTTTTTTGTAGAGATGGGATCTTGATTTGTTGCCCAGGCTGGTCTTGAGCTCCTGTCCCCAAGTGATCCTCCCTCCTTGACCTCCCAAAGTGCCGGGATTACAGGCATGGGCCACAGCACCTGGCCTTAAAGTAGTTTCTGACACTTACAATAAAAAGGCTTGTGATTTGAAGAATTATTGGGAACCTCTAGGACATTCTTAACTACCACAGAGAGTCTTAAAGATAAAGAAATTCAGGAAGCGTCTCTTTCCTGGTGAGTAAGAGCAAAGCGGCACAGAGTGAGCAGATCCAGGAATGTACGTGCAAAAGTGCACGGCCTGGGCATGACTTCCCATGCAGGGTGTAAAGTGGGAGGAAGCACCACTCCTGCTGCCCCCAGGAAGCCCAGTGCTGCTCCAGCGTGAGACCAGCTCATGCTTCCACTGTGACCCATGTGTCACCACTGGATGATGAATTCTGAAACCATCAACCCAAGTGTCTCAGTCTGTTTACTGTTGCTGTAACTAAATTCCCGAGACCTGGTAATCTATAAAGAAAAGAAATTTATTTCTTACAGTTCTGGAGGATGGGATATCTAAGAGCATGGCACCAGCATCTGGGGAGGGCCTTCTTGCTGGGGAGGACTCTTTGCAGAGTCCTGAGACTGCACAGGGCATTACATGGTGATGCGGCTTTCAAGAGAGACAGCCAATTTGGCCTTTTATAACAGACCCATTCCTAAAATAACCCATTAATCCGTCAACCCGTGCATGGATTAATCCATGAACTCAATCACTTCTTAAAGTCCCCACCTCTCAATACTGTTACATCGAGGATTAAGTTTCAACATCAGTTTCAGAAGTACAAACATTCAAACCATAGTACCAAGTCTAAATGTCCAGTGTGTCCAAAGGGAATGCATGGGCAACTGCTTAAAAGAGCCCCCGTTCAGAGAATTCTATGTGAGTAACATTGATCACCTGGTCAGAACTGATAGTTCCAGGGACAGAACTGTCACACTTATGTCAGGTCTGTTCACAATCCTGTGCAGGTTCTAAATAGCTCATATATGATGCGGACTATTGCATCACCCAGAGTGCTTGGTTGCCGGCAACAAAAACGAATTCTGGCTACTTAAGCAGAAAAGGGATTGAAGGGAAGTATTGAAGGAAAGGCCATCTTATAATTCACAGAATCAACGGGAATGCTGGAAATGGCCTGAAACCAGGCAGGAAGTGGGGAAGGATACAACCAAGGCCTCATCTGTGGACAGTCTAGCTAGAGGCCACCTCTGGGGTTCCCACCCTGGGCAATCCTTTCTACCACCCTCACATGTCATTTGCCATAGGAAACTCTCTCTAATTGACAGGGACCTCTGTGTTACTACTCCTCTCTAGATTCGGACTTGCAGGGGAAATGTCCAGTTGGTCAAGCCCAGGTCCTGTGCCCAGGCCTGAGCTGCCAGGGACATGAGCAGTAAATATCTAGTCTTCACTGAATTGTGTAGAGACGGTTCTTTCAGAACTGACCTTAATTTACATTTGACAAAACAAAATCTAGATGCTATAACCAGGAGCAGAAATGGATGCTGGGCAGAAAAAACAAAAATAGGAAAAAAAACAACAAAAACTCTAAATGTCTGGTACACCCCCTGACTTTGGAGAAGGGAAAATGGATCCAGGAAGATTGTATGGTTTGTCTGAAGTCACAGAATTAGTGAGTGGCATAACTAGGGTTGGATGTCAGGTTCTTGTCCAATACTCTTTCCTGTACCATCTTCCATGTTCTCACAGGAGCATGCCAAGGTGCAGAGAGCTCTCAGGTCAGAACCTGCTCGGGCCGCCATGACAAAATACCCCAGACTGGAGGCTTCAACAACAGACATTTATGTCTCACAGTTCTGGAGGCTGGAAGTCCAAGACCCAGGTGTCAGCAGATTTGGTTTCTGCTGAGGCCTCTCTCCTTGGCTCGTAGATGGCCACCTTCTCCCTGTGTCTTCACATGGCTTTTCCCACATGTATCTGTGTCCTAATCTCTTTTTATTAAGACACCAGTCACATTGAATTAGGACCCTCCCATAGGACCTCATTTTCCCTTAATTGCCTCTTTAAAGGCCCTACCTCCAACTATAGTTACATTCTGAGGCACTTAGGTTACATATGAATTCAACATATACATTTTGGATACTCAATTTAGCCCATAACAGAGCCATTCTAGAAATTGATATCATCATGGAATCCAGGAAACAGACATCTGCTTCTTTCTGACACCTCTCTGTGAACAGTGAGCCCATGGAGGTGGTCCCCAGGCTGACCCAGCCTCCCGGGGTCCGACAGCCTAAAGCCCACTCTGATCAATGCCCCTGGACTGTGGAGATACAGGGCAGGACTCCTGAATGCCACACTGCCCACCCACAGCTGCCTAAAGGGCAGGCCAGATCCAATGCCTCCCCAACAGACCATGGGGGGGCGCTTCCTCCCTGGAGCTGGGAATGCCACTCACAGATAGGAGCCCAGATGCCAGGCTGGGAGGTGTCAGTTTCAGGGCCTTGGATTTCGTTGGTGGTTTCAAAGGAGCCTCCTGGCACCAGGGTTTGGATTCCTAGTGACAGCTTGGTCACTAAAGCAGGATATTCAACTTCAGGATTATCTGGTTCTCCTCCTAGACTCACCAACTCCTTAAACATTTTCCTTTTGTTTCAGCCTCTCCTACACACTCATGTGCACACCCCCCCCCATAGTATTAGGAACTTGCCTGTTGATAACCACGTGCAAGATTGGGGAAAGGCTGGACCCATGAGGTTATTGCCTCATTGGGATTGGTTTATTCCTTACTTTGTGGGTGAAGTCGGATTCTGAAGGTATGTAGTAAACACAGTCACTCACCTGCCCCCCAAACTTAGGGGTGGGGGGCAGACGGCCTCAGGTAACACTGATTGGTGCCAGTGGGATTTCTGGAACCCTCTCCTGGACCCTATTCTTGCCCCTGTACCTCTTCCATGTACCTCATGCTCCATCCTCAGGGCCCTTCTACACCTTTGCCCTTCGGGAGACTTCTGTCAGGAAAAGTGAATGACGGTCAGTGCTCAGTGGTTACTATTTTCAGGGGTACTTGTATTTGAATCAAATATGAGAGGTTTTAAGCAAAAGGAATTGATGTCTAGCTAATGACTTTCAGACATTAACAAAACCAGTAAAAGCAAGGGCCCCAAGAAAAAACAAAATGGGGGTGATGAATGTGGTGTGTGTGTGAGACAGAGAGATTTGGAGGGATGCCACCCTGGGTTCCTAAAATTTTTCCACCCAAAGATTGGCCTTGTGGGTGCCCATGGACAGAAGAGGGAGCCCAACTATCTACAGGGCCATGACATGAAACATATGGGTAGAATATTATTGGAAAGGCCCTAGAAGCCCTGTAAACTCTGCTCGGCCAGCAAGCCTCTGACTGATTCACTCTTTCAACCTACATGCCAGGGCCCGTACAGACCATGTGTCCACCATGCGGGAAAGGCCTTTGTCTCGGTTATCTCCCCTCACCATCCCTCCTCACTTTCTCTTTCTCCTCCCTCCTCTCACACCACGCTGGTCCCCTGGATGTAGAAGGTTTAGATGTTCAATGGGATGTTCATGTCCACTGCAGGGATAACTGAAGGAAAGGCAGGAAGGTGTGTGCTCAGAGCCAGGCCACCAAATCCTGGCCACTGTAGACTTCAACAGAAACAATACTGATCTAAATCTGTTGTTTTCAGCCCGAAGTGATCCCTTCCCCCAGGACTTTTGGCAAATGTCTAGAGACACTTTTGGCTGTCCCAACTGGGAAAGGGCACTACTATCATCTAGTGGGTAGAGGCCAGATCTGCTAAACATCATGGAATGCATGGGACAGCTCTCGGCAACAGAGAATTATCCAGCCCAAAATGTCAGTAGTGCCCAGGTTGAGGAACTGGTCGAAACGAAGGTGGAAAGAGGACCCTTAGGTGATTCCAGCACCGGGGTGGCACTCTGCAGAGAGGAGCGCTCCTTATTCTCTGACCTACTACCTCCCGGCAGTCCAGGATATATTTGCACTTGCATGTGTTCTTCCCCACTTCAGTGGTGGATTCGACCTAAGTCTGTTTGTGAGCGGTCACGTCAGCATCCAGTAAATAATTCACCACCAACATTGCCCCACGCACGGTTATAGACACCACAAGGGACAACTACAGCAGCAACTACAAAATTAGTTAACATTCATTGAATCATGGCAAACACTGTGCTTAGCATTTTATGTGAATTCTATCCATTAATATTGCACGACGACCCTGTAGAAGAACTATGAACAGAATCCCCTCTTACAGATAAGGAAATTGAAGTTCAGGAAGGACCAGTGGATTGCTCAAGATTACCAGCTTGTAACTAAATGGTGGAAATGGATTGCAGCGCCAGGCACTTGGATTCTAGGGTCCAAACTCCTAGCTACTAGACTGCACAGAGAAAATAAAGACGCTGTCCCTGAAACAAACGCAGGCGTCTGTATTTAGATTAGTCACGTTAAATGGTAATTTCCAGGAAATTTCATCCTGATTACCCTGTTTGCTTCTAATTTCACAATTTGCCTTGCAAGCCCCAAATTCCAGCTCAGAATAGAGTGGTTTAAAGGCTGGATTGTGTCTCCCCAGATGATGAGGCCAGTAGCTCCCGGCCGCAATCGCGCACTGTGCTAGCCCCCAACAACCCAGGCAGCGGAGGAGAGGCTTTGACTGCCGGCCAAGGCCTCCTGGCTGGCACTACCCAACGCCTGGACTATTTCTGCATTCAGACCGGGCAGAGACGGCAGGGTGAGGAGTGTTTGAGCGGAAGTGAGTTGAGACTCAAACGCGGGTCTCAGCCCTTCCCGGCGACTGCGGGATTCTGAGAGCCCCAGGGCGCCGCAACCGCCTCCAAGCTCCCCAGCGCCGCGCTCGCGTCAAGACGTCGGTTACGACTGGGACCCCCACAAGGAGGCTGCATCTTTCGCCCGCTGCTCCCTAGGGCAGCCACCAGAAAGCAGAAAGCCCGCTCTTCTGGAAGCGGGGCCGGGAAGCGGAGAGCAGGAAACTTACGTTCGTGGGAGAACAGGACCCGCGCGGACCTGGCGCGCAGCTGTGGATCTGCAGATTCTGCGAGCAGCTGGGACAGGAGGGACCCCTAGGCAGGTGGCAAAACTGAAGAATGCAGGGTGAGGATGAGACGCAGGGCGTGGGGAGGGGGTATTCAGCCTCTTCACATATCTCCTAGCCCCGTTTCCACACACCCCCATCCCCCAACTCAGCTCTCTGGCAGGCCCGAAACTGCATTTCTGGTCGAGGGATCTGTCATTGAGCGCTGGCGAGAACCTATCGCACGTGCACAAGACCACCCTCTCCTGTAATCTAGAGGAGAAGCGGGCAGCAAGCAAGCCCTTCCGACCTCCCATATACCTGTCCCTTGGGGGTCATGCTGCCACCAGCCTCCAAATCCCAGCCAAAGGCAGCCTGGCAGGTTTCGCTGGAGCGAAAGGATGCGCGCAACTACACTCACAGAAGGGCCCTAAAGTAAAACTCAGAAAGTATCAGAATCATCACTGATGATAAAACACTAATTGGGATTCTATTCACAGTATGTCCTGAAGCACCTTGACTTCGTTTACATTGGTACAATGCCGCCTCCCGGGACGGCGGAGAACCGGTCCCCCGAGAGACTGAGGTTCAAACTGATGGAGACTCTCATCCGTCTCCGTCAAAACTCCGTCTTCCTGCTCCAGGAAAAACGAGAAAGGGCTTCTCCGTGGGGAGCCAGATCGCGCCCACTCCTGTTCTAGGGGAACTGGAGAGATTCCCCACACTCAGCTCGATTTGAAGGAAAAGATGGAAGGTTTTAGAAATGAGCCCCACAAATGTTGAACAATCCCCACTGGAACATCTTTCTTGCTGAAAGAGACGCGTTTGTTTGCTTTGCTCCGATACTGGGAATTTGGCACTCCCCAGGGTGCCTTGGGTAGGGGGTGGGTTTCTGGTAGGAAAAGAGATGGCCCAGGTTTCCAGGACACAGAACGCGAGTTTTCAGGGGACGGTGAGAACCCTTATCTGCTGTTTCCTGCGTCTGATTTCCCGACCCCAGAAATACGCCCCCTCCTGTGGCTGTGCGCTCTCGGTCTTGGCAGAACCCCATGCACCTCCTTTTTCTCCTGGTCTATCATAGCACACAAAAAGCCCCGCTGGGGCTGGGCTGGGGTGTGGATTCTAAGTGGTAGGGGAATGTGGGATTGTAATGAGAATTCGTGAGAACACGAGGTCCCACCGCCACGGGGTCCGGCTACACAGAGCCCCAAACTGGGACTCCCTGAGGCGGGATCGCTCCAGGGTCCTCGAATTCCTCGCCTGGAATGGTTTGCGACCAAAGACGCCGAAGACGGAATTTGTCTCAAAGCAATGCGCAGAGGCCCTTCTGAGAAGAGGCCGCGTCATCCTGAAGACTCAGATTTTTTCCCTAATGAATCGTCAATCTGAGCGCAGCGAAGGAAGGATTTCGTGCGCTCGCAGGGGAGTGGTTCCTGTCCTCTGGGCTGGAGGCAGAGATAACGAAACATTTAGAGCCTGGGGGTGGACCCCAGGCTGGATAGGAGGCGCTGCAGGGATCTGGACCGGAGGCGCAGCCCGGGAGATCTCTCGCTCCTGTCCCTCCAGCTCTACTCTCTGCGCTCCAGGGGGCGTGTGAGTCAGACTGGAGCCAAACATTCGGGAGCCCGAGCGCACTGGGTTGGCGTGGAAAGCCGGGTCCCCGCGGGGCTGCAGGTGCGGGGAGGGGCTCGCTGAGCTGTAAAGTGAGGAGCCAGCTCTACCCCGCAATCCCATCCCCAACCCGACGCAGCAGGGAGGCACAATCAAGGTCGGCGCCTGTCTAATCTAGAGTGGAGGCCTCGGGGCCCAGAGCCACCAGCATTTCTAAGAAAAAAAAAGTTTATTTAAAATTTTGTACATAAATAAATAAATAAATATCTTCTGGTATTACAGAGACGGTACAATTACACAGCTAGGCGGGGCAGTGCGGGAGTGGGGTGGGGGTACGGGGAAGAAGGGTCGCCAGAGGCGGAGAGCCAGGGGCTATGTTTGGGGGAATGCAGAGCTTGTCAGAAACCGAATGAATCGGTTTCCCCAATACGTACACCACGGGCATTTCTCCTATGGGAGAGGATCTGCGGGCACTGAGGACAGCAAGGCCTGATGAAGGGACAAACGGACTGTCTGAATGAGGAGGCTCCCAAGGCGGGGAAGGGAAAGGGAAAAGAAAGTTCATAAATGAAGGGGCTGGGGGGACGGGAGATGTGGATAAACGACCAAGGAAAGAGGTGGGGAGGGAGAGAAAGACATTTTAAAAAAGAGAGAAGTGAACGGGCATGGGATGAAAGGCAGAACTCAGCCGTGGGCAGAGAAGACTAGAGGAAGCAAGGAAACCTGAGCCAGCCCAGAGAGGGCGGGCGAGGAGGCGCGGGCGGCCAGCGAGGCGCTGTGCCAGGCGGACGTGCCCGAGGGCTGCCGCGCTGCACTGCCCAGGAGACCTCAAGCGTTTGCAGGGTCACAGTTTGGAGTTCGCTTTGGATGCACGCGAGCCCTGGGGCAGGGATATCACTGGCAGGTCTCTGCACAGCTCTTAGCCCTGCCCAGGGCCCGGGGCCTCCGTAAAGCCGTGCCAAATCCGCGCGGGGCAGTCGTTTGGCAGCGGGTGCCTGGGAAACAGCGCTGCGTCCCAGGACCAGTCTATGAGGCGCAGGGAGGTCTTGGGGTGAGCGACCTAGAGAGACGCACGCCTAGGGAGTGACCGTGAGATCTCGGTCGTCCTTCCCCGAGGAGGACGGAGACATGGGCAATTCGTCGTCATCCTCGGAGCACTTGGCTGAGGAGAGCGACGCGCACTTGCAGCCCTGCGGTGCGCCCCCGCCAGCGCCAGCACCCCCGCTGCTGCGGTGGTTGCCTCCCTTGCCCTCCTTCTTGTGCTTCACCCGGCGGTTCTGAAACCAGATCTTCACCTGCTTCTCGGACAGATTCAGGTAGGTCGCGATCTCGATGCGGCGTAGACGGGACAAGTACATGTTGGAGGCGAACTCCCGCTCCAGCTCTAGCAGCTGCGTGCTGGTGAACGCCGTGCGCATCCTCTTGCTGCTGGGCAGCTGGTTCGAGCTGCTGTCTAGAGAGGGTGGTGGAGCAGAGAGGGAAGGGGTCAGACCTTTGTGCGGTGGGCCCAGTCTCCCGCTAGAATCCCATGACTTTGGTCTCTCGCCCACCCCTTCTCCTTGAACACCACCCGCAACAGCGCCACTTGGAGCGCCTGCTTACCGAGCTGCGGGATCCTGGTTCTCCCAGAGTCACGCAGCCCTAGACCCCCTTTATGGAGCGCCCTGGACCCCTCTCCAGGACCTGGACTTTTGCCATCACCCCCTTCTGGCGTCGTGTTCTGGCCCTTTATCTGCGCACCACTCTGTGCGCCCCCCTCAGGTCCCCGACAGGGCCCTCTCAGCCCCCAGAACGCCCTGGGTCCCTCTTCGCCCTTTCCTGGCCTCTTTCCCCCAACCTGCCTCTGATCCACCTCTGCCTTGTGCCTCTGCGCGGCGGCCCCGCTTACCCACGGAGATGCAGTGGAACTGCCTGGGGTCCGGCAGTGGGTAGGAGGTCTGGTAGAGCGCGGCGGCGGCGGCAGGGCCATGAGCGACCCCGGGCGACACGGCAGAATGCTGGCGGCCCAGGGGCGCATGGCAGTACTGCGAGCCGAAGGGCGGGAAGGACGCCTTGAGCAGAGGCAGAGCGGGCGGCCCGGGGGGCCCGTGCAGCTGCGAGGCGGTGACGCAGAGCGGGCATACGCACAGCAGCCCGGCCTTGCGCGCGTGGCAGGCGCCGGGCGAGAGACCGTGCAGCGCGTGCGGCGGAGGCACCGCATAGGGGAAGAGCGGCGGTGGGCTGCCCTCGGGTGCCTTCTTCTCGCCCGCCTCGCGCAGCACCAGCGAGTCCACCAGGAAGGAGCGCGGCATGGCCCCGGCGCGCGGCCGCCCGGCAGCCAGCCCGCCCCCTGCGCCCGCCGGACCTCCGGGCTCTCCAGGCGCTCTCTCGGGCCTCCGCCGCCCGCAGCTGGCTGTGCCCGGGCTGGAGGAGCGACTGGGCCGGGGCTGAAATCGACGCAGCAGTAGCCGCGGGCGCCGCCCAAAGAGCGCGGGGTGCTGGCCAGCGCTAGTGGTGCTGAAAGGCGCCGGCGGCGCGGCTTAAATAGGACTATTGCCATGTGATGGGCTACGCCAGGAGCGGCCGGGGCCTCTCAATAGGGTTTTTGTGCCTTTTCTCTTGGCATTCACTCTGCACGCTTCCTCATTATTTCACTTGTTAACTAAATGAACTGCATAATGTACTCTATTCTTGTCAACCCCACCCACGCCGTAACAGGCGCCCTCGCCCCCTCCTCTCCCTTTTGCGGGTTTATTTTCTCATTCTCCCGCGATTTAATATTCTTTTCTTTCTCTTTATTCCTTACTCCCCTTTGGCTTTGCCATGGCGATCGGCCCGTTTATCTTATTGATTTTGCACCCCCGCTGCCTCGCCTCTACAGACCGATCCCCACGGGCGCACACCCCCATCTCTTCTGCCCACTTGGTCCTGGTCCCCTGCTTTCTATTATCTCCCCTGCCCCCAAAAGCACGCTGCCTCCACTCAGTTCTGCCAGCTCAGCTCTGTGCCCCTGCGAGCGTCCCTGCAGCCGGCCTCCCATCCACCTGTGGAATCCCTCTCCTCTCCCTGTGTCAGAAGCTGGAGGCCCAGGGTTCGTGCGCGAGGGAGGCGCCCGCGGGGAGGGAGGAGAAGGGTCCACTGTTCCTCATCCAGCACTAGCCCCATCGCGGTCCCTCTGTTTTCTCTAAGTTTCTCAGGTAGTCTTAACTTTGGCACTGCCTGCAACGCCCAGTCTTTGTTCCGCAGACACTGGCCATCCAGCCCTTTCCTTCGAATGACAGGGCCTTGCGTGTAAAATAGAGAAAAGTAGTCGCTCAGAGTCAAAGACAGGCACAGGGAATGGGGAATGGAAGCCTAGACGATGCAGATCGAGATCTCGCACCCACTTAAATGTGGCGAGCGTGGACGTCCCGCTGCACTGGCGCACGCTCGGGTAGCGCGCTCAGAAACCACCGCCTCCGGCAGTGTCGGCGGCGCGCAGGGCAGTTGTATTCCCAGCTTCTGCTGCTTTCGCCAACCCTGACCCGGCTCCGCTGTCCCCAAGGCCAGGCTTCTTCCTCCTGCCGCGTCACTCTCTTCTTTCTGGTCACACAATGGTTAAACAACTTCAAACGCCTGGCGCAGGGTACACAGTCTCGGCTTTTTAAATCGTCCTCGGGCTCAAAGCTGTTTCGCTCAGGAGCTTTTTCCATACAATGGGAAATTAGCATAAATATTTCGAATTTACAGCCCGGGACTTTTCACTGGAGACGTTTACTTTCGATTTTATTGGAACCAAATCGCTGCCATCACCTGCTTTGAACCCTGAATGGAATTGTGAGAAATGGAGGGGGAAGCGTGGGGGTAGGGGAAGCAGTGCACAGGAGTAAGGCTACCGAAACCCTAAGTGTTTGCGTGGGTTTTCATCACTGATGACATCTCTGCAATGACAACAGCAACACATTATAACTGATTAAAAAGCAAAGAGACTTTGTTTTGGAAGGAAAAACCCCCGCTTCCATAAAAGGGAGAGGGGCAATGCGGGAAATAACCCGCACGGAGGGCATGCCATCTAGCAGGGTTAAGGGTTAGATGTTCCCCTGGCTGCCTGGCATGGGGGGGAGGGCACGGCTGCCCCCTACGCCGAGGTGTCGGCTCCAAGGCTCCCCCTCAAGGGTGGTGCCTGCAAACCAGCCGGAACGCATCAATGCAGCCTAATTCCCGTTCTAATTGCTCTCTGGGAAATTTGGGCTGGGCTGGGCCGCTGAGAGCCAGCCGGAGCGGGCCCCCGGCCCGGAGAAGGGCTCCCCGCTGGGCCGAGGCGGGCTGGGGGGGCGATGCGGGCGGGGCCCGCGGGCTGGAAGCGGCGGGCGAGGCGCCCGGGAGCGGAGCCCTCGAGGGGCCAGTACCGAGCTCTGCCCGGAGCCGCCCCGCGCGCGCAGGGAGGAAGGGGTTAAGAGCCCCTGAATGCGAGCAAGGCCAAAGCTACTGGGAAAGAATATGGGGGGGGGGTGGCTGGGGGAGGAATAACCAGTTTTTTCCCCCTCTCCCTCCAGCCTCTGGACCTTATTGAATGTCATTGAAGAAAGTTTTGAATGCCAGATAAAGAGAGGCGAATTAAAGTGTGTGACAGCGGAGGATAAGCAAACACAAAGAGAACTCTGTCACACTTTGGGGCAAAATCCGTGGGCTTTTTACCAAGTCTCTTCGCTATGATTGAATTAAGTAATAGGAAAACATTTTCTTTCAGTTTAGAGCCATTAGACAAAAACTTCAAAGCGAATAACACTTTTTAATGTGCGGCCCCACAATGGATCGGGTTTTGTGCTGAAATGTTTAAATGGTTTGTTGTGCAACTCGGCGCGGGAGAGACCGGGGCCCAAGCAAAACGGCGTCCGCGGCGGCGTTGTCGCCGGCCTGGAGCGGGCGCGCGCAGTCCGCCGTCTCGGAGCCCGCGGGCCGCGGCCGGGAAGAGCTCGGTGCCCACCGCGGAGGCGGCTCGGGCTAGCGGGCCGCAGGGGGTCGGGGCCGCCGCGCCCCGCCAGCCCGGCCCTCCCGACCCCGCCGCCTCTGCCCGCCGCCTGGTTTCCGGGGGCCGCCGCCCCGGGTCTCTCGCGCGGCGCCGCTGCTGTCCGTGCAAAGCGTCCCCCGGGGCTCGCGTCAGCCGGGTTTGAACTTACTCGCCCGGGCAAACGCCCCCTAGGGCGGGGCGGGCCGGGAGGAGGTGGCGGGATTAGCCTGACAGCCCGAGAGAGGGGCCCGGGGAGCCTCTCCGCCCGGCCGGCTCTGCCCCCGAGCTGGTTTTCAAGTGTCCATCAGGGACAGTTCCACACGGAATAATTTCTGTTGTTCCGGGCTTTTCTTTTCCTTTCATTCTGCCTCCTCTCCTACGGGTAGAGAGAACACGCCGTTTTTTCCTCCTGGAATCGTAGCTCTAGGATATTTGCAGCAAAAACTGCACAAATGAGGCGGTGGTGGTGGTCGTGGTTCCCTTACCTAGTTCCCGTTTTTCTTCAAATGTCAGTTTCCTTCTCGGAGAGACAAACGACCTTGTTTAAAACAGCATCTCTCTTTTTCCTTACTTTGTAAGTAAGCACCTTCTGACTTTTTGTGTCTTTGCTCATCTGTTTTTCTATCCCCCACCCCTGAAATACATGTCCAGGAGGACCAGGGTTTTTGTCTGTCTTGTGCATCGCCGTATCCCAACTGAGAAAGTCCCCGGCGCACAGTAGGAGCTCAGTGTATATTTGCTGAATGAAAAAGTGAATGAGAGAGATCTGAGCCAGGAGGTGGGGTGGCTAGGAGGACTTCCTGGCGTGTCTGCTTAATACACCTGAACACCTAGAAGCACCGCACGGAGCACATGACCGGTGAAACCAGGAGGGCAGGGGCTGTCTGAATCTCTCCCAGCCCACTCCGCAGCCCTACCCAGTGCCCTGATCATGACAGGAGCTCAGTGTGTTTGTTGAGTGAATG
Organism: Propithecus coquereli; assembly: GCF_000956105.1. Lineage (NCBI taxonomy): Eukaryota > Metazoa > Chordata > Mammalia > Primates > Indriidae > Propithecus > Propithecus coquereli. The sequence goes on along the minus strand of NW_012148686.1, from coordinate 3,008,927 downwards.
GCAGAAGGGCAAGTCAACATGTTGGTCCCTAGCCCTCCGTGGGAGGTTCTCAAGCTCCTTCATAGATGGTCCCATTCAAGGCAGTTCCAGTGTCTCGCTCTGCAGGAGTTGGACCCAATAGCTCAAGGTTAGGGTTTGTCATTAAGGTCTTTACATGGTATATAGGAGAGGGGTTGGTTAGAAAAGGAGATGTGGAATGATCAGTGACCATGTTTGCTTTTTCTAGCTGAAGGCAGTGGAGTGGGAATTCTCATTGTAAACAGAAGGTCTGCTCCCCTGACCAGACCAGTAGTGACTCCGGCAACTCCCTTGGGAGAGAACAAGCCATTCAGTTGAACAGGGGGGCAGCGGGAGCACCTGGTGTGCCAGGGAATGCTGAAGGGAGCTGGGAGACAGGAGAGGGAGGCACCCAAGGGAGAGGTGGGGGAGTGTGGTGCCCAGATCCGGGTATGGATGGGAAGTGGAGACCGGATCATGAAGGACCATGCTAACTGCTTTGGACTTGATCCTGTTCTGAGATTTTTAAGCAAGCGGAGTAACAGAGTTGGATTTGAACTTGAAAAATATAACTGGAAGCAGCAGGAAGTTCTATTGGTAGGGACAGAGAGAGGCCAGAGCAGGGTCCAACAGAGTTGGCTTGCAAATGAATATTTATTGGACTATTGGATGAACGAAGGTAGGGAAATGAGAAGATTGTATTGGTTCAGGCGATGGATGATGACTACCTGAACTGGGGTGGGGCAGGACCAGAACAAGGAAATATTTAGGAGAACTTGAAGGGTAATGTGTAGGGCCAATGTGTGTGTGTGTGTGTGTGTTGGAGTGTGATGGCATGAAAGAGAGAGGGAGCAAACATGCTGGAGACCACGTGGCTGCTTGTTTGGGGAAATGAGTGGGTGGTGATCTCAAAGACAGAGACAGGCAAGTCAAGAGTAGGACTGACTTTTGCCTGTTGGGGGTGCAACATTAAGTCATATTTTAGATGTGTTGCACTTTAATCCTTAATGTTCAGAGCATTCTGCTGACATCCTACAGGTAGGTGAAGATGTCAATCTAGGGATGAGTGGAGAGATTGGAGATGGAGAGAGACATCTGGAATTTATGTGTACAAAAATGGTTGCTTTAGTCTTAGGAAAAATGAGCACAAAGAGGGAGTGCAGAGAAAAAAACAGAGGACTGTAGATGCATCCCTAGGGAACTCCCATATTTAAGGAGGCGGGTGGAAGGAGGACAGCCTGCAAGACAAAGAAGACAGCCAGAAGTAGAAAGAGAAGTGAGCAAGACAGAAGAAAAAGGAAAACCAGGAGCTATACCAGGGAAACCCACATAGGCAGGGCTGCCAGGTTCAACAAATACATGCAGGCTACCCAGTTAAAACTTTAACTGTGTATAAACGACAGAAAAATGTTAATATGATTCTTTCCCAAATGTTGTGTAAACATAGTAAACACGAGCTGTATGTTTTCCTTCCTGGGTGGCAGGATGCAGGAACATTGGTGACGCCTTCCCTGGGCATGGGTTTTCCAGCCTAACATATTCACCCCAACCGTTGAATGTATAGAACACACCTATATTAAATAATTATTTGGTGTTTATCTGAAATTCAAATGTCTTGTGTTTTCTCTGGCTGCCTATACCCGGGTCACCGTGAGACAGCTGACATTGACAGGGTGTTTCAGGATATCATCCCAGCTAAAGATGAAGAAACTGGGACTCTCGCATAAAGAGTGACTTGTGCAGGACCCCACGGTTAGTAAGTGGCTATGTGAATTACCCCAAGTGTTCTGAATGCAAGCTGGGGTTCTGCGTGATGCGCTCAGCACCGGAAGAACAGAAGCCAACGTGGCCCTGGGAAGATGGTTAGTCACAGGCTGCTTTGAGGACTGTGACCCTGTAGAAAGCAGCATCGCTTTAGGTGGGGTTCTTATTAAAAGAGAACCCCTCATCTCCGAGGGGTTGCTTGTCAGTAGGAGGCCAAGGGAGGAGAGGGAGCGCAGTTTGCCTCTGGTCATGTGCCTTTCATTTGTCTCTTTCTTTCTCTGGACTGCTAAGTCAGTTTTGTTTGGTGGGGGCAGAATAGAGGGTGCTGGAAAAGGGGAACCATTTTTAAAAATATTTCCTTCTAGTTAAAAAAAAGGTAAGCAAAATTTTAAATTGTGGTAAGAAACACATAACATGGAATTTACCATTGTAACCACTTTAAAGCATACAGAGCAGTAGTGTTGTCTACATTCACATTGTTGTGCAACAAATCTCCAGAACTTACTCATCTTGCAAAACTGAAACTCTGTACCTGTTAAACTACAACTCCCTATTTCTGCTCTCCTCCCAGCGCCTAGTAACCACCATTCTACTTTTTATCTCTATGAATTTGACTATGCCAGGGACCTCCTATCAGGGGAAAGAGGAGCAATTTTTAAGTTGGGACCATAAAGCTGGATCTTCACAGAGTCACCACAAGAGTCAAGTTTTCATGCTGCTTAGGAAGAACTGAAATTTTTTACTGGCATAATATGGGCCTAGCAGACCATATCCCCTAGGAGAATTGTGGCTATGTTTATGGGCAGCCAGTGACTTAAAAGTTTCAATTTTTTTTCATGTGGTTTTGCTGTTCACCTGAAAGTTTACAACAGAAATGTACAAAAAACCTTCCGAAAAGATGAGCTATACGCTAGAGATGGCTAAGAAAGATAGTTGAAACATTCCAATCCTGGAGCTTTTATATTAATAATTTCTAAGATTGGTTTATGTGGTTTGCCATTGCTAACCACAGGTCATTGCTAACATGGCAGCTCAAAAAGGGTTGGAGAGATCCTTTATATTCCTGGATCTCTAATTTTTAGAGAATAGGTAACTTCCTGCTTCTCTGTTTAATTTTCTTTATTACCAATGGAAGAAGTTGCTAGTCGTCTACTCAATATCTGTTCTCTTCTCCTTCATTAGCAACAGAACTCCACTTTTACTTAAGGCAAGAGTGTGCACCAGATATCTGAGTCTTCCTTTCAACAAATGATTGGCCATTGAGTTGGAAGCAGAAAGCATGGAAGTGGGGAGACTCTTCAGGGAGACCATCATCAGCTGGCAGGCACTCTTTTTGCTCTTCTCTTCTCTCTTTCCCCTTGGAGCATGAATGTTGCATTTGACCTTGAAGATAGAAACTTTGTGCTGGAAATAACAGAGCAGAAAAACAGGAAGAACCAGGATCCCTTGAAAATCAAGGAGCTACCTACCTACTTTACATGAGCAAAAGATCAATTTTTAGCTTTTTAATTATTATTTGAGTTTTCCATTACACAGACCTGTATCTAATCATAACTGATATGGTTCCCAACCATATCTGATCCAGCCAGATAATAAAAATCAAGCCAAATGATAACTGCTGCGATTTCATCTTCTTCCAAATTAGATTACAGCCCTTAAGGGCAGGGATAAAGATTTATTGATACTGGTGTCACCAATCTTTATCACAGCACTTGGCACATTGTGTATATTTAGTAAACATTTAATGTTAGTTCCGATGCCAATAAAGGAGCTGTCCTTTCTTTGCAACTATTGGACGATCATAGTTGCATTGTGATGAGAATCACAAGATTTCATAAGCATTCAGCGGTTTAGTTTTCTTGTCGTAAAATTGGAATGCGACTTCACCACCTCTCCTGAAAGGATTAGAGATGATGCATGTGTAACCTGAATGTGAGTAACCAGGTTTTCCGGTCAATGGGTATAGGCGAAGGCAGTTAATATCAATAACCTATGTTATTGATATTAACTTCACATATTATTTCTATGTGAAGTGTACAGGACCTCTGGCCTTACTGTAAAATACCTCCCTTTATGGTTTTTTGGGGACCCTCGTGGGATGCCTTACACAGACCAGACTGTTGCTGGCACCACCCTGACACCCAACACATGCTGTCCTTCCAGGGAGGCTTCTCCTGAGTCATGTACTCAGCTTGGGGTAGAGCCACTGTCTCCTTTCACCTCTCACTCCAGGGAACACTGTCCAAGACAGAGCGTGGCCTCGTAAACACGAGCTGTATGTTTTCCTTCCTGGGTGGCAGGATGCAGGAACATTGGTGAGGCCTTCTCTGGGCATGAGTTTTCCAGCCTAACATATTCACCTCAACCCTTTTCCTTTTCTCTTCCACATTGACGTTACTGGAAACGGAGATAATTTCTGCAGGGATGAGGGTGTTCTCCTACTCGGGGACCTCGAACCTGAGTGTGGAACATCTTATTAAGGGTTTCAGTAAGACGACTCCGTAGATTTAAAGAAGAAGAAAACACGGTGGGTTGGGGCAGACAGCGCAGTCTCACCTAAGGCAGTTTTCTGTTGACGAAGGAACACATCGCCTTTGAGCCTGGTCTGTAGAATCAGTTCCTGTTTGGCCTTTATGGGTGACAGTGACTCTTGGGTCAGGAGGCTGGATTCACAGTCTGCCGCCGAAGGCGGGATCCTCATCAGGACGCTGGATTCTGAGACCTCCCAGTGTAAGATTCCCCGTCTTCCGCCTTTCCTTTCTCTGCCGCAGCAGCCGGGGATCAGCCAGGTGGCAGCATACAGCAATAAACCGGGCAGTGGCGCTGTCCTGTGGCGGCTCATTCCCTCCACATTCTCCTCTCTCCCCATTTTCCCAGAGCAAACCCAGGCCCCGTCCCCTCCCCCAACCTTCCGTTCTCTGAAAGCTTTGGCTCAAAACCACCCAAGAAAGCAAAGATAAAGCACTGGAAGGGGAGGAACTGAGGACTTGCTCAAGGTAGAAGTTCCCTGGTATGTCATAGAGCAGAGCAGAACAGAGCAGATTGGTTTTAAAAATCCTGGGGATTCTGTGACCCTTACCCCCACCTCCACCCCATCCTCAACTAACACAGCCAAGCTCCCATTTTGTTCAGCAAAGCACTTGGGTGGGCAATTTCTCAGAGCCATGGTGACTGATGCCGGCTGTTCCTAATTACTTTTCAGAAGAAAGAAAGGGGCTCCCAGAGAAGGCTACTGCCAAGAGACCTTGATTCTTGCAGGGGCTGCTCTGGAATTTTCTTAGTAATGCCCATAACCTTGGCAGAACCATTCCTACACCTAGTTGGCACAGAGGCTGATGAACCACCGGTGTGTTCTGGGGCCATGTTGTCTTGTAGTCATGTGTGCTTCCAAAGGCTCATGTCTTCATCATTTGGTGAGTGTTCCTCATTCGCAAGAACCCTGGGGATTCTCAGAAAGACAGTTGCATCTGTCATTCTTACCTGAGTAATTGTAACTGCACAGAACTCTATGTCATTTTGGAGTACTGGGCTAATGTCTGCAGTACAGCAAGACTTATACAAAGAAAAAAAAATAGAATAGCTGGAATCCACAGATAATTGCATATCAGTGGATCTGCTCCGAGTGGGCTCCATGCCTCAGAGAGAAATCTTGTTTCCAGTTAACAATGTATTCAGTTATCGAATAAACTGAATCCTTAAGAAAACACACTTTCTTTTACTTCTCCAGCTATTAAGTGAGGGCTAACACCATGGGACCCTTGCATCAGCTAAAGCCTGAGAGCTGAGCTTAGCTGGCTCTATCCTGGGGCAGCACGTCAGTATGAGTTCTGCTCTGTCTGGCTTGCACAGCAGATGCAAGCACTTCCGTGAGCTTTCCCTTCCTGTGGAAGATCAAAGCGTACATTGGAAAGAACCTGTGAGGTCTTTCCAACTTACTGTCCTGTCTGGGGACCTCTTGAACAAGTCCCCTGACCCTGCCAGGAACTTCACTTCCCATGATTGCACTCTGGCATTTATAATGCATTTATAAATGATTCCATTTATAATGCACGTGGCCCCATATAGGGGCAGACACTGCCTTCTTCATCCCCACCCTTAATCTAGGGCATCATTAATGGGGCAGGTTCTAAGATTATCCATCCCAACTTTCCTCTATCTTTTTCCTGATTTCTTGTTTCTGTGATGTTTGCAAAGATTTGTACTATACTTAGTGCTCTTGGGGCTGAATTCTGCGGGAAGTAGCTTTGTCAAGCTGGCTTCAGAGGAAGGGGTTGGCCTGTTGACTTGTTTAATACAAGCACTTCGAGAAGGTGATGGTGGAAACCGATGTCTATCTTGTGAATATATATATATATATTTTTTGGTGGCAATTGGTTTATGAGAGGAAATTTTGAAAATATTTACAAACCAAGTCAAGTAGATTACTAAGCAAAAACTGTCCTAAGCCATAATATTTGGCCAATAAAATACAGATTTTTATATTCTTAAATCAGTAGCTCATTTTATTGCTAAAATATGTTGTCATTCTATTTTATGACAGGGTCTGAAGAAGGGAGCTTTCTTTGGAGTTTCTCAATTCTTTGGCAAGACAGACATATAGAACGGTGTTCAGTTGAATTCAATCAAATGACCAGAATTTAATATTTATATGCCAGGCATATGTACTGTTTTATTCAATTCTCACAATCAATAAAATGAATTACAAGTTAGGAATTTAAAGTATGTTTTTCTGTTATATATTATAGTTTGGGACAGTTTTTGGTTAGTCATCTACTTAACTGGGAGTCCACATACTTAAGAAATCTGCAAGAGAGGTACGTGATTATTCCTGTTTTGTGGATGTGGCAACTCAGGCAGAGAGAAGTAGCCAGCCAGGTGGGCACAGGCGCAGCTGGACTCTTGGATGCCATGGTGGTTATTGCTAAGAGAAGCGAAGAATGGATAATGGGAGAAATCAGCAATTTCTGCCACTCTTCCTCTAATTCACTGAACACATCTTTGAGTCCCTGCTTTGAGCAGGATAACGTGGTTGGTAAGAGACGGGTCTCTGGAGAAGCCCTGGCTTTGAACTTGGGCCAGCTGCTTAACTTCTCTGAACCTCGGTCAGCACATCTGTAAAATATGGAGCACAGTAGTGCCGGCTTCATAGAATTGTTGGGAGATGGAAATGAGTTATAACAGCATTTAGTTCTGTGTCTGTCACACAGGAAGTGCCCATTAGATGTTAACTACTATCATATGCATATTTCATATGGGAAATTTCACGCAAGCCCCAGAGCCTGGCCACTTGCATTGCATAGGAAGGGCAAGGTCCTGCGCCAGACCCTGAGAACTCAAGAATAGCACAGTGCAGCACAGAGGGGTGGAGAGTTCAGAAGGCAGTTCTGAGAGATGCAATTTCAGAAGTTGCCACACAGGACTGGGGATGAACACTGTGGGTCATTATTAGGAGGCAGAACAGGGTGGAGGGTCCCAGACACACTGAACAAAAGCCACTGGGAATAGTCCAGAGAGCTAGAGCCCTCACTCCAGGAAGCACCCTGAAACCATGCATTAGGGTAAAGACCTAAACATTTTCCTTCCTTTCCATCCCAGTGAGATGCTATGGCACGTATGAGAACAGCTTTGTTATGAGGAACATTCCACTGAGATCTGGCTTCTCCCTGATCTCGCCAGGGATGTGCCCAGCCCATGTAAGAACAGCTAAGAAACTCCCCTGTGTCCCAGAGAAATAAGAGGAAAAAGTAAATCAAACAAAAGACAAGAGCTCAATTGGGGCTGCTGGGGTCCCAGTAATGAAGACATATGCTCTCTTCAATGACTGTAGTAGATTGAGACTCAGAGAGAGCTTTCTCTTTGGAGAACATGTTAGATTTTGGTGGAGAAAGAATGAGAAAAATAATGATTTTTTTCTCCTTCCTACTTCTTTTCTCCCTGCTTTACTCCTCCTTTCTTCACTCTTTTTTCTCTTTTGCTATCTCATCATCACCATCATCATCATCAGAAGTTTATAGCGGAAAGCACTGGAGCTTCGGACAATGATAAAGTTTAGTCTCTACTTATATTTGTCCATATAGGAAACAGAACCCACTCCAAAGGGTCAGCAGACCTGACTCCATAACACCTGACTCACCTACCACAATCAAGACAGAGGGGAGTCCGGAGGCTGCCACAGGAACAGTTGACCTCAAAATCACACTGTCATAGCTCTGCTCTGGGATTAGGCATTTGAGTTTCTATAATTTCCTTTGACACCACGAAGCTAGTGATTGGAGTCTGGAATGCTGCTGTAGAAAAACCCCTAATCTCCATGACCATCCATGCCAAAAGCAACAGCTGGCAGCAGGAAGATGGTCTTCTTGGGAGACAGTTTTCCATAGGTCTGTTGTGTTTTTCACATCTTGTAAAGGCAAATGACTGTCTTTGTTCTGGACCATCTTTTCAAGAATGAGCTTGTGCAGCAAACAGCCTTGGATATAGAAATAGAGATAATGTCTCCCTCCAGAGTGGAAGGCAGACCTGCCTATTGTCCAGTATAAAATAGTTGGTTTCTCTATGCTTAGGGTTCCTCAGTATGTTTGCAGGTACCACCTGGCCTTGTTCATGTTGCCCTGTGGGAATTGGGGCTTGAGGAACAAGCACAAGAAAATTCTGATATTCTAACTACTGCTATTGCTGTCAGTAGTAAAGTTCTTTGTCTCTGATCCAGGAGTCTTGTGTCTTCTACCAGCATCTATGATGCCGTGGTTGATTAATTGTTAGCTTGATGTGGGGTAAAACCTCAGGTCCTTCACAGTTCTTTTTTTTTTAGAGACAGGATCTCACTCTGTCACTCAGGCTGGAATGCAGAGGCACAATCACGGCTCACTGCTACCTTGCATTCCTGGGCTTAAGCGATCCTCCCACCTCAGCCTCCCAAAGTGCTGGGATTACAGATGTAAGCCACTGTGCCTGGCCCTTCATAGTTCTTGACATTTATTCCCTCTCTTTTTCTGTCTTCCAGATATTGTACAAATGCATCTAATTATTGGAACTTTATGTATAACCTGAACCTTAGCTGCAAGGGAGTCTGAGACATGTAGGTTTAACTTTCCATCCTCTGTAGTACACAAAAGCATCATCCCCTCCCAGCTCCCTCCAGGGACTTGCTGTCTAGTTGGGATTCGTAACAATGGCTACCACTTATTGGGTTCACACATCATCTGAGAACTGAGATTACTAGGTTACTTGAGTTATTGTGAATACTGACAACAGCTTCACAAGATAGATATCATTTCATGCATTTTAGTTATGAAGAAATGTCTACAGAGATTTAGTGACTGCCCAGGGCCATATAGGTCTGTTTGTGAGCCATACTCAGCTTCGAGTCTGCCTGGCTCTACTGCCCGGCTCTGTCTTGTCCTGCTGCTGTCACGATGTGGCACAGGCAGCGTGTGCCAGTGCAGTCTTATTTCCAGAGGCATCAGGGATGAGCTCTCGCTGCCCAGAGGCAGGGAGGAAATGCCTCTTTGAAGAGGGAAGCTTGAATAGGATCTTCAGGAAGGGTAGAACTTTGGTTAAGGGCTGCAAATGTATGGATGAGACGGGGAAGAGAGAGAAGTTGAAAAGGACAGTGCTAGAAGATGATGCACAGAAGTCTGGATTGGGGATACAATGGGAATTTTGTGGGGATAAGGGGGTAGTGTAGGAAGAGTACACACAGAGCCCCGGTAAGGGCCTCGTGTAAAGGGTGTTGAATTTCAGAATAAGACTGGCTCCTGTGGGGAGTAGTGGGAATACCAAATTGCCACGACATGTCCCCATAATTTTCTTTTTCCCACTGACTTCTTTTTCAACGCAGATGATTCCTGGGAAGAAGAGCAGTCATCCTTTCTCCAGCCAGGGAATTCTGAGAGGGGAAAATGGCTGCTGGTTCCGTCACTCACAGGAGCCGGGGAGACAGCCTCTTCCCCAAACTCTCCGGCAGGACCAGCAGAAGAAAGGCGTTAGCATAAAATGGAGAGAGAGCATCGAATGTACCTCGCATTAGCAGACAATATTGCCTTGATTGCAGACAACACACATGAATTGAATTGATAAAGGAATCTTCCCATCAAAGCCAGAAATGAGTGGAAATTAACTTTAACAAAGTAAGCAACTGTGCTCAAGAGACAGATAGAAGAACCCATCGCATACTTGGTGCGTGTCAGCGACGCAGAGCAGCAAAGTGTTCAGGCCCATCAGCGAGTGCGGGAGTGATTAATAAACACTTACGCGGACATTCATCTGACAGGCGACTGACAAAGCCCCACAATGATGGGGGAGAAGGGGCATTTCTTCTTGATAGATGTATCTGAAATGCTCATTTACTTCTTTTTGATGGATTTAAACGCCCAGGTATTCCCTCACCATAGAAATTGATTCAGAAATAGCGCTGGGTTAAAAATAAGGGCTAGAGATTTAACGCCATAAATGTGGAAGAAAATGTATTCGTCCTAGTCATCAATGCATACACTGAGATGTGCTGGAGTTCAGCGGAGGTTTTGCAAGGAGGGTACCTATTCTTTTTAAAGTATAAAGTGACGTAAACGGGTATAAAATCATTCTGCCTGAGACTCTGTAAATAGCATTAGTGGCTAGATACAAGTCTTTTCCTCCCTGGTCTGAAACAGTTTAAAAATTGCCTATTGGAAAGCAGTTCTCAAAGAACAGACAAATTTGGAGCTCCACCTTGCAGATTTCTGCCACACGCCATCCTTGCTGGAAGGGAGCCAGGAAATGGAATTGGAGAGGGAGGTCGAGTCGGCCAGCCAGGGGTGTCTGCCACCAGTACCGACAGCAGCGACCACACACGAGAGCATCAGGGGCACCTCTGGAACGGAAATTGAGATCAGGGATGATGGGGATTGTAGGGTGGTTTTAAGTGAGACTGACTCAAGACCTGCCACCTGAGGATGCTGAAACCCTGCCACCTGCAGGCCCACACTTTCTTTTAATATTTGGTTGCAAAGCTTGTCTGTCCACCCTATTCGGGGAACCGTGGACGTCCAACGCCCTTCAAGATCTCTGGGGAACCAGCAGCCCACCTCCACCACAGTCCTCCTCCTCTCCCCACAAAATGCCCCCACCGTGCTCGATGCTGTCTTTCCTCCCTTTTCCTCCCAAAGGCTCATCCACGCAAGGCTCTTTCATACTGTGATGTTTTCAACTCAATCACAGCGACCAACTCATCAAAAACCAGGTGTCCACAGAGACCTTTCGTTCATTTTAGTTAGCCAGCATTTACTCTAATCAACTTCTTGACGAAGGAATAAAACAGTATTTAGGATAAAATCTTTTCCAGAATAGTGAGTCTGCATTTTTAAAGAACATTTTCTGAAGGATGATTTGCCTTTTTGCATCTATAATCTAATTCTCAGGGTTTTTTCAGAGCAGGGTCTTTTTCACCTTGAGATAATTTTTCTTTTCCTATGGAGGTTTTTAGGCTGGTGTTTCTAATAGTGAACTAAATACATCAGTGAGCACTAATTAGTCTCACACATTCTAACCAGCCATTCTGACTAAGACCCAACAGTCATATTTCTTTAAAAGAAAAAGGAAAGAGCCAACATTTTATTTTGGCATCCATCACAAATATGAAAATGAACCATCTCTATTTTCTTTAGTAGTAGCTAAGGGCAAAGACCACAGATTAACCTCCCTCCATTAGGCACAATCAATGGAGATTTGGAGTCCTTCCCCCTAGTCTAGACTTCTGTTTGGGAACGAAGTCTCAGAATGAGGCCCATTTCCTGCAAAGGCCCCTGGACAAAGGGACCTGCTGACAGCCATCCGTGTGACTCCGGGAAATGCCAGGCCTGGAGCTCAGGTTTTGGACCCTCGCATGGCAGGAGGCAGTGATGGATGGAGCTCCAGACTGAAGGTCTGGGCTGCGATGAATGCTGCGCCTGCTGGGGGCTGAGCTTTCTCAACAGTCACTTTGCAGCTCTCTGGAAAACCCGGCGCCGTTTCTGTGATAGGCAGAACTGGAAGCTGCCATTGACACGCTGCGTTGGGCGAGCACAGGCCACCATGCTGGAGCTGAATGGTGGGTGCCACCCCTTCGTCCAGGCAGGCGGAGGGATGGTCAGGTCCAGGCTGAACCTGCTGTGTGTTCTGATGCTTCCCGCTCTGGGCACTGATGGGGAAAGTGGCTCCTGTTCAATGTTGCTGGGAAAAACTACGGCTGTGAAAAGTTTATAACCATGAGGGGGTGCCTGGTTCACCCCGGCTGTGCTCAGGACCATAGAATCACCGCAGACTGAGGGAGACTGTTGGATTTTAAATGCCTACTCGGCCACACTTGTGATAGGTGGACAGGGCCCTCCTTCCTTGCTTCCCTGCGGTGTAGTGAGGCCCAAGTCCCCCAGGAGGTGGGCCATCAAGGCACCTCATTCAAGTAGATTTTTAAATGTGAAAATTGCCCCTTGCAGAGTGCTATGGTCTAGACGTGTCCCCCACAGTTCATGTGTTGGAAACTGGATCTCCCACAGGAAGGTGTTGGTGGGGCCCAGCGGGAGGTGTTTCGGTCATGGGGCACTGCCCTCACCAATGGATCAATGCCGTTATTGCAGGAGTGGGTTTGTTTTAACAAGATGAGTTCGGCCCCCGCCACCTTTCTCTCTCTCTGTTTCCTATGCGGTGCCTTCCACATGCTACGTGGCATCAAGAAGGCCCTCTTCAGAAGCCTGCCCCGCTATCTTAGGACTTCCCAGCCTCCAGAACCATGAGCCGATACATTTCTGTTCATTTTAAATTTCCCAGTCTGCGGTGTTCCGTTCCTGCAGCACAAAACGGACTAGGATGCAGAGGCAAGCAGCATTATCCCCTTGTGCGGGAAAAAGCACAGAGGCTCAGGGAGGTCTGCCTGCCCAGGGCCACGGCGCTAGAAAATGGCACGGCTAGGATTTGCACGCAGGTCTCTCTGGCTCCAAATCTCCACTGGGAGCTGCTCCTCAGAGAGGCAGCAGGAATGCAGAGGGGTGGTTCTAGACCCACGTAGGAAATGCTGAGGGGATTTGGTAAAGCTCTTGGATGAATGAAGGGGAAGATAAAGCTGCTTCCCGTTTGTGGAGGTGCTTCCAAGGCAGCTGGAGACCCATCTCGGGCAGCTGGAAATACAGCCTGAGTGCTTTCACTTCCATATCCTCTGGTGCACCCCGGCCCCTGTCGAGCCCCTCAAAAGAGGGAACTTGAAGCTGCAAGCGTGAGGCTGCCCTTGGGGGGACCAAAAAGTTGCTCCCCTCTAGGCTGGACCACCTAAGTCCAGCTCATCCAAGACTGTAGTCAGCGGGGGTGGAGTGGGGGTGGGGGTGTCCCTCAGCTGCAGGAGCCATAAAGAAGCAGGTGCCACCTCCAAGGGACTGCCAGGTGCAGGTGCATGAGACTCATTGGGAAGAGAGGGGGGTGGGGGGACTAGGGACCAGGACAGGGACCAGGGCCAGGAGGCTCAGATTCACACACCGTTGCATTCCTCATCCATGCACTCATTTGACAGCCACCCACTCGGCACTGCACTAGAAGCTGAGGTAAGGCAGGGATGAGTAGGACGCCATCCGAGCCTCACATGCGTATAGGAAAGAAAGGCAGGAAGTCCCCACACGGACAGTGGGGGCCAAAAGTGGACTGGGGAGCTTGCCAGGAGAGTGATTCTTGAGCTGAGACTCAGGCACTGAGAAGGGGTTGCTTGGGGGGACAGCGGGAAAGGCACCTCGGGCAGGGGGCGTGGAGCCTGCACCCTGGGAGACAGGTAGATCTGGGTTTTCCCAGCCGCTTGCTTCTGCGTGGCCGTGAGCAATTTCTCTGAGCCTTGGTTTCCTCATCTGCAAGATGGAAATCATAACCTCACCTGGAAATCATAAGCTCCGTGGGGAATATAGGACAACGGCCCGGAACAGAGCCCTGGCGTCGGCAGCCCTCGGCGAGCGCTCGCGCCCTTCCCTCCGCCGCAGGCTCTGCAACCGGTGCCCCCTTCTTTTAGTCCCAGCATGGTGGCTGTGAGGGGACAAAGGGACCACTGTGCACCTAGGTGGATGCTCTTCCCTTCCCCTCTGTCCCCTTCCCAGAATTCTGACTTTCTGCCTTTTCTCTTCCTTCCCAGAATCCAGGCCCCCCGTCTCTGCCCCTCAGCGTTCCCCAGCCTCAGTGTTCTCTGCAAACGAGCACCATCGGCTGCCTCCTCCAGCGGTGTCGTGACACTCACGAACCACAACAGGTGACTTTTAGCAGTCGCCTATTTTAGCAGGTGAAAGCTGATTGCTAATTGCAAATTACCAGAGAAATCTCTCAGGGCCCGTCCTGTCCCACAAGGACACCCAGGTCGGGGTGCCGGGGGGTGGAGGGTGCGGGGGTGGAGGATGACGGAGGTAGGGGCTTTAGGAGACTTGCAGGCCTGGATCACTGAACTTTCCAGGTCTCTGTTCGCATCTACCCTATTTCATTGCATAGTTTACCTCTATGGCAATCTTATTCCTTAGTTCCAAACCCTTTGGAAAGAGAGGCAGGTGGAGAATAAGTTGGGTGGATGGAAAGGTGATGATTCCAAGAAGTCCATCAGACTTGGAGCAAGATCCCTACCAGTAGCTGGGGACATGGGGGGGCGTTGCAAGGGGGCAGGACTTAGCCAAATAGGTGAGCTCATGTCAGGCCTCCAGTACCAGAAGAGACGTTTGATTATACCCAGGAAGCAAGGCAGACACCTGGTCCTAAGGACGGAGCAGACCAAGGTGGGAGGTGGGAGGAGAGGTGCAGATAGCAGGGTCTTAGGTCCTCCCTGCCTCCTGCCTGTCCCCAGGGGCTCACCAGAGAGAGCAGCAAAGCCATCTCCAGATGCCACGTGCCGCTGGGCACTGGTTTAGGTTTGTTCATGGACTGGAAGAGGTAGATCCTGCATGTGGCTGGGCCTGAGGTTTGCAAGAATATTGGGCAATACTCTCAGCCAGGTGACACCAAGACCTGAAGAAGAAAGGAAGTTTGGAAAGTGGATGATGTGGGCAGACATAGGGAGAAACAGTGCCAATCTTGTCGGTCAAATAAAAATTCTCTGATGTTTTTTGGGAAGCGATTTGCTAGCTCAAAATGGCCTTAGGATCTGCTTTGTGATCCTCTCCTCCCTGACTCCTGGCCCCATCCCTGGCAGATGGAGCAGCTTGCTTTGGGGACAAGCCTATGAAATCTTCCCCCAAAGATTCCGTGAGAGGGGACAGACAGCACTGCCTTAGAGACGGACGTTGTTTGAATCACAGCTCTGCCACCTACTGGCTGTGAGACATGGTGCAAACCAGTTAGTCTCTCTCAGCCTCTCCCAGGCTGCCTCAGTTTCATGATCGGTAAAATGGGAGCAATCATTTTTATTTTTACCTCAGCAGTTTGTCGTGAGAACTGAATGCCAGTACCTGGCACGAACAGGCTCTCGATCAGTATCTACTGACTGATAAAATGAGACGATGCTTACGAGATTCTTGGGCAGTGACTGACACAGAGTAAATGCTCCGTAGATGTCCAACAGTAGGAAGTGGTATTGGTGGTGTCCTTTGTAGGACTGCAGAGCTCAGGGCCAGCCACGTGGGCCACCTGAGCTCCTTCATGCAGCCACAGAGAGGAGAGTGCAATACCAACCAGTCCCTCGCGGCCACAGTACAAAGCTTTAGTTCAACCAGAGGGCAATTTGCAATTTCGATTGCTTGTCTAAGCTGCCCCTGGTCAGGGACCCACACCCACAGGAGCTGACCCAGGTTCAGCTGCGCTCTTCCCTCCCCCTCTTGGGTGGCTGTGGGGTCCATGTGAGAGCGAATGCCCATGACTCCCTTTCCCGCCCAGCCTGGCTCCCAGCATCTGAATTCGCTCCCTGACAGAGGAGGCAGGAAAGGATTGCACATACTTTTTTCTGTGGCTAAAAGGCTAGAAGCATATGTCCCTCTCTCAGTACTGTGCAGCCTTGAGAGCTTCCGTCAGTCATTTTGTGTCCCAATCTGGCCTCATCTTTGTTAGGAAGTGACATGCATCCCACAGAAGAACGCCCTGCATGAGATGGAAGGCTGCCTCTCACCTGTGGTTAACTAAATGCAGGCCCCCCACGCCACGCCCCCACCCCCTCCACCTCCGGATGGCTTTGGCCTGAGGACCGGCTGTGGTGGAGACAGATGCTGCCTTGGGATTTACAGGACCTAAGAGATGGGGAGAATGATCATCCAGCCATCCTAGACCCCTGTTGAGCTGGCCCCCTGTGCACAATTAGTCTTCTGGGGGAGCTACAGGGTAGGAGCAATGGCTGTGGTCTAGAAGGCTACTCTGTCTGTCCATATCATAGTGCAAGTCCACTGGTAAATTCAGAACCAAGTGGTCGTACTTTCTCAGTGTTGCACAGTGAGGAGAATTTGGAAGATGATTCCCTGCCGATAGTGCTTTCGACTGTAAATTTCAGAGGACCCGTTTTTGACATCAACTGCCAAAAGACCACTGAGGGAGAGCACAAGCAGCATTTAGCCACCTCACGCCCACTCCCGGCCTCTGACTTGATGGAGTCCAGGGTGCGAGTGAAAATGGTTTTGAAAACTCATCAAACCAGATACTAGCGGGTCTAGGATTATGCATACTTTGAAATGTCCAGCAAACAGAGATGGTTTTAGCCTCTGCTTACCTCTGAGGGCGAGAATCCTAAAATGATTCAATTATAATTGTTTTTTCAACTGCTCTGTTCGGAGAGTCCTTCCTTGTTGCACAGGAAACCACGTTTCCCAGACCTGGCCTTGCAGAGAGGCTGGAAAGAGCCCCTGACTCTCTGTCCCTGACATTGGTGCCAGACCAATATGGCGCTGTCCTCAGGACCTGCCTCAGGACCTGCCTGTGCACCACGTACACACCCCGTGAGTGTCTGCAAAGTGAGGGCTCTTGTACCCCTCACAACAGCCCTACCTTAGTGTGGTTCTTCCCATTGTGCAGATAACGAGTTCATTCATCAGGACATAACAAGCCTAAGAATGTGTGCATCTTATGACAGACCTTGAAAATACATGGAGCAAAGCTGATAGAATTATAAAGAGAAATAGAAAAATTTGCAATAATAATTAGAGATTTTATTATCTGTTTTTTAACAATTGATAGAACAAGTAGACAGAAAACCAGTAGGAATATAGAAGACTTGAACAGCACTGTAAACCAACTTGACCTAATTGACATTTACAGAATACTCCAGCGAACAACAGCAGAATAAACATTCTTTTAAAGCGCATACAGAATACTGACCAAGATAGATCATATTCTGAGGCATTAAACAAGTCTGAATAAATTTAAAGGATTCAGGTCAAACAAAATATGTTCTCTGATAACAATGGAATTAAAGTAGAAATCAATAATAGGAAGATATCTGGAGGATTCCCAAGTATTTGGAAATGAGGACTAAACTCTGATCTTTTTCTCTTGCCCAAATTCCTTTCTAAGGGGGTCTGGTGAGTCATGCCTACAAATGATAAAAATCTCAGTAAACAGGTTTTTATGATGTGGTTTACTTCCCAACCTGATTCCGGTATAGCATCACTTGAAATATAGAAGACCATTATCTTAATTGAAGCATTCCTTTCCACTGATTCCTGGTCTTTTGGACAAAGTCTAACTCTTTCAGCCAATTGTCAACTAAAGAATCCCTAAATCCACCTATGACTTGTAAGCCCCTGCTTCGAGATGTCTTGTCTTTTTGGGCCAAACCAACATATGCCTTTCATGTGTTGATTTATGACTTTACCTGTAACCCCTGTCTCCCTGAAATGTATAAAACCGAACTGTAGCCCAACCACAGCGAGTCCACTTGCTCAAGATTTCTTGGATGTGGCTCCGGGGCCATGGTCCTCAAATTTGGCTTAGAATAAACCTCTTTAAATTATTTTATAGAGTTTGGCTTCTCTTCTGTTGACAGAAATTAAATAACATACTTCTAAACAACATGGGTCAAATAAATTAGAATGCATTTTTAAACAGAATAAAAATGAAAGTACAATATAAAAGAATTTGTTAGAAACTACTAAAGCAGAACTTGAGGAGAAATATATCACAATAAACACTTGTATTAGAAAAGAAGAGAGATCTCCAATCAATGACCTCAGCTTTCATCTTAAGAAATTGCAAAAAAGATGAACAAATTAAATCTAAAGTAA
>NW_012148686.1:2989044-2990860 GCF_000956105.1 Propithecus coquereli | reverse complement strand
AAGACTTAGGTACACATGTTCACAGTGGCTCTGCTTTAACAGTCCCAAAGTGGAAACAACCCAAGGTTCATCAACAGGTGAATGCATAAATAATGTGGTATATTATAAAATAAAAATCTATTGTAATAAAATTACGATGTCAGAAATGAGTTAGGTGACATCACTACAGGTCCTACAAATATTAAAAAGATAATAAGGGAATGTTATGAAAAACCTCATGCCTATAAATTTGACAAATTAGATGTTGTCAAGTTCCTGGAAAGATACAAACTGCCAAAGCTCATTCAACCTGAATATGTCTATATCTACTAAAACCATTGGGTTTGTATTTAAAAATTTTCTCTCAAAGAAAACCCCAGGCCTAGATGGCTTCACTGGCAAATTCTACTAAGTATTAAGGAAAAAATATTACCAATTCTATATAAACTCTTCCAAGAAATTCAAGAGGAGGAAATTCTTCCCAACACATTCTATGGAGCCGGATTACAGTGATACCAAAACCAGACAAAAACATTACGAGAAAAGAAAACTATATGCAAAAAAATTTATGTATTTTTTCACATATCAAATTTAACCGTATATCAAAAAGGTTATACATTTTATCCTCCTGTGGTTTAGTCAGGAATGAAAGGTTGGTTTAACATAAGAAAATCAATTAACTGCCTCACTATATTAACAAACGAGAAAAACCACATGATCCCCTCAATGGTTGCAAAAGAAGCAAGTAACAAAACTCAACTTTCCTTCTTAATAATAATGACAAGAAACCTTAGCACCAATAGCAGGGAACTTCCTCAGCCTGTGAAGGGCATCTGCATAAGTTCCACAGGAATTGCCATCCTTACTGATGAAGGGCTGAATGCCTTCCCCCTAGGTCAGGAACAAAGCAGGCATGTCTACTCTCATCATTCCCATTCAGCATTTTACTGGAGGTTCTGGACAGTGCAATAAGGCACATAAAAGAAACAAAAGCCATCCATCTTGGAAAGGAAGAATTAAAATTGTCTTTTCATAATAATATGATTGTCTATGCAGAAAATCTGATGGACTCTCCAAACTATTTAATACTAGAAATAAATTAATTTACAAGTTTGCAGCATATAAGATCAATACACGCAAATCAATCGTTTCTATATAGTTAGTAGTCATGAATAATTAAAAATCAAAATTTTTAAAATTATCCCTTTATGATGGGATAAAAATATATGGAATACTTAGACTGAAAACTATCTAAATAAATGGAGAGATACACCTTGCTATGGTCAGAAAACTCACTGTTGTTAAAATGTGAATTTTCTCCAAATTAATCTATAGATTTAATCCAACCCCAATCAAAATTCCAGCAGGCTTTCTTTGTAGAAATTGACTGTGTGATTCTAAAATTTATGTGGAAATGTAAAAGATCTAAAATAGTGAAAATACCTTTGAAAAAGAAGAACAAGGTTGGTAGGCCAACACTACCTGACTTCAAGACTTAAAAAGGAATAATAATCAACACAGTGTAGCGATGGCATCAAGGCAGATAAACAGGTGAACAAAACAGAACAAAGAGTCCGAATTAGATCATGTCTATGTGGACAACCAAGTTTTGACAAAGCTGCAAAGGCAATTCAATGGAAAAAGAATAGTCCTTTCAACCAGTGGTACAGCAAATGGATATCCGTATGTAAGATACAAACTTCAATCCATACCTTGCATTGTGCGCTAATACTCACTCAAGAGGGATCACAGGCTTAAAGGTAAAATCTAAAATTTTTAAGCTTCTTGGATAAATGGGGGAAATATTGGTAGCCTTGGATTAGGCCAAAATTTCATA
>NW_012148686.1:2971797-2988501 GCF_000956105.1 Propithecus coquereli | reverse complement strand
AAAAAAATTAACAAACAATATGAAGAGACACTTTACCAAAGACAAACAAATGGCCCATGAAAACATGCTCAATTTGATTAATCATTAGGGAAACACAAGTTAAAACCACAATTAGATACTACACACCTATCAGAAGGATTAAAATTAAAAACAAAAACCATACTAAGTATTGGACAAGATGTAGAGCACCTAGAACACTCACACACTAATAGTAGAAATGTAAAATGGTACAGTTGCTTTGAAAACAATTTGGCAGTTTCTTAAAAAGCTAAATATATGCACACCCTATAATTCAGCCATTCCACTTCTAAGTATTTACCAAAGAAAAATAAAAGCATATGCTCATACAAAGACTTAGGTACACATGTTCACAGTGGCTCTGCTTTAACAGTCCCAAAGTGGAAACAACCCAAGGTTCATCAACAGATGAAGGCATAAATAATGAGGTATATTCCGCACTATTCAGCAAGGAAAAAGAATGAACTGCTGATTCACCTAACAATATGCATAATGCTGAGGGAAAGCAACCAGACAAAAAAGAGTATATATACTATGTGAGTCCATTCATATAAATCTCTAGAAAATGCAAACTAACCTATAGTAACAGAAAATGGTTCAGTGGGGATGAGGATGCAGAGGGCCGGAGCCAGGACAGGATACGTGTAGGGAACTCAAAGGCGCATGAGGAAACTTCTGGGGGTGATGGATACACTTACTATCCTGATTGTAGTGGTGGATTTCATCAGTGCATGCATATGTCAAAACTTACCAAATTGTACATTTGAAGTATCTGCAGTTTACTGTAGGGCAATTACATTTGCAGAAAGCTGATTACAAAAAGTAGCCCAAAGAGGGAGTTGTTGTGCCTAGAATTTAAGTGACTTCCAAGGGACTAAATAACTTTTCCAAGAGTACCCAGCTAATAAGTGGTAGGGCTGGAATTTGAGCCCAAATCCACCTGACTCTAAACGTTATGTTCTTTTCACTCTCTTGTGGTAAGACACAGGTCTTTCTAACCTAGAGAAAGCTGGAAGGAAGCTTCCAAAACAAACACCTCCACTAACTATTAACTGTGTTGTTATTTAAGGGCAACATCACAGCAAACAGATAAACAAACAAACAAACAAACAATCAAAAAACCTCAGCAATAGCAACAACCCTGGGGATGAGGAGACGTAGAATCTGAATCTAGATTTGCTCCAAAATATTATCCAAATATCTAGTTTTCAACAAAAATTTGTAAGATATGCAAATAAACAGGAAAATGAGACCCATACTTAACAGAGAAAAAAACAGTCAATATAAACTCTCTCTGAGGGAGTTCAGATGTTGAACTTAACAAAAACTTCAAAGTGACTGTTATAAATATGTTCAAAGAACTAAAGGAAATCATGTTTAAAGAATTAAAGGAAAATATGATGACAATAACTCATCAGAGAGAATATCAACGTAGAGCCAGCCTGGTTAATCCCCTCTGCCCCCCACCTGGAATGTAACCTGCATAAGGGCATGGACTAGTCTGTCTTCTTCACGGTCGAATCCCACACCTAACACAGAGTCTCACACTTTGTAGGTGACCGATAAAATGTGAATGAATCAATGAAGCCAGGCAGTCGGGCGGGGGAGTGTGCTCTTCAAGAAATAGCATCTCTGTCACTCTATCACAGGCTGCCTCAACTCCCACAGAGATGGGATGTTGTTTTAAAAACAGAGGATGGGCTCAGGGGCTGGATCTGTGCCACACGTGGGAAGATGTGTCACAGGCAACATTCCTTTCAGGGAACCTTTTCCTCAAAACTTTTAGTTTCTATCCCTGACATAGTTTCTTTTTTTATCTTCATGAATCCCATTCTAGCACTTTATGTTGTTACAGTTTAAAGTTCAGATTTAGACTCAAGGAACTAGCAAATAGCTTGCTTTCTATTTAGAGAAGGTTTGATACGCCCAAATCCAAGTTTGTAAAAAATAGAAATATAAGGCAGGGTTATGAGCACCTCAAAAGATCCTGAACTTATGAAAGGAATCATCTCTGAATGCTGGTAAAAGTGTAGCCTTTGGTATACTTACCGTGTTATTCAATTTGCAATGTCACATGAAAAGTGAGGTTCACGTGAGGTGGCGTGGACTTGCATAAAGATTTTACTGTGACCATGTTAGTGAACCAGCATGGCAACATTGCCCTTACGTCAGCGTCTCGTAATCACAACACGGAAAATGGCCATTTTAACCTGGAGCAGTGTCCCGTAGGTTAAAGGAAGGATGAGACAAAGGAACAAGAGATGAAGGGTTTCGGCTCAAGTTGGCTTTTTCCAGGCCAGAGTTTATTACTTACATGAAAATCCCTTAAGATTGGCCAAGAATCACTGCGAAGTGACTCTAAGATCATGACATTCCTTTTACTACATATACTGCAACATATTAGCTAACGGTTGGAACTTAGGAGTGAGACCAATCTGGATTTGAATCTTGGCTCTGCTATACTAGCTGTGGAACCTTGGGTAAGTTGCTTAACTTCTCTGAGTCTCACTTTCCTTATCTGTAAAATAGGGGGAAAGATATTTCTTCAATAGGATTGATGTAAAGGTTAAACACTTAACAGAGTGCTTATCAGTTAGTGAGTGTTCCCTACATGATCACACGCTCTAAATGCCTGCTGTTCTTCAAAGTGAAGCTCGCCTGGGATTCTTTCTGTTCCCTGTGACCAGAGCTCAGACTTCCAGAAGTGAAAGTGAATCTACAGTTCACAGGGCTAAGGGGCTATAGCAAAATCTACTACATTAATAGCAGGAAGTGGAAGGCGGGAGCAGCAAGATTATTACAAAAATCAGAGTTTATCTCATCTTGCTAAATGCCACCCAAGCAGTGATCTAAATGCAATCGAGCTTGTTATCCGGGGGACTTTCTGTCCCAGCAAGGATGGCATGAGGCAAGATGGACACAGGATCCCTCGGTCCAGCTCTAGATTTATAGGGATCAAGTGCAGAGAACTTGTTTGTCCCATCAGGGGCTTTACCCAAGGCAGGGCCCAGCACAGCATTAGGCAAGTGGCCATGAAAATAATAATGCAGGTCCAGTGGTTTTAACTCAACCAGTGAATTTATTATAAATGATGGAAAGATTTGACCCTTTATATGACAGGTTCTAAGTTGCTTATGTGGTAAACAAAACAAAACTCTTCTTCCCAAGCTTGAAATACATGCAAATAGAGATTCAGTAGGGTGCATAAAATCCTCTTTTAAAATGCAAATAGCTAAGAGATGTTTATGGGGCTATCAATCTTTCACACCTTAGAGGGAATTAGTTCAGTAGGCCTGATTTCTCCTTAACACATAACCGAGATTTACACTGCTGCTGAATTCGGGTGGGGTGAGGAAAAAGAGAGGAGAGTACATTTTGGGGCTTAAGTACTTAGAAGAGGGACAAGTTTGGAGTTTTGCTGCGTTGAGGACCTTCCGTTGGCCAGGCAGTACCAAGAGGGCGTCGGGACTCTGCAGGGGAGGTTGGCATGGGGTGGAGGGTGGGGCACAGTGAGAAGAGAGTGCAGAGAGAGAAAGGGAAACTTTCTAACCTGGAATTGAAGCAAAATGGTGAAATCAGGGCCTTTAAGCGTTTTGTGAAAGAATAAATTGACATCCCCTAGATACGACGTCCACATCAGCCTCTGCTCTGAAAATTCTTGTCGCATGACCTGGCAAATGCCGGGAAGCAACCTTTTTCTCACCTCTCCATCAAACTACGTTTTAAAAGGTTAGTGTGAAAATATTATCCTTCTTGATTGCTTGGTAGAATTTGAACAGGGTCTGCATGAAAGATCAGTACTTTCCTGCTAATCCCCCTAAAGAAACACATTTTTGAGGGGTTACTTATTTGATTACAATGCATTCATTTTATATGATTATTTATTTTGATACACATGGCTCTTACTCAGCTCAAAAGAGAATCCCCACTGGCCTGGTGAAGGGAGAATGTAGGAAACTCCCTGCGGAACTTCTATGATTCTAGCCTAGAAATCACGTTCTTTCCAAAAATCATCAAGATAAATTGTTCTGAGTGAGTATTTACTTCCACTTTCCAAGGCTAGGCAGAGTCGGTACGTAACCCAGCCAGCGTTCATGATGACAGCACCACAGAAGTTGGAGGAAAGTCCTCTTTTCTGTTATTATTTAAAGAGCAAAGTTGCGTGTTGCTAGGCACATTCTCTCTCTTGCTTGTTCGGCCTCTAACACAGAAGAGACATTTCTAAGCTCTGGGATGGGGCGGTGCCTAACCCTGGTGATGACCTTGATGAAGGGGTCCAACATCTCCCCTAGCCCCATATTTATGCATCCGTGTCTTCTGTTTTTACTGTCATTATACCACATTTCCGCCGGCCTGCCCCAGGCCGGCCAGGCAAATTAACTATAGCCACAAAGATACTATGTCTCCCTTCTGAGTTGTTTTCCTTTAGAATCTAGACCAGCCATTTCCTTAAGCTCTAAATCCCTTAAGCAACAACCAGAATAGCATTCTAGGTAAAAAGAAAACAAAACAACCTATTTCTTGCTCTGTCCATGAGGTAGTGTGTTAGGGATATAAAGACACAATTGTGCTTGGAATGTTTTTATTTGGCCTTAAAACACTTTCCTTCCAGATAAAAGAATAGTAATATACATGATTTTGACCCATTTTAAATTTATGTTGCTTGGCTTGGCAGCAGAGTCAGCCTGGTATATGGTGGGAAGGTGGGGATTTTGAAGTCAGAGAGACCTGGGTTCGAATCCCAGCTCTGCCACTTACTAGCTAGTTCCACTGTCTGGTTCCTTCCAGTCTAGCTTTTCTACTTATAACAGAGAAGCAGCAACCGTAGTCCCCAGCTCCCAGGACTGCTGTGAAGACGATCTAAGATAAATCACACAGTGCACTCTGAAGGCACTCAAGGATATTGACGTTGTTGGGTAAAAGCTTCTTAACACTCACAAAGGCCTGAAAGGAATAATAAGCTTTCAAATAAGTTTTGAAAAACTCTTTTTTTACCAGACACAAAGGAAACGTAAATTCAAGAAGCTACAAGTTGGCTCAGAATTCATATATGTATAGTCCTATGTGAGTTAAAAATCTTGAGAAAAGAAAATCATACTCTTTCCTTTATCCTGGACTTGAAGAGAACTCTGTACCAGTGTTTCCCGAACTTTAATGTGCATCTGAGCCACATAGCAATAGTCTTAAAATGCAGGTTAAAATTTAGTAAGACTGAAGTGGGGCCCAAGATTCTGCTTTTCTAACAAGCTCCTAGGTGATGCGGATGCTGTTGATCCGTGGACCGCACTGTGAAGCAAGGTAGACCAGGGGCCAGGTGCTGCTGGATCTAACGATGACATCTTCTACTTGTTTAACACCCAGGACAGTTGTAAAGTATTTGACACAGTGCCTGGCATACGGCCAGCCTGCCGCTATTCTGACTTCATTGTTTAATATACTATTGTTTCGTATGATCACAACAGGGACAACATTGATTCTTATCTTTGAGGACATGGTGAGTGAGGACTGTCCCTGATCCGCTGTGGGGAGAGTGGCCACTTTGAGGTCTGCCTGCGTGGTGATCACCTCCCCCAGTTTTGCATAGTGAGGGGAGGGTGGGATGCAGCAGAGCTGTGACCTGGCCTGCCGGGTCCCTGGGACAACCTGGCTTTCGGGGAAGATGAGAAAAGCCCTGGCCCAGCTCTGAGTGTATCCCAGAAGCCTCAGCTCGGGCCACATCCCAGTGAGCTGTCCACCCTGTGGAGACGGAGAAAGGCATTGAGGGCGTTTATTCTTTCCTCTCTCTGATCACACCTCTGCTTCCTGGCTGGGCAGGCAGAATTGTCAGGCAGCACAGACAGCCTGTGTCAGGCAGCATCGAAGAGATATACCCACAGGGTTGCTAAATGTCCTGCGTGTGGCTCCCACGGTCTGTAGTTTTACTTCTTTGAGGCACACGAGTGCCTCATGTCGGAACTGGAGCTGGGAAATGTGTGGCTCGTGGTGTGGTGCGGGGAAGACAGGACAGTGTATCGAGAGGAGTACGGGCTCCGGGGTGAGGGATACCTGCTCCCACCTCCAGCTCTGTGGCTTCAGGCAACACAGTGGTTCTCTGAGCCTCAGTTTCCTGATCTGAGAAATGAGGCTGTCTATATAAAACTTTTGAAGTCATGAGAAATGGAGGAGATGACTCCTTGTAAGACGGCACCTTTATAAAATGTCACCTTTAATGCTGTAGGTCCTGGCTCGTTTCTCAAAGGCAGCGTCCGCTCAGACTGCCAGCCAGGCACGCTCACTTGGGTTACCCACCCCATCACAATTTCTGCAGTCACCCATCAGACGCCAGCTTGCCTCTCAGACCTCAACGCAGGTCCTGCGTTGCCGCCCACAGGAAGGTCCTACCGAGGTCACGCCCTGGTGCTGTCTTTTGCCCCTGTACAGCCGCAAGCGTTCTGGCATATGCTGGTCGTCTGTAGCTGGGCAAGCTGAGCAAAGCTGATGTTCCCCTGCACAGTTGCTGTGGATGGGCGGTCGCCCGCAGCCCTAAGTCCACCCACCCCTTCTGTTGGCCAACCCAAGAGGAAATGAAATGTTTGTACCAACAGCAGGAAAATCCAAGCCAACCTGCAAAATGACCAACCTGCTGATTTAGGCCATGAGAAGGAACCAGCCCTAAAAGAAAACCCAAGTAGAAAATGATTTAATTCAAAATGTTGAATATTATAATCCTCAGCATAGATCCTCTGGGCAAATGCTTTTGTAGACTGGTAAAGCACTGCAACAGGTCCACCGTTGTTGACTTGTTTCAAAAATGCTTTCTGGACTGCTAAAGCTCTCAGGGGTGCATTCTGAAGGATGCCAAACCTTTTACCACGTACAAATCCACGCGCACCCGGTGGCCTAAATGCTAACCAGAATCTGTAAGCATCAGGCCTTACTTTCATATAAAAAAAGTCACTCATCATCCAGATTATTCATTAAATTCGATTTCAAAGCTCTCTCCCAAATGGCTCATAGACATTGGCTTTCGATGGTCATGTTTCATTTGGGGGCAACAGAGAATCGCAAATAATAATGACTTCCTCCTTCTCTTGAATCTCATCTCCTTCCCCCACACTCTCAATTTCCAAAGATAAATACCTCTAGTCTGCCGTGAAACATTCTCTTAGGTGAAAACGAGAGGAAGGCCACGCAGCCCTGGGACCTCCCAACCCCAGCAGCGAGTGAGTCATTCCCCCGCCTGCAAACAGAGCATGAGGCAAAGCTGCAAATCAGAGAGGACCCCAACAGTAAATCAGGGCCACTGTCATGCTGTTTTCACGTAAGGTTAATGGACACAGATAGAGGGAAACTGCCCTTCAAACGCTTTCTAAAGAAGGGAGATCAAGGAGATGCGACCCAGCGGAACAGCCGTGTGCCCAGGTAAGAAAGCTTGGCAGGGCCCCGAGAGCTGCGGCAGGTTGCACCAGACCTACAGAGTCATTCAGGCCCAAATCCTTCCCAGCATGGCTAAGAACTTGACTTTAGGATTCTTCCCACACTCCCCCCTGCCTCTTCCTGCGTGGAGAGGAGAGTCCCTGTGCATTTTGCGGCTGGGGGAGGAGGATGGGAGGATATAAACTTGTGAAATAAACATTTTTGGGAACCCTCCAGATTGTTTCGGAATCAGCAGGACGCATGAGCCAGCCACAATAGGTTCACTTTCATGTGGATGCTGGAGCAGGCAAGACTTCCAAGTAAAAACTCTGAATGTGAATTTAGCTAGTTTTGGATAAAGACGCCTTTCAGCGTCAATAAACAGCATGAATGCAGCGGCGGTGGAGTTACAACTTAATGAGATGAGGGGAAGTGCACCGGGTCAGGCCTCATCTCCCGGCCTCTGTCATGCTAATCAGCGGGCAGCCGGCAGCTGAAAAACTGCTGGAATTTTTATTTGCATTTCATTTACTTGGAAGGAAATTGACCCAGATGGTCCACAAAGGCCCTAGAAGGCTGGCAAGCAGTGTGGAGCTGCACACTCCTCAGAGGGCCTGCACTTGTCTGCCCGTCCCTCTTTGAGCCTACGGCATAAAGGATTAAAACAGCGTAAGGGAATTGATTTCATGATTTTTAGATAATTTCCCCAAGATTTCAGAAAGGACCTCAAAAAACTAATTTAATCAGCCAGGAGCTCAATAGTAATTAAGGGGAAGAAAAGCTGAGATAATGAAAGAGGTGGTGAGGATTTTTGCTGTTGCTGGTGGGAACCTTTCTTAATTAGGAAAATCTAAAAACTAGATGATGTTAATGGAGACAAGCCTCGGCACGGACAGCCAGTGGCCGGCGCCACAGCCAGCCGATGATGGATGGCCCGTTCACCTCTCCAAAGACAGCCCGGACAATTGGCCACTGAGGTGCCCCGCTTGGCATTTCTGGGGTATCTGTGTGAATCTCACAGGTCGGGACCTTTGGGGGAATCCAGGCTTTGTCTCTGCACAGCCCCTTCCCGTGGAGGGCTCATTCTTATCCAGGTGAGACTTGAACCTCATCGTCACCCTCGGGTGGCACAGGATTTGGGAATGCAGGCTCTGGGGTCAGGCTGTCCTCGAAGGAAGGGTGGAGGGAATTTCCTCCTGGAGGGCTAGGGTTGGGGAAGGGACGGTGAGGATGGCTGATGAGGACGGGGTGTGAAGAGTTCAGGGACTCTCTCTCTTGAAAGGGAGCCTGACCGATGAATAAGCTAATGCTACGGGGGCCATCCGAGTTCCCCAGGAAGCGGCTGTACACCACGGAGCACACAGGACAGTGATGGTGCGATGGTCTGAATGTTTGTGTCCCCCCAATTCATATGTTGAAATCCTAACCCCCAAGAGGATGGGATTAGGAGGTGGGGACTTTGGAGTGATTAGCTTATAATGGTGGAACCCTCATGAACAGGACTAGTGTCCTTATAGAAGGAACCACAGAGAGCTCCCTTTCTGCCATGTGAGGACACAGCAAGAAGACAGCCATCTGCAGCCCAGAAGAGAGCCCTCACGAGAACCCGGCCATTCTGACACACTGATCTTGGACTTCCAGCCTCCAGAAATGTCAGAAAATAAATTTCTGTTGTTTATAAGCCACCTAGTCTATGGTAGTTGGTTATGACAGCTGGAATGGACTAAGGGATGGTGAGAGGTGCCTGCCCCAGCAGGAGTAGTGTTTCAAAGTGCCACAGTAGTGACAGAATTTGCATC
The DNA here is from genome assembly GCF_000956105.1 of Propithecus coquereli. Taxonomy (NCBI): domain Eukaryota; kingdom Metazoa; phylum Chordata; class Mammalia; order Primates; family Indriidae; genus Propithecus; species Propithecus coquereli. Next base: position 2,979,289 of record NW_012148686.1, on the reverse strand, counting down.
AGAGACCTAAGTTTCCTGGAAACCCTGGCTCAGAAGCAGGGGGAGAGCTGATAGAATGAGCCCCTTAGGACAGTGTCTCAACCAAGTGATTCTGCCACACACACTACCACCCCGCACACCCTCCAGGAGAATTTGGCAATGTCTGGGGACATTTTTGTTTGTCACAACTAGGGTGGGGGATGCTACTGATCCAGAGGGTGGTGGCTGGAGATGCTGCTAAACATCCTACAATGCCCAGGACAGCCCCTCCCCCAAGAAAGAGTTATCCTGTCCCAAATTCCAACAGTGCTGAGGTCGAGACACTCTGGTCTAAGAGAAGTCTTTCTTGCTCTTGCAAGAGTTGTTGGCATTGGTTATAGAGGTGGCTGGGTGGCAGTGTTGGCAGAGGATGCTGACAAAGACCGTGGCGTTAGCACCCGCTGCAGGGCTGGCCAAGGTGGGGGCCAGGAGCATGTCCCACAGCCGTGCATGCAGACTTGCAGGTAGTGACCCAGGACTTGCATCCCACTCTCCTTCATCAATAGTTGGCAAAATTCACCTGGCTAAGCATCAGTTTTCTATTCTATAAAATAGGAGCAACAGTCTTACTGCCTCCCGGGGCTGCTGTGAGGAGTAAATGACATAACGCATGGTGGAGTGTTCAACACAGGGAACGTCTCCCTCTGCTAGCCTCCTAAGCAGGGTCTCCCTGCAGGAAGCAATGCTGGGCGCTGGAGTGGCGGGAGCTGGAGCAGAGACTGTGGGCACAGGCGATGGAGCCAACGAGGGTGTGAGGAGGAGATGTTGAGATGCGTTCCTCTCCTTGGTGGTGAGAGGACTCAGTCATTGCCCAAAAAGGACCAAAGGATGACAGTTGAGTGGACATCAAGGCTGGCCAGGGAAGGGGTCTCCTTGTGAGGTAGGGACTCATCTGGAGTCAGAAGGCACTGTTGACAGTGCTTTGCAGTCTCCTCAGAGTCTCTCTTCTCCCAAGGACGTCCAGGTTAGCTTTATGGAGCTGCCCTGCAATTCCCTATGGATTGGCTCCACACTCACCCGGTGATGGCGTCACAGGGAGAGTCAAGACACCTCCCAGCCCAGCTGCCGCCCTCCCCCGGCTAGCCAGGCCTGCAGGCGATGGGCCGGAGCACCATCACAAAGTGAGAAGGAATCGCAGGAATTACTTCTAGAACCACTGGGCGAACCCATTAGTCTGTCCCAGATGTATCAGACACAAAGGCGAGCATGCGCGAGCAAGCATGGTCCAAGTTTGTCAGGTAGTGAATTGTGGAAACATCCCAAAAAAGACGTTAGAAGTTTTGAAAGGGACTCTGTAGACCAACATCTTCCCATACCAAGTTTCTAAAGAAAGTGGGATTTTTCTTCACATAAGAAGACAGGGTCTACTCAGACGGCTGGCGAAGTCTGTTGGCAGGCCCAGCTGGCCTCCGCAGCTCTGGCAGAGGCTTCGGAGTGAGGGGAGAGGGTCGGCTGTCTCGCAGAGGTGCCCAGCTCTTGGGGGAAGTCACAAGGGATCAAAATATATGGCTCTTGCCGGGCACGGTGGCTCACGCCTGTAATCCTAGCACTCTGGGAGGCTGAGGCGGGTGGATCGTTTGAGCTCAGGAGTTCGAGACCAGCCTGAGCAAGAGCAAGACCCCATTTCTACTAAAAATAGAATGAAATTAACTGGGCAACTAAAAATAGAAAAAGTTAGCTGTGTGTAGTGGCACATGCCTGTAGTCCCAGCTACTCGGGAGGCTGAGGCAGGAGGATCGCTTGAGCCCAGGAGTTTGAGGTTGCTGTGAGCTAGGCTGATGCCACGGCACTCTAGCCCAGGCAACAGAGTGGGACTCTGTCTCAAAAAAAAATATATATATGGCTCTTTTCCGGTGGTACAAGGCCAGCTCCCAGAGAGGAGGATTTGAACTGTGGCTTTTAAAACATACCCCTGTGTCTGCAAATGTTACAGTCCCCAGCCTGACCATCAACTCCAAGAAGGTATGTGGCAAATGTGGAGAGAAGTGGGGACTTTGATGCTATAGGTATGAAAATGCATCCAGAGACTTCAGAAAGAACCGGCCTGAACATCGGTGAGGAAGCCGCTGAGGTCAGTGGAGGGAAATGTGTAACAAAGGGAGTATGACAAAATAGACCCGGACGGAACAGGTGACTGCAGGGGACATTTATGGGGAAAGGCGCTTGGGGGCTCAAGCTGCCTGAGAGACCAGGGGACCTCTTGAATTCTTGCTCTTAATAAAGCCAATCCTCGAGGAGGAAGAGAAAAAGGAGGAAGAGAAAAAGGAGGAAATGTATGTCTACAAGCTTGTAGAAAAATGTAAGGCCATTGAGTTGCCAACTAGATCCCTGGATCTGGCCTTGGGGGCAGGTCCCACCACACTGGGGCAACATCTGCTGGCCTTCAGTGATTGAAAATGGCCACGTCCCATCCTCAAAACTGTGTGTCTCTCCGCCAAAGCTGCCGCGTCCAGTGGAGCGTGCTGTCCCGTGTTGTACTCTAGTAGCGCAAGATGGGCTGGGTCTCCAGGGAAGTACATCTAATCCTGAAAAACCAACAGTTTGCATAACGAAAGATGAGAAATGACCCTCAGGCTCTCATACAAGCCATCCTTGTCCTTGTGAAAACAGGCACCACTCATATGGGCAGCTGATTCCTCCACCCCAGGAGCAGTCAGGGTCCCGGAGCACTGTGGAGATGGATGTAAAAGGATGCACATGCTTTGTGGGCGTAAGAGACAAGAACCAGATCATTAAAACGGGATCTAGTCTTTCTGTGGTCACTACCTGCTCTACCTGAAAAGGCCACCCCCTGGAGTGGGTCTCAGGTGTTCTGTAGTATGCGGGTACGCATTGGCACCAGGAGAATCCCTTGAGAAGACAGCGTGAGTGACGGAGGAGGTGGGCACAGCTGCTGGGATGTGTCTTCATCTGGCAGAGAGACGTAGGTGGCCTCACAAGGCCTGGCCCTGGCCTCTTCCAAGTTCTGTCCCTTTCTTGCTGTTAGAAGGCTGGCTAGAACCAGGCATTGCACCGGGCTCCGCGTTTGGTCTAAAGGGGGAACAGCGAGCAAACTCCAGCCTGCTTCCCTCCTCCAGTGCTTTGTTCTGGGGAATCCCCCTGCCTGAGCCCTAATAGCTTCTACTCACAGAGTCCCTAGTGCCCAAGAAGCAGAAGAGAGTTTAACAGAGAAGCTAATGGCTACGGCAACAGTGGTTTCTTTTTTTTTTTTTTGCCTCCCTTCCCCTCCCCTCCTCTCACCTTCCCTTCCCTTCTCTTCCCATTTCAAAATATTAAGGGAGTACAAATGTTTTAGGTTACATGGATTGTTTTTGTGATGCTTGAGTCCTGGCTATTGGCGTGCCTGTCACCAAAATAGTGTTCATAGTACCCATTAGGTTGGTTTATCTCTCTCCCCTTCTCCCGCTCCCCTCTGTTGCTCTCCACTGAGTTTTACTTCCCTCCGTGCACTTGTGTGCTCATCGATTAGTTCCAATTTATTAGACAGTACATGTGGTGTTTGTTTTTCCATTCTTGCGATACTTCACTTAGGAGAATGGACTCCAGTTCCATCCAGATTGTTGCAAAAGGTATTAATTCATCTTTTTAATGGCTGAGTAGTGCTCCATGGTGTACATATACCACATTTTATTGATCCACTCACGAAGTGATGGGCACTTGGGTTGATTCCACATCTTTGCAATGTACACCGGGGAAAAGAAGCCCTATTCAATAAATGGTGCTGGGAAAATTGGGTAGCCCCATGCAGAAGAATGAAACAGTGCTGCTACCTCTCACCACTCTCAAAAATTAATTCAAGATGGATAAAAGGGATGAGATCTAAGGGATGAGACAGCGTTTTCTTCATGCCAGTGAGATGGGGTGTTTGTTCATCACCATCAAGTCTCTTTGTTCTTATGTTTCTACACTTTTGGTACTTAGAGAAAAAGTCTAGAAAGATCCAAATGTGCATAGATTCCCATACTTACCTGGACTTAGACTGAGTAGGACACCATGCTATGGGAGCTGTATATCCTGGATTATTGCTTATGAGGGGTTAGTGTTTCAGAGTGTTAAATACACTGTATATTACCTGATATTGTAGCAATATTTGATAGGATTAAAGGGAAAAAGTCAAGTTTATCTGCTGGTTTTTTCAGCAATAAAGACAGCCCATTCATCCCAGGAGGGGTGCATGTGAAGTGGAGCAGAGCTGGCATTTGGAGACCAGAGGACACAGAGGTTCTTATGTGCCTTTGTCAAGATAGGAGATGAGCAGCGGACGTGCAAAGTCCTGGGCCTCCCAGAGGGTTTTGTTTCCTGTCTCCCCCACGCAGCTGGTGATGCTCCACAGACCCACGACCCAAAACAGAAATCGTCAAGGACTACAGGAGGGAATAATCACATATCTTGAAAAAAGAATAAGAGATATATTTTTAATTACTCCCAAATTTTCTTTTAGCACTCTAATTTGTTATACCTATCATTACCCTTAAAACAAGAGATTGTTTTCCTGTTACCAATAATTAGGAATGTTTCTTATACTATATAACAAATAAAACTAATCTGTTTGATTGGAGCCTCTCATGAGGTCACCAATATAGGGGCCATTGGTCCTCTTAATTTATATTGATCAGCTGGAGGCTTTGCCCTGGCCTCGGCTTGCTTGTACCCATTAGCACCTATCCTAGATCTAACCTAGATGTATCGCTTAACTCTTCTGGCCAGGCTTTAATTTCCTCATGCATCAAACAAGGTTGCATGATCTCATGGGTGTATTGTTTTGAAGATTTTACCAAAAAGATATGGAAAAAAAAGAAGTAGAGTGGTGTAGTGGAAAGCAATGGTTTCAGTGTCAGAACTGAACCTAATATACTCAGTTGACCCATTTTTTTTGAGACATGGTCTCGTTCTGTCGCCCAGGCTGGTGTGCAGTGGTGTCATCATAGCTCACTGCAACCTCAAACTCTTGGGCTCAAGCGATCCTCCTGCCTCAGCCACCCTAGTAGCTGAGACTACAGGCACGTGCTACCATGCCCGGCTAATTTTTCTTTTTCTTTCTTTTTTTTTTTTTAGCAGAGACGGGGTCTCACTCTTGCTCAGGCTGGTCTCAAGGGATCCTCCCTACCTCAGCCTCCCAAAGTACTAGGATTACGGGCATGAGCCAGCACACCTGGTGCTCAGTTGACCCTTGAACAATGCAGGGTTAGTGGAGCTGAGCCCCTGCATGGTAGAAAATGTGTGTAACTTTTTACTCCCCCAAAACTTAACTACTAATAGCCTACTGTTAACTGGAAGCCTTACAGATAATAGAAATGGCTGATTAACACATATTTTGTATGTTATATGTATTATATACTGTATTCTTATAATAAAGTAAGCTAGAGAAAAGAAAATACTATTAAGGAAATTGTAATGAAGAGAAAATATACTTAACCACTTATTAAGCGGAAGTAGATCATTATAAAGGTCTTCATCCTCATCATCTTCTCCTTGAGTAGGCTGAGGAGGAGGAGGAAGAGGAGGGGTTGGTCTTGCTGTCTCAGGGGTGGTAGAGGCAGAAGAAGTGGAGGAGATGGGAGGGAGAGGCAGGTACATTTGATGTAACTTTTAGTGAAAAAAAAAAACTGCATCCACGCAGTTCAAACCCATCCTGCTCAAGGGTCAACTAATTGTATTGGAAAGAAGAAAAATTATCATTATGTGTAAATAATGTAATTTCCACTTAGAAAATGCAAGAACTGGAAAACTATAAAAATTAATGGAATAATTTACCTAGGTGGCAGGGTATAAGATAAATATAACAATGAATAGCATTTTTATACCAAAAAATAATCAATTAGAGTATATGATGAAAAGAAAGTCTCTTTATGTCAGAAACAACCTTCCCCCCTCCACATACAGAACCTAGGAATACTCTAACAAGAAATATAGGATTTATACAGAAAATACTCAAATATAAGATAATAATAAAATAAAAAATAAAAGAAAATAATAAACTAGAAATCTTTATTCAGAGATACAAATAACAACATGAGCAAATAGGTATACTATGTCACCGAATAGGAAAAATACATTTTGTAAACAATAAGCAATTGTTTTCAAATTATTAGCCTATAGGTTGAATGTTATTCCAATCGAAATCACACTAAGATTACCTTTCCTTTGGAACTCAAAAAAAAAAAATTCAAAGTTTAGGTAAAATAATAAACATGTAAAAGGAGAAATAAATTCAAGAGATTTATTGTACATCATGGAAACTGTAGTTAATAATGCATATATTATATACTTGAAATTGCTAAAAGAGTAGATTTTACCTGTTCTTATGACAAAAAAATTATATTAAGTAATACATATGTTAAATATCTTGATTTAGCCACTCTACAATATATACATATATCAACACATCATTTTGTATACCATAAATATATAGTTTTTGTCAATTAAAAATATTAAAAAATTTAAATAATAAATGTGTGAGAAAACTAAGAAGTTTTTTAAGAAGGAGGCTAATGAGGGCATTCTGTATGGTGATTTATATACCATGTTACAATAGTACAAGCGTGCTCTAGTACAAGAAGAAACAGAAAGATGACCCATATATAGGTCCTAGTATACATAGTAATGCAACACGAAGATAAATTAAATATTAAAAGTCAACAGGAGGTGATGACTTATTTAATAATTGGTATAACGAAATTGGCCAAACATGGGGAAAAGTCCACTTGGATCCTCACACCAAATATAAAAATAAATTTCAGACAGATTAAAGAGTTACATTAGAAAATGAAACCATAATAAACTGGAATAAAATTTATCTGATTTCTAGATGAAGAATGACATTCTTTTTGGGAGGAATGCTTTTCTTTTTCTTCTCTCTCTTTTTTTTTTAGTTTCAAAGTATGAAGGGTACAAATGTTTTTGTTACATGGATACCTTGTATAATGCTTAAGTTGGAGCTTTTAGTGTGTCTGTCACCGTAATGGTGTTCATTGTACCCGACAGGTAAGTTTTTACCCCTTATTCCCCTCCCACCTCCCCTTCTTTGTTTCCAGTGACTTTCATATCTCTTCGTGCCCATGTGTGCCTGTCATTTAGCTCTCAATTTTTAGCGAGTACATGTGATGTTTGTTTTTCCATTCCTGAGATACTTCACTTAGGATAACGGTCTCCGGCTCCAGCCAAGTTGCTGCAAAAGACATTATTTCATTTCTTTTTATGGCTGAGTAGGAAGTACTCCATGGTGTATATATTTCACATTTTCTTAATCCATTCATGAATTGATGGGCACTTAGGTTGATTCCACACCTTTGCAATTGTGAATTGTGCTGTGATAAACATTCGAGTGCAGGTGTCTTTTCTTAAAATGACTTCTTTTCCTTTGGGTAGATACCCAATAGTGGTATTGCTGGTTGAATGGTAAGTCTGCGTTTATTTCTTTTTCTTTTTTTTTTTTTTTTAAATATCCATGTTTCTCTTTATTTATTTATTTATT
>NW_012148686.1:2950457-2971157 GCF_000956105.1 Propithecus coquereli | reverse complement strand
CTAATTTTTTCTATGTATTTTTAGTTGTCCGATTAATTTCTTTCCATTTTTAGTAGAGACGGGGTCTCACTCTTGCTCAGGCTGGTCTCGAACTCCTGACCTCGAACGATCCTACTGCCTGGGCCTCCCAGACTGCTAGGATTACAGGCATGAGCCACCACGCCCAGCCGAAATTGCCTTTTTAATACAAGGTTATATGCCTACTACAAGGGCAGTAAACTAAGACCAAAGCCTCTGCGCTCCAATCTCCTTATCTCCAAAAGTTAGATATTGAACTCAAAACTCTATTCCATGGAAAATTATGGTCTGTAGAAAAAATATAAAGCAGTAACTTTCTAGAGATGTGGACTATCAAAGAGTCTTAATGATACAGATTTTGTCCTGTCAGATGTTAAAGGGACCACAATCCTCAGGTCAGCAGAGAGGGGACATAGAAAGCACAGGGGCACAGGGAATGGTGGTTGTGGTCATGCCCCCCTGGCTCATCTTGCCGCTCCTCATCCCAGTCCTGGGGACACGCCCCGAAAACAGCATTGAGGAGGGGTGTAGGACCTGGCTGTGACTTCTGTGAGGGTGAGGACAGAGTTAGCATCTCCCTTTCTTGGCCTACCTTCATGGACTTGTCCTTTTTAAATCTTTCCCAGGAGATGTATTTTTATTCTCTTTTAAAAGATAGCCTTAGGAAAATATCTTGTATCTCACAGCAATAGTCCTCCACCGCCCCCCCAGTGAGCACTCACCAACACTTAATTTCATGCGTTCTTTCCTATTCCACAGGATCTGGTGATTGGAAGGAACTTACACGAAGTTTTCCTTGAAGTGTGGGCTTTGTGGTCACGCAGATATGGGTTCTAGTCCTCTACTTATTTGCTGTGTGGTCTTGAAAAGTCCTTTGATCTTTGATTCTCAATTTTCTCATTTATAAAATGAGGATAACAACACCTCCCTCAACATTTATGCTATATTATTTTACTATAGTCGTAGCTAGCAACAATAGAAGCGATCTCTCTTGGCAAAGAAATATTTCTTCATGACTTTCGAGAACTCTGTCCCTGAAGTTTTGAGATTTCTACACATATATTTTACCAATGGGCTTTCTGCATCCTTCTCAGTTTGTCATAGAGCCTTAAGATGTTCACTCGGTTCTGCCTTTCTCGGAGCACTTCCTTTCCACTAGGTTCAGACCCCTCGCCTGCATCTCATTGGCACGTCTGGTATCTTCTCCCCTGGCCAATTGTGTTGATAGAATTATTTTTTAAAAAAAATCTTCGAAACTGTGGTATTTAGCAAGGGGTAAGTGGTTCAGCAGTATGATTTGTGCAGGCTTTCTACGGTGAAGTGAATGGGTGATTTTTCTATTCTTTTTAACTGGACACAGTAGTGATGGGGGAATGATTAAGGCTAAAAGCGGGAGGGAGAAACAGCAGGCTGAAGTTGTCCCATAGCTGTCAGGCACGTTTCTGGCTTTTTACTGACAATTCCTCCTCTTCCCTTGCCCGCGCCTGTCCACCTCACACACTTCAAATGAGCACTGTTTGTGACCACTTTTGCCATAAAAACACACACAATAAAAAGGCTGGGCTTTTAAATGCTGCCATTCCTTACTACATCCAAAAGAAAACTCAACCTCACTTAAGTGCAAAGATTCCTATGGACTGAAAAACTGAAAATTCGCCATCAGGGAGTTCTGAACAAGAACGGATGGCCCAGCGCAGAGCAACCGGACCAGCCTTGGCTGAAGCTTCCTGAGGTTACTGGGCACGGTCGACAGAACTAGCTCTTTGGGAAGAAAAAGAAAATCCAATTCAAGATGATCGCCTTCCTTCAACTTTAGCATTTGTTCATCCTTGTATAAAACTAAAAACAAACCCAAACTTTTCTCCAAAAAGGAACATAAGCTAAAATGCTTGTTTAGCCACAAACCAGACTTCAAACAGCCCTATAACGTCCTTTGCCTACGCACCCGATAGTTAAAGGAAGCCGAAAGTGTCCAAGGGAAGATTTTGTATGGGAACTTTAACTTCCCATCCCGCTTGACTTTTGGTCTTTAAAATACAGGTCAAATCAATGAATCTAATGAAGGCCGGTTAACACAATGGCTTCGCCTTGCATTTTGACCCACATAAAGGGGAGGCAGTCCAGGGCACAAAGCTTCAGCAGAACTTTAAGTGGTTAGTACACAAATGTGACAGAACGTTTAGAATCCCAGAGACTTGCAAGACCTATTGACAAGCAGTTAAAAGTATTTGAAATGGCTGCATGAATGAACTTTGATAAGGTAGCACTATTGTCTTCCATTGTCTCTTTCTCTTCATACGAAAACTCCCCCAAAAGAACAAGAGTCAATGAATGTGAAATGTAGTGTCAGTTTTACTGGACTCTGGACGCCTTTCAGCACCGCCACTTTTTGTGGTGAGTTCATGCTATTTAAAAGTATTCTTCCCTCTGAGTTTCAACGCTCGCAAATGGCGACTTCTCAGTTCACTACCCACCCAAGTCTTTTCCAACTGCTTTCACGCCATGAATAGCTCTTTAAGTTAAAAGAGGTGAAGATTAATTTCAGGATTTTTGCTTCTTCTTGATGCTTGGATTTTTCAAGAGGGAGGCCTAAGCGCCCATCCCTGGCTCCGTGGAGGGGGCGTGGGGTGGAGCAGGAGGGAAGGACATTTGTCCTCCTGCAGCCTAGAGAAGGTTCCCCTTCACACCAAGGGCACGGGCAGGCAGCTCCATTCCAGAAAACTGCCAAATCACCTTTAGACCCAGGAGAGATGAGCGGACTCAAATAAATCTAAATGCCAAATTTTAAAGAAGTACGTGATGAAGGGAATGAGGGTGGTGGGAAGCCGGGGTCGTGTGAGCCAGTCCCTCCATTTCAGGAAAGTCCTGTCTCCGAGGGTCATCTCTACCTGTCTTTATATATTTCTTTCATCAGCAAACATCCATTTTTTAAAGCTGTGCCTAAAATATCGATTCCCGGGGGGCTCCACCATTGTTTGAAAACATCCTCCCCTCTCCCATGCGCAAGTTGCACGAAAACAGTGGTGGGATGCGAAACATCCACAAAGGCCCCTTCTAAAGGGCCATGTGTTAGTTTCACAGGGTTTCATAGTTCTGAGATTTGCTAAATATGCTTTGGGGGGTTTTCTCAGTAAATCTCTATAGCTAGATTTTATTGTATTTTACCCTTTTGTCTGTTTTTTTGTGCTTGAAATTTCTCCCTTATTCATTGACCAGTAACTTTCTGTCACCCATCTTTGACTTTTCTCCTTACATCTGCATTTAAGCTGTCATTTACTTCTGCCGTTCCCTCCTCTCAGTATCTGACAGCCAAAGCCTCCCTGCGCTTTTATCCCTTTGTGTTTGCATTATGACATAACCTGTGCGAAGTGGCCCAGCTCCCCAATTCTTGTGTGTAAAATTTGCAACATTTTTTGAGACGGGTCAGTGCCCATTTTTGGGATCCTTTTCTTTATCTGAGTACCGTGTTAAAACTTTTTGCAGATGTGGCCTATTCAGGAGCAGGCTGCGGCTGCATGCAGAGATGGGAAAAGAAGAAAAGGCCTTCCTATTTTGTGATTGCCATAGTAACTCAAACATTGCCAGTGTGTTTGCTGGTCCGGTCAGCCGCAGCCTGGGAGCTGGATTTCCTGTGCAATCAAGCCCTCTACTGGAGATCATGGCTCGTGTGACACAGGGCTACACAGAGGACAGTGTGCTTGTTAGGCCTGAAATTAAGCATTTCACTTTAAAATAATACCCATTTGTGTCCATTTTGTTCGACATAACAACAGCTGCTGTCCCTGGAATGACAGACTTGCCTTTTTAACCAAAGCTTCATATGACATTTATGAATGAGGCCGCTCCATTCACTTGCAGTTTGAATTCACAGTAGTTATTTTTGCTGTTTTTTTTTTTTTTTTTACCCCTTCCCCAGCATATGGGTGAAATTCAACATTATTCAAGTAATTATATACACAGTTCATGAGGAGGAAAAAGCCTGCTTTGTTTGTATCATCTCTTTTAAACTAGTTAGTGGGCTTTAGTTCTTTTTTTTTAAAGAAGGCAAAATATAGAAGACGAATTGATGGCAACTTTAAAGATACCGATTGCCTCGAAATAGAACACAAGAAGAGGCAATGTTGTCACTAGGTTTTGTTTATCCATTTTTGGGATAAACAACTAAAAACATCAATCCCAGTGGCTCAATGGGAAAAGGGGCAGGGAAATCCCGGCAGAACCCTCCTGCTAAAGTCATTAAAAAACTGCAGCTCTGCATTCCTGTTTGGCCTGCCAAGTGCTCGGGGCCCAGAAAAATGCACAGAACTCCAGGGCATTACCAGGTGAAGATGCCTGATTTGGCACAAAGGACCAAAGTATCTTTGCAGGATACACTGCAGTTTCACAATAGTGCTAGTTTTAAGAAAAATAATTGACATTTAGTCACCACATTAACCAGCAGATGCAGTGTAATGGTGATGCGTGAATAACGGTACTATTGATAGCTCTCTCCTCCTCCTCCTCCTCCTCCTTCTTCCTGATGACCAACATCACCATCGTCATCAGATCCACTAACTCCAGCAGAAGATATCAGTTCTATTAATACAGACTTTTCACATCATACCACCAAAAGCTATCTATCCCAGCTTGAGAATGGGAGAAGCAATAAGAAATCAATCTATTTGTACCTAATTCTCAATTGTAAATTCATTCCAGCTAACAAGAATTTGACCCATGAATTCAATGCCCCTTAAACATGCTCTCCTAATCTGAAAATAAAAAGAGCCCCAAAAGATGATTTTCATAATCCGGAAACTTCCATTTCTCTCAACATGTAAAAACACATTTGGAAAATGAAAACATGTGCCTTGAGTCACGAAGTTTGGACAACTTATTCTATCCTCTCTTCCTTCCCCCAGTTTGTAGAAAACAAGATTGAAAAGCAGCATTAGTAGGACCAATTTCTGTAGAAACTATATTTCTTCAAGATCCATAGCATTTGTTTTCTCCTTTGAAGCTATCTATTTTATAGAAAATCATCAGCACAAGCTATAAACATAAGAAGGGAAACTTCTGTTCTTAAACTCACATAATGGTTTTGATTTGTGTAAGAAATTAATTAGGTGTATTATATAGCTAAGCAACAATAAATAATCAAGAGTCCACGCATTAGAAGGGGCATGTGTATGTGTACCTAGACTATAGTAAGTCAGGGATAAAGTCTGGAGTAGAAATTATTCTAAATCTAAAGTGCTTAGAGATGAGTTTGGCACAAGGCCAGTACTATAAAGTGCCAGTTATTTTTATTATACTAGTGATTTTATCTATTCATTTATTCAAAATTCACATGAAACCAAAATGAGATGGGCAGCTCTCCAACTACTTATTTACTTAATGGGATTCCTAAATTAATTTTTGCCTATGGACACAGAAACAGCTATTTCTTTATTCACTCATTCATTCATTTGGAAACTCATTCAACTGTCTAAGTATAGCCACCATGCTAGGCACTGAGGCCAAAATATCAAAATCCCCCTGTGACTCCCAGAGCAGGCACCGCAGTGAGACAACACGGTAAAAAGACCTGCCCTGGCCACGCGGCACCTGCAAAGCTGGAGTGTGGCCGGCATGTAGGGAAAGTGCCCGACTCTAAGGACAGGAAGAACGTCACTCAGCTAAACATGGAGGAGGGTACAGTTTGCTATTTGGATCCTTGGAGAGGAAGAGACAACAGGAAGGAGAGACGAAGTACTCTCGGGAGATGAAAGCAAATGTGTGGAAGCCTGGAGACGTGAGAGAGCGTTTAGGGAAATGGGGAATTCAGGATAGCTGGAGTATCTCCTAGTTCTTCTTAAATTTTTCTGTGTGAGTAAATCATATTTATTTAATTTATGCAACAAAGAGTTATTGCATTCCTATTATGAGCAAGTTATTTTGTCAACAGAATAAAAAAAATCAGTCTCTGCCCCCAAATGACTCTCAATCCACGATTATACATCAAATAAGGAAAAAATGGCATTTCAAAACTAAATAGAAACTCCCTTTGGGTTTTCTGAAGCCTGGCTTACCTGCACTGGTGAAATGATTGAAGATTAACTGTGGTCAGTCCTAACTGTGGCCTCTCTTGCTATCTGTTCTCTGCAATTGCATGTCCCCCGTGAGCCGTCCAGTCTATGTGACACATGTGTCCTCTGTGATGAAGGGCCTCTTTCCAGTGGGGCCTGGGGGAAGAGCCCTGGGAAGGACCACATTTCCGAGGCTCTGGGGAAGCCTGGGGAGCCCCGCTGGGAGTAGCGCCAGGGCCAGCAGCCAGGCGGGACGAGAAGGGCAGCTCACAATGGGGCCGGAGTGGGTACCCACCTTTCCTGCCAGCTAAGGCTTCCCTCTCTGTCTGCGCTCCTCATATGTCCTGTCCTCCCATGTCCCCACTCCAACACGCACACACATCCACATGCACACCCTTCATTTTCTACTCAGAGCCTCTTTAGTACTCGTGTATTTAGCATAAGCAATAGGATTTTGAACTTGCAAATGTTTTGTTACTTCCAGTTCACTTGGGCTAGCCCGGCTGTACCACCCTACCCTGCAGGACCCCGGCAGAAGATGTCACTTCTGCATCCTCTTCATATCGTATCACCAAAAGCCTTCTATGCCAGCTCGAGCACTGGAGAAGCAATAAGCAAAAAATCAGTCTATTTGAACCTAATTCTCAATTTGTAAATTCACTTCCGCTAACAACAAGAATTTGACCCTGTGAATTCAGTGTCACTTCACTCGTCCTATCGTGTGCTCAGGATGAGTTGAGGCTGGGGAGGGAGGGCTGGACAGGAGCTCGGAGAGGAGCAGACACGGAGCCTGTGACACAATGGCACACACCCTTTGCAGCACTGACGGGCAGTGCGATTTAAGTACTGGCTTGGGGCGTTGCTTCTGTAATCTCCGTGTCCTTTGCTAGAATGTAAGCTCCAAGAGGGAAGGCTGTCCGTCCTGTTCTCTGCTGTATTTCCAGGGCTGAGCAAAGTGCCAAGAAGACAGTAGTCACTCAATAAATAGTTGAACGAATGGGTGAATGTCTCCAGCAACAACTATGGCTTCCAACACTCTGCAGTCCTTCAAGCAGCCACGTGGTCACCTCTCATCCCCATTGAGATTTCTGTGTGGACATAACAGACCCAGGTATTTCTTGTGCCACCCACGGTGCCTGCTATGACAGACAGGTGTCATCCAACATCTCTCCATTTCCTAGTAGAATCAGAAAAATAACAGTTTTCCCCACTCTGCCTACTTTCTCTACCCCTCTGCTCTTCTGTTCCCAACTGTCCTGAACTGTGACAGGCCAGTGGCTGTGACATCTAAGATAAAGGGACTCTAAATTTTGACAGTTCTAACGCATCTGCATTATCCGAGAGCAGTGATTCTCAATCCTGCAAACACATTAAAATCACTGGGAGGAGTTTCCCGATTCCCAGCTGCACCCCAAGCGAAGCAACTCACCCTCTCCGCAGGCTGGCCCAGGACCCAGTATTTTTCAGTGTCCTCTGGGTGATTCCAACATGTAGTGAAGGTTGGGAACTCCTTCTAGCGGGTTGTCATCACCTCTCCCTAGTGGGGCGCTGGGCGGGGAAAGTGATACAAGTCCATTTTCACCTTCACGGACGATTTTTAGATGTCCCTGTGTTCCTGCCCTGAGCTCGATCAGCCTTCACATGCTAGTGGGACCCCGGTGGACAAGAATGAGAGGCAGGGGCCACAGAGACTTACAAAAAAGTTGCTCAGTCTCTTAGCAGTCAGGGAAATGCAAATTAAAGGAATAACAAGATTCTAGTTTTTGCCCTTCTATTTATTGAAAATGTAGTGGAAGACTGAGACCATATAGTGCTGGCAATGGTGCAGGAATGAGTGTTCTCTACAGGGGTGGACTATAAATTACTACATCCTTTTTGAAAAGTAAGCTGTCAATATTTGTGAAACACTTATTGAAGTTTAAAATGGATATTACTTCTGAAATAGAAATTCCACTTCTGAAAATCTATGTGTCAGACATAAAAGCAGAGTGCATCATGGCTTGAAATGGCCAAAAGGAAGCAATTTGATGTGTGTCAATTACCCAGGGATGCCTATCGTTCACTCACGCTATGTGACGTTTTGCTATTTAAAAGGATGAAGGAAATACCTGTACATGAATTGACTTTGTGGGATATCCATGTTCCATATTAAGTGAAAATTGGAAATTACAGAATTATAGAGCACAATTTGATTTTCACCTAAGACTAACAAACAACTCTATCTATAGGTATGTAGGTTTATGTAGCAAGATGTGGAAGAACATGCTCCAAATGGGCAGCAATGGTTAAAAAGGGGCACAGGTGACATTATGAATTTTACTTCAGCACTTCTATGCATTGCTTGAATTGTGACAATGAGCATCTATCAATTTTGTAATTCAAATTCCTGAAATAAAAAATACTGAGAGACGTCCAAGAAAACCCAAGTAAGTGGACAGACGATTCCATGAAAACAACTCTCCCTGAGCTGAGCGCCAAGCTGGGGGGAGGAGCAGGGTAGAAAGAGAAGACACAGTTCTCGAGAGCTTCAGAGTTTACGTGGTTCTTAGCTTCCTCCTGTGGAAGTCGGAGATAATTACAGCAGCCCGCAGAGGGGGTGCCGTGAGGATAAAAGGGGACGATGACTGCAACATAGGGACTCAGGGATGGCTTCATACATGTGAACTGTGGGGAAGGAGGGTGGTGGCTATGATGACGGTGACCTCATATATTCAAGTCAGCCGCGGAAGTATACATAACGTCGCTTCCACTTCGATCGAAGAATAACACACCTCCTGACTGCAGGGTGCGTCTTTTTATACAGCAGACGTGAAAGAACACACTCCAGACTGGCAGAAGTGGTTAAAAGGGGCCAGGGGTTTAGAATTGTACTGGGTTTGGGGTTCTACAAATTCTGCCATCAGAAGCCCTCAGTGAGCTGGGACGGAAGAGATCATTTGGTTTGTGCCTTCCCTCCCCAAAATTTCCCAAAAGGGAAGTGGGCCTTTTCTCCCTGGTATGGATTAGCTTTGGGAAGCAAAAGTTTATGCCTTGTAAAACTTGAAGTCACTGCTTTACGATAGGAGCTGGAAGTATCCAGGAATGGGTGGAGAAAGAAGCAAATGAAGGAAGGTGATACAATAGGTAAATTTGGGGATGGCGTTATAGCCCGAGAGGCAACGAGACAAAAAGCCCCAAAAGAAAGACTGCCTCAGAGAACAGGACACGGAGTCCCAGACCTGGTGGACGTCGCTGAGCAGAGGCAGCTGTGACTGTGACCCAACTCACCTGGACTCCCAGACTGTGGGCGCTACTGAGGTTGCTGTAAGAGGAGACGGTGTGTAGGCCCACTGCACTACCTGCACGCAGAGGCCTCCAGTGTGGGAGGGTCTCACCTGGGCTCGCAGGGATCACCTGCCCTGCCAGGTCCCACCTGTCTCTCCTGGGAGCTACTGCAACAGCGGTTGCAGGCTACCCACCAGGCATGGCGAGTCCCCACCATGCTGCACACCCCCGGCACTCTCACTAGTGCAATGGCCTGTGAGGTATCAGAGCTGCATGGTGGCCAAGGCGGGGGCAGGGATTTTCAACACAGGACTCCACAGAGGGGCCTCGGGGCCTGCCACAGTTTGGGGAACCTCTTGCTGAGGGAAGGCTGAGCGGGGAGAGCCCCATGTCTGATACAACCAGAGCAGCTCTGCTTTCAAACATCTTATACATCAGGATCCTTGTTAGATTTCATTCGTACAAAGCCTTCCTCCGCTAGGCATGCGTTTGCAACCTTGCAGTGCCCACTCCTCTTAACTGGAGCAAAGTCAAGACACTGACCCCTTATCATGGCTTTAGGGGAAAGCCCCCCAACCTCCCAGATACTTCCTCCCAAGGGACTAAGGCCTAAAGTGTTACCAACAGTAACACTTAATTCTTTCTGTGATTGATAATATAGGCATGCTTCTTTGTATTAATAGGATCTGCCTCCTCTTAAAAACAGTTATTTACTTTTTAAAAATTGTGGTAAAATATACATAACATAAAATTTACCATTTTAACTCTCTTTAAGTGTACGATTCAGTGACATCAAGTACATTCACATTGTTGTACAACCATCAGCACCACCCACCTCCAGAACTCTTTGCATTATGCGAAACTGAAACTCAGTAGCCAGGAAGCACTCACTCCCCTCCCCCAGACACTGGCAGCCACCGTTCTACTTTCTGCGCCTGTGATTTTTGACTAGTCTGGGTGCCTCATATAAGTGGAATCACACAGTATTGGTCCTTTGTCCCTGGCTTACCTCAACCTAAAGTTCTCAAGGTTCATCCACATTGTGGCATCTGTCAGAATTTCCCTCCTTAAGGCAGAGCGATATTCCGTTGGAGGTACAGACGTTTCGTTACCCTTTCACCCGTGCATGAACACTCAGGCTGCTTCCACCTCTTGGCCACTGTGATTGATACTGTCATGAACATGGGTGTACATCTGCTTTTTAAGCACTTGTGGCCCAATTACCCACCCCCGTGGGGTCTTTTTCTGCCGGTTTACTCTACCTTGCCTCAATGTGGTCTCCCTTTCCCAAAGCTATGACCCTTCTCTGGTTCGGCACAGGAGGAGGACCTCAAGGGGCCTGGGAAGTTCCTCCTCTGGCTCCTCCCAGACCAGACTCCTTGCGGTCCCCTCCCGTGCGTGGGCTACAGCGTCGCCAGACACCCTGGCCACTACACATCGTCCCTGCTCCCCACCAGCGGGAAACTGCCCAGGGCAGAAAAATAGCATTTTCCCTGGTTAATTTATAACCCAGGTAGGAGGAACCCATAGAATTCACATGCAGAAACAGAGTATTTTTTTAAAAATGTAACCCTAAAACTATTGCAACTAGATGATGAAGTGGGAGTGAGTCTGTCCCTAGCTCTTTTCCTTTTTTCTTTCTTTTATTTTTTTTGGGAGGGTGGGGGCTCCTGCAAAAACCACAGAAGGGTTAAATACTTTGCCACGAGGTGGGATAAACTTCTCAAATCTGTGGTCCCTTGATTGTCCTGACACCCGCCCTGTGCGGGACGCCCCAGCTCCTTTGTGGATCATAATAGCACATCTTCATTATTGTTCGAACACTCCTTTAAAGAAACACTCTAATCTTTCTCTGGTGCCAATGACGGCCACAATGCAGGGATGTTTTAGTCCTCTCGCCTCTGTCCTTCCCTTACCCCCCTATTGTTGCCATAGTCACGATGGGGCGATAGCGCCGGGGCAGGGGGTTTCTGTACTGTACCGCCCCGCGCTTATTGTTTGAATCTGTATTATTCCACTGTTCTGAAGATTTACATTTTTAATGGCTCATTTATGTAATCCCATAAATAAAGTAGCGAAAAAAGCATCCCACACAAATGAGTGAATCAGAGTTTGAAAAAGGCTCCTGCAGCAGGTCAGCCGGGTCTCAGCTGCGGGGCCTTGATTGGTGTGGCCGGTGTTAGCCAGGGTGGCAGTGGGCTTAGGACCACCCAGTCAGCGCCCAAATGGGGCATTGCCGGGGAATAGCGGGACGGTGCTGGAGTTCAATCTCCCTATTTATCGGAGAACACAGTTCCGCTGCACAATCCATTTTAGTCCAAGACTCATTTACCTTATTGCTTTGACAGCTGCACCTCTCTCTGGCAGAGAAGTTTCTACGACTGGCTTTTTCCCTCCTAGCAGCTGATGTGTGTTTCCCTTGCCCCTCCTTTCTTCTTCTTCTTAACCAATATATTCCTGGGGCTGCTAAATTCTCTGTAAAGAGCCTGTGAATTCGAGCACCTGCCTCGAGAATGTATTTGACACACTGCACAGAGATATAGTCGGAACAATTCACTGCTGGGCTTCCCTCACCGGTTTCTCTCCTCATCCCCCCGCCCCCGCCGCCCCCCATGAAAAGCCTCAGTGAACCTTGGCTGCTCTGGGGAAGTTCGTACTAATTAGTACGAATGAAGAAAATGGCCAAAAAGTAACTGAATCAGCACATGTCTAGCACTCTTTCCCGCCTCCTCACCCAGCTTAGATGCAAACCCATAAATCACTGTTCCCCAATTTGGCAGACTGCCTAGCACCGGCACACTTGTTTAATAGTCACTATGAAATGCTGTCACTGGAAACATTCTTGCTTCAGGGTATTATAGCAGAGTGTGACCCGGGGATCGGCGTGCCCCGTCTGTGTCTCTCTCTTGCCTCCCTGCATCTCCGCAGTGGTCTCTGTGTGCGCCGCTGTCAGAAACACACAGCTGATCATTTGTGAGTGGTCTGGGACCAAAATTGTAGAAAACCAGGAATCCTGAAGTGCTGTAAGTGCACATAAATGTCATAATATATCCAAATATAGCCAAAATTATTAATAAACTGATGATGACAGTAGTTCCAAAGCAGAAAAGCATTCAAGTCTCCATTTTCTTATTTTTTCACCATGGAAAAAGTGACTGACTTCTAAACTTAGCAAAATGAGGATTTTAGCCTGTAATCCCTACCTTGGGGGTTTATGAGAAGGAGAAATGCATTTTTTTTCCTCTTATGTCTTCTTCAACGGAAAAACACTGTAAGTCAAAGAAGCAATCACATGATTAGTTGTCTGTTTTTCCCAAGAAGGACATCAGAGGCCCGGGCTTGTGTCTGGTGCCTGCTGAGAGCCCCCCTCCCCACAGCACAGGTCCTGAGAGCGTGTTGGGAACTTCTCTCTGTCCACTGCCTCATCCCCACCACCCTTAACGATGCCTCGCACATGACATGTGACAATCATATCGGCTGGCTGAAGGAGGGAAGAACCTATCTGAGCCTCACCATGGTCTTCTGTGAAGCCTGTCTCTGAGTGTGTCATGAAAACCCGAGGAAATGCTCTATGTGAGTGTCCCTGTGAGAGCATGAAGAAGATCCCTAAATGTGAGTTATTATTCAGGTGACGAATGCCTCAGTGGAGGGGACAGAAGCTGGTCTTTGCGTTAGACTTTCTGTATTTTACAGTATTTCCTTTGGGAACCTTTAACCGTCACTAACCAGCTTATTATCATTCTGTAAAAGAGAGGAGATTCCGTAATGTTCTGCCTGTCATATTCAAAGGTGATGCTATTTTTTTTTTTTTAAAACTTCGTTACTGGAGCTGGATTTGTCCTGGATCACCTGGGACAAGTCCTGAATCATCTACAAGCCTTCACACCCCATTGCTCGACAGTGAGCTGAGAGCACCGTGGCTAAAAGAAGAGTTTCAGGCCAAGCCACGGAGTTGTGTCATTTTTAAAAATCTTATTATTTACGGGGATTGAATGTATGGTTGTGATCTCCTTACAGTGAGTTCTGACTAGAAGAGCTAAAATACCTAACTAGTCTGTACAAATTAGCATAAACTCAACCTTGAATTTAATGGATTGGGAAAATGGTTAGTCTGAGGACAGCCACATTGCATTTCTCTACGCTCTCACATGGAACACTTCCGACACCTGACGTGTGTGGGGGTTTCCTCCATATACACCAAGCAAATTCTCCAGCAGACACCAGTGGGGTGTCCTATAATTCAATCCAATTCCGACTCTGTCTACTTGGAGATAGCATTAGATCCCACAGGTTAGAGGGCTCGGTCCCACAAGACTGCCCCCCACATCAGATGCCAATAGCAAGCCTCAGATTTCAGTCTGTGCCTCTGACCGACAGGCTGTAAATCGGTGTTCTCGTGACCCGCTCCTTGGGTTCAATTAGTTTGCTAGGACGGCTCCAGAGCTCAGGGAAACACTTATATTTACTGGTTTTTTATAAGGGATATTACAAAGCATACAGGTGAACAGCCCAGTGGAAGAGGCGTATAGAGCAAGGCATGTGGGGAGGACTCGGAGCTTCTATGCCCTCTCCAGGTGCAGAACCTTCCCCATTATTCAGTGTTCAGTTGTCCAGAAGCTCATTAAATCTTGTTTTTCAAGATCATAACTCACTGCAACCTCAAATCCCTGGGATCAAGCCATCCTCCCACCTCAGCCTTCTGAGTAGCTAGGACTATAGGTGCACACCCCCACACCTGGCTAATTCCTTTTTTATTTTTTGTAGAGTGGTCTCACTGTGTTGCCCAGGCTGGTCTTGAACTCCTGGTCTCAAGGGACCCACCTGCTTTGCCTCCCAAGGTGCTAGGATTACAGGCATGAGCTACTGCTCCTGGGCAGGAGTTTATTTCATAGAGTTTAATCTTTAGCTGCCCCCCACACCTTTCAGAGCTTGGTAGGTGGGAGTGGAAGTTCCCACCATCTAACCACTTGGTCTTTCTAGTGACCAGCCCCATCCTGAGGCTAGCTGGGGACCCACCCTAATTCACCTCGTTAGCATAAACTCAGATGTGATCAAAAGCCGATTGTTATGAATAATAGAAGACATTCCTGTCACTCAGGAAATTTCAAATGTTTTAGGAGCTCTGTGCCTCAACCAGGGACAAAGACCAAATATATTTCTTATTATGCCAGACATAACTTGGAAAAGCAGTCACATAAACCTGGACACAGATGGGGGACAGCTTCTCACCAGGCCACCAGAGCCTGGGGCTTTAGGTCTCGGTTTCCCTTATAAGATCAGTGGCATTAATACCATCATGCCTCACTTCCCTTCTTATTTCTAAGCCACCCAGGCCAATTGTCACCACAGGGATTCTTATCCCCAAAGGGTTCCATAGTGACCTAATGTTGGGGCTTTCAAACTTTTCACTCTAATCCACAGCAAGAAATGGATTTTTTGTCTAATTCCAGTACACACAATCACACGCACACAAATTAAACAAAACAATTTAATAAAAAAATATTTATCTAAAGCTTATCAGCTATGATCTTATATTTTTCTATTCTTTTATGTACTTTCTCTTTCGATTTTTTTGTTTTTTGTTTTTTTGAGACAGGGTCTTGCTCCGCCAAGGGCTAGAGTGCAGTGGCGTCATTATAGCTCACTGCAATCTCAAACTCCTGGGCTCAAGTGATATTCCTGCTTCAGCCTCCCCAGTAGCTGGAACAACGGGCTTGAGCCACCATGTACGGCTATTTTTTAAATTTTTTGTAGAGATGCAGTCTCGCTCTTGCTCAGGCTGGTCTCGAACTCCTGGGCTCAAGCAATCGCCCTGCCTCAGCCTCCAGAGTGCTAGGATTACCAGCGTGAGCCACCACGCCTGGCCTCAACTTTTTTCAAGATCAATCATCTCCCACTAAATGGATTCACGACCTACTAAGTCAACTTCTTGCTGTATCTGAAGCCTGGCTTTTTCCTAAGGACAATGATTTCACTCTGTTTCTCTTGAGTGCAGACCTTTTTCTCCCACTTCCGTGTATCACACACTCCTGTGGATCTGCCAGACTCTTTCCTCCATCTTCCTTCCAACTCTCAGCTGCTTTGACATGATACCAGCAGCCTTTGTCATCAGCCACCCCTCCTTGCCATTGTCCACCAATCTCCTAACTCCTGCCCCTCCTTTGTTGAAGACTGTGATCTTTGGATGATATTTTTCTCTCCCGAAGTGCTACTGCACCATGCTGAGTAATTTCAACATCTACGTAGATGATCCATCCAACATGTTGACCTCTCAGTTCCTTGATGTCTTCATTTCTCCAAATCTCTCCTCATCCTCCCCAAGAACTGTGCCACCTGCTAAATCTCACTTCCCGATCACTGCCATCTCCCCTCCATCGGGTCACAAAATTGCCTCCAACAAAAGTCATTTTCGTTGCATCCTCTTTAATCTGCATCTCTTTGTTCAAATACCATAGATTGGGTCACAGTAACATCATAAACTGGTGTTATAGGCAAGTCTCTGAAACTCTCTGACTTTGTTTTCCCATCTATAAAATGCAATGAAAATTTCTATATTTCATTGCATTTAGTTGTCATGTCTATTTGGTCACCTTTAGTAGGGAACCAGTTCAGCTGGTCTTTGTCTTCCATGATATTTTCGAAGAGTACAGGCCAGTTATTTTGCAGAATGTTCCCCAATGTGGATTTTTCTGATGTTTTTTCATGATTAGATTCAGATTATACATTTGTGGGAGGAATATCACACAAGCAATGTTGTGTCCTTCCGAGGGCCTGTCCTCAGAAGGCAAACAATATTGCTTTATTCCGTGACTGGCAATATTAACTTTGACCTTTGTTAAGGTAGTGAGGACACGTCGCCCAGCTAATTTTTCTAATTTTTGTAGAGACGAGGTCTCACTCTCACCCAGACTTGGTCTTACTCTTCCTCAGCTGGTCTCAAACTCCTGGCCTCAAGCCATCCTCCTGCCTTGGCCTCACAGGATGCTAGGATTACAGGCATGAGCCACTGCGCCCAGCCTAAAATCCAAATTTTAAATGACAGAGTTCATCAATTATTTTCGGTCTTTCTGAATCTATCTGGGTATATTCAGCTCCACCGTCCTTGCAGATACCCCAGCACTGGTGAGTCAATTCAGCAGTGAAAGTGCGGCCCTCATTTCCTGAGCTCGCCTCCTCCCAAGCCTAACTAGGAAACACCTTCTCATCCAATATCCCAACTGTTGTTTGAAATTGTTGTCCTTGTTTGGGGGTGGGAAGGGTTGGAGTTGAACAGGGTCAACCAAATTAAAGAAAGAGTCAAACCCAAATTAGAGTGATGCAAGTTTTATTCTTTCTGTGGTTTAAATATTAAACTTGGCCAAAGAATGAACTCCTCGAAGTTAAGAAATAAGCTTAATAGAGTCAAAGAATTCGTGAAAGGGATAGAACTCAGGGTGTAGAGTTTCTCTCAACTAAATAACTTATTCAATATGTATATCGCAAAGGCATTGATTTAATTAATTAGTAAGTCATTAGGTAGATGTCACTAATAATTTTAAAAGATGTTTTTATTTCTAAACTTGCTGGTTAGTTTCCTCTTTATTTCATGTAAAGAGACAGTTACAAATATAATCTTTAAGAAAGTTGCAAACAAGGAATAAAATCTACATTTTCTTACACACGAGTGTTTTAGAAAAAAATGCAATTGTCTTTTGGACACATTTTCATTCAT
Source organism: Propithecus coquereli (assembly GCF_000956105.1). Classification (NCBI taxonomy): domain Eukaryota; kingdom Metazoa; phylum Chordata; class Mammalia; order Primates; family Indriidae; genus Propithecus; species Propithecus coquereli. Next base: position 2,954,120 of record NW_012148686.1, on the reverse strand, counting down.
ATTCCAGGCATTTCTCATCCATTAAACAAATACCTTTTGAAAGGTTTATACTGAGAAGTGGCTATTTAGTCTCTACTATTTAAAACGGCCAGACTCCTAAGGCCATTATTTAGCTGACCATGTAGCAAAGTCATTTGAATGATTACTGTAAAACAGGATTTAAGAGGAAAATAAGTGAAAGGGGAAAAGTAATTTTGGGATCATTTCAAAGCTCTAAGCACACAGGGCTGGGTGCCATGACACAATTATTCTCACTTGCCTTTAGACACAGGAAGAGTGGATGGATTTGCTTTGAAAAAGGAGTTCCTTCTAAATCAAGTTCATGGTCAAAGCAAACACCCGGCTGAAGATTATGTTTGAGAAACAGCTTACAACTAGTGCGAAGGCATGAAGCACACGAGAAGCCGGGATGCAAATGCTGTGGATACGTGCAAGCAGTGCGTTGAAAACGTCCTGTCTGTTAGGCCAGAATCCAGGCTCTTCTGCAAGGGTGTCCCACACCTTATCTACTTTGTGGCTCTTCTAAAAGATAATTATTAGGAGCTACCCTAATAGAACAAACCAAATAATGTAATCAGCAACTAGCTTGCAGACAAACACACAAAAAAGATTCTGTTTGTTGGGAGAAATGCAACCCCCTCCTGCTACATTATTCCATTGATGGAAAACATTTACATCTCCTTTGTTAGGTAGTTTTCTGTGGGAATTTCATAATCGCCGGGCAACTCTATTCCACTGCTCTTGGAGAAGTGGCTCTGAGTGGCTAGACCCATGTTTTTATTCCACAGCCAAAAAGAAAAAAAAAACCTTTTTCTGTTTTTTTTTTTTTTGAAACTTTAGTCTATCATACATCAAACCCGTCAAGCTTTTTAATTAAAGTTCATGGTTTTTAAGTTCATTGTAAATAACTCAAATTGATTTTACAAAAGGAGGAAGAAAAGTCTTACCCTAATGTTGGGCATTACAAACTGTAATAATATCCCTTGTCAAACGGGATTTCACAAGTGGCTTTCTAAAGAGGGGAAAAAAGGATTTAGCTAAATAAAAATATTTTGAGATTAAAACCAATGTTATACTCTCATTTTGAGTTGTCTTCTTTTATCTTCTTAGAAGTCTAGAATTTTTGCGTAATATTTAAAAAAATCCAATAGCTATGTTTATCAAGAGATCATGTTAGATTAGCAGTTTGAGGTCCTTAAGGGTCATTTGGTTGGAGAAGACAGTAAGTGGCTTTCCTTTGCATCTCAACAATAAGAAAGATTCGTACATTTGCTGTCACCTCTGTAAATATTTTCAAAGGAAGCGATCTCTTGGATTTACCTTTTCCAAAGTAACGAAGAAGGCACCCCCCGCCCCTACCCCTGCCTTTAATCAGACAGGGTCAGGCAGCAGCCGCAATGCATATGAGGGTGCACCCAGGGAAGCAGAACCACAGTGACGTGGAATGAGGGACTCCAGTGGGGACTGGCCTTTCCCAGTTGTGGGAGCACGTGAGCATGTAGGGAAAGCCCTTACCTCTGTTGTCTGGAGGTGGGCATGAAGTTGCTATAGGTCAGCCAGGCCAGAAACACAACAAGTAAGACCAACCAGAACCTGCAAGGACAAATTAAAACCCACAAGGACAAACTGGAACCTGTGTCTGTCTTCCACTGCCTCGAGCCTTGATAGCGTGGGTGACCTACGGGAGCTGGCATTCTCCTTACTCAGCTGCATCTGTGCGTGGCCCCGAACCCGGAGAAGCTGCGGGGAGGGATCAGGTGGGCTCTGGTCCCAGCTGCTGTCACACACCCAGAAGGAGGTCAGCACCACCAACAACATGCGTGAGCGTCAGCAGCACCTCTCCCTTGCAGCGACCTTTGCAGCTTGGTGGATGCTGCTTCACTTTTGCCTTTCACGTCATGCACATATTTTCCCTGTGGTCAACCCTAACCTGGAATCATGCAGGAAAAGAATTCCGGAAAACGCAGTTCTGGCTTGTTGAGCTAAGTTGATCCTGTACAAAACCACCCTGGCCGTTTTCTTCCAATCTCACCAACCCCTATCAGCTTTCCTCTTTTTCCCGGAGAAGTTCCTGATCTTGTATCTTTGAGGTTGTCAAGAGGCAGCTCAAAATTAGCACAACTGAGGATTATCTTGACATTCTTCTTGTGATGACGTTATGGGACGGGCCCCAAGTTTTAGGTACTTCCCAGATTGGAAGGGTGCATGGTCAACCTCATGTTTATGCTTCCATCGCAAAGATTTGAAAAAACTTAAAACTCCACATCAAATACTGCTTTCTTTCATGAAACTTTCCTGCTGCCCAGCTGACAGTGGTCCCTCCCACCTCTTGTACGTGTGGAAACTTCTTTCCTAGCACTTAGCTTATTCTGCTTTCTGTTAGAGCTGTCTTTCAACTTGTCTCCGCCAATGTAGGGCACTGAGAGCAGGGACCTCATCTTACTCATCTGTGTTTCCCTATTCCCCTTCCCCTGCTCCCACCACTAGACCTGACAGCATGCCTTGCACATAGTAGATGCTCAACAAATGTTTGCTTAGCATACTAACTAAACGTTTTGACTTACCTTTCTCGTTTTATACTTTATTTTCATGTTGGATCCCACTAGGCCAGGCAAAGATCATCTCCAGCCTCCAGCTTGAGAGGAGTCCAGCTTGTGTAGAGTCCTTTTATAGGATTCTTGCATTTTTACACATCATCCTGACAATTCCTACCTTTATCTTACACCAGGATCTATCTATCCATCTAACTTCTTTCTTTCTTTCTTTCCCTTCCTTCCTTCCTTCCTTCCTTCTTTTTCTTCTTCTTCTTTTTTTTTTTTTAGAGAATAAAACTTTTCTATCACTTTGGAGCCCATTTGTGATGAACAAATTGTTGCTAATAAACTATGGTAAGTGAAAAAGGCACGATACACAATTCTACATAGAATGTCATTGCAACTATTTAAAAGAGCTGTGGTAGGGTGAATCATAACCTCCAGAAATATTCAAGTCCTAACTCCTGTGAGTTATTAATACCTTATATGGCAAAATAGAACTGTTCTCATCAATGGATTTATGAAGGTCACAGCCCAGAGACACAGGCTCACTAAAAGAATGAGACCTAATCATAGAATTATAGAGCACTTCCCTCCAACAAACACACACCTCTTACTACCACATCAATAGAGCTTCTATATGATAATGGGAACACAACTGAAAGAGCCACACATCGCCAACCTTATTTAACAAGACATCTCTAGGGAAACCCAAAGAAAGCAGGAGAGATATAAAACAAGGATACTAAAGGAAATTTTAGCTTCTGATGCCTATAGCTACAATAGACACTAAACACAATTTTACTCCTAGCCAGATAAACATAAAATGTCACACTAAAGGTCTGTTTACCTCAGTTCCTTTTACTGAATACATCATGTCTGGTTTTTACCCCAAAATAGAAAGTATACTGAAATACACAAAACGTAGTTTGAGGAGATAGAGCAAAACTAGACTCAGATATGGCAGAAATGCTAAAAATTGAAAACAACTATGACTAATATACTTAAGGAGCTAATGGAAAAAGTAGATGATACGTAAGAATGGATGGGCAATGTAAGCAGAGAGATGGAAACTCTAAGAAAGAATTTAAAAATAAAATAAAGAAAAAATTTAAAAGATGGAACAGAA
>NW_012148686.1:2945995-2949304 GCF_000956105.1 Propithecus coquereli | reverse complement strand
TAGACACTTACCAAAGAAGATATACTGATAGTTAGTAAGCATAAAAAAAGATGCTCAACATCGTATGTCACTAGAAAATTGTAAATTAAAACAATGAGATATCACTACACACCTTAGAATGGCTAAAATCCAGAACACTGACAACACCAAATGCTGAGTGGATATGGAACACCAGGAACTCTCTTCCATTCATTGCTGGTGGTCATACAAAATGGTACAGCCACTTTGGAAGTCAGTTTGGCGGTTTCTTACAAAACTGAACATCCTCTTACCATATAATCCAGCAATTGTGTTCCTTGGTATTTACCCAAATGAGTTGAAAACTTAGGTCCACACAAAACATACACGGGAATGTTTATTGCAACTTTATTAACAATTGCTAAAACTTGGAAGCAGCCAAGATGTGCTTCAATAGGTGAATGAATAAACAAACTATGGTACAAGCAGATAATGTAAGATTATTCAGCACTAAAAAGAAATGAGCTATCAAGCCACAAAGATATGGAGGAATCTTAAATGTATATTGTTTAAGTGAAAAACACTAGTGTGAAATTCTGTATGATTCCAACTATATGATATTCTTGAAAAGGCAAAACCATGAAGACAGCAAAAACTCAGTGGTTCAGGGGAGATGGGGAGGAGTGAATAGGTGAAGTACAGGGGATTTTTAGGGCAGCGAAACAATTCTGTATCCTATTGTAATGGTGGATATATGTCATTACACATTTGTTAAAACCCACAGAATGGGCTGTGCATGGTGGCTCACGCCTGTAATCCTAGCACTCTGGGAGGCTGAGGAGGGAGGACTGCTTGAGCTCAGGAGGTCAAGACCAGCCTCAGCAAGAGCAAGACCCCATTTCTACTAAAAATAGAATGAAATTAACTGGGCAACTAAAAATAGAAAAAGTTAGCTGTGTGTAGTGGCACATGCCTGTAGTCCCAGCTACTCGGGAGGCTGAGGCAGTAGGATCGCCTGAGCCCAGGAATTTGAGGTTGCTGTGAGCTAGGCTGAAGCCACAGCACTGTAGCCTGGGCAACAGAGTGAGACTCTGTCTCATCATTATTTCTTCATTGAGCTAGGGATGTTGAGCAGCATGTTGTTTAATGTCCATGTATTTGCATAGTTTCTGAAGTTCCTCTTCATATCAATTTCTAGCTTTATTCCACTGTGGTGTGAGAAAATACTTGATACAATTTCGATTTTTAAAAATTTGGTAAGGCTGGTTTTGTGGCCTAAAATGTGATCTATCTTGGAGAATGTTCCATGTGCTGTATATACTGTAGTTGTTGGGTGGAATGTTCTGTAAATTTCTAAGTCCATTTGGTCTAAAGTCTAATCTAAAGGCCAATCTTTCTTTGTTGATTTTCTGTCTCAATGATCTGTTTAGTCCTGTTAGTGGGGTATTGAAGTCCCCAACTATTATTGTGTTCCTGTCTGTCTCTTTCTTTAGGTTTAGTAATATTTGTTTTGTGAATCTGGGTGCTCTGACATTGCGTGCATATATATTTAGGATTGTTACATCCTGTTGCTGAATTGATCCTTTTATCATTATATGATATAATGGCCTTCTTTGTCTTTTTTTTATTGTTTATGATTTACAGTCTATTTTATCTGATGTAAGTATAGCTACCGCTGCTGACTTTTGGTTTCCTTTTGTGTGGAATATCTTTTTCCACCCCTTTACTTTCAGTCTATGTGTCTTTACAGGTAAAGTGAGTTTCTTGTAGCAGCATATAGTAGGATCATTTTTTTAAATCCATTCTGCCAATCTATATCTTTTAAGTGGAGCATTTAATCCATTTACATTCAAGGTTAACATTGATATGTAAGTCTTTGTTCTTGTCATATTGTTCATTGATTTGTAGTTGTTTTATAAAGTCTTTATTTCTTTTTCTCTTTTTATCTTTGTGGTGTGCTCAACTTCTGTCATGTTGCCATTTAATTTTTCTTTTTTTTTTTTTTTTTTGAGACAGAGTCTCACTCTGTCACTCTGGCTAGAGTACCAGTGGTACCATCACAGTTCACTGCAACCTCGAACTCCTGGGCTCAAGGGATCCTCCTGTCTCAGCCTCCCAAGTAGCTTGGACTACAGGTGCACACCACCATGCCTAGCTAATTTTTCTATTTTTTGTAGAGACAGGGTCTTGCTCTTGCTCAGGCTGCCCTTGAACTCTCGAGCTCAAGCAATCCTTCCACCTCAGCCTCCCAGAGTGCTAGGATTACAGGAGTGAGCCACTTGCACCTGGCCTTTAATTCCTTTCTTTTCTTCCTTCATGTGATTGTTTTATTAGATCATTGAATTATATTCCCATGTATCTTTGTGATGATAAATGTTGATCTTTCATTTCCATGTTTAAGACACTTTTCAGTATTTCCTCTTAAATTCTCTCAGCATTTGCTTGTCTGGGGCTTTATTTCTCCTTCATTTATGAAACCTTTTCTGGGAAGATATAAAATTCTTGACTGACAGTTTTTTCTTTCAGTGCTTTGAAAATGTCATCCCATTCTCTTCTGCCTGTACAATTTCTGCTGAGAGGTTTGCTGTTAGTCAGATGGGGTTTCCTTTATAAGCAGCTAGATCCTTTTCTCTTGCTAATTTTAAAATTCTCTCTTTCACTTTGACTTCAGTCATTCTGATTACAATATGTGGTGGTGAAGTTCTTTGTGCAATGTATTCGCCTGGGGATCATTGAACCTCCTATATCTGAATGTCTAACTCTATTACTAGTTCTGGGAAGTTTTCATCAATTATTTCCTTAAATAGGTTTTCCAAACTTTTTGATCTCTCTTCTCCCTCTATAATTTGCTTGCAAACAGTGTTAGTGTGTCCTGGGGGGCCAATTCTTGGGACTTCAGGTGGCTTGCTCAGAAGCTGGTAGTTGGAGCAGAGGGCCAGGTCTGTGGGTGGGTTCCCAGGCCCCTGAGCAGGTGGTGTGATGTGAGAGGTGGTAGTAGCAGTGGTGGAGACACACTAGGACCCAAGTGTAGTCCATGTTGGTGTTACTAGCTGTTGTAATGGATTTAGCAGGCTAGGCCCCAGTCCCACAGCTGCTTATAACATGTTGGTGGGTATTGTCATAAGTGTGCTTAGGAGAGCTTGATCTCTTTTGTTCTTTCCTGGTCAGGTGGCTGCTGCAGCACCAGAATTTTTTAAAAAATATAACTTTTATTCTTTATTAGAAAATTTTTCATGCAGGTAACATCCAAGAGGAGCACCCATCAGCCAGTAGCTGGGTGATGACTTACTTCGCTTTAGCTTTTTTCCCTGATAACATTTTTATAATGGTGTATTCAGTTATAATTGTTAA
>NW_012148686.1:2940431-2942000 GCF_000956105.1 Propithecus coquereli | reverse complement strand
AAAAAAAAAATTATAGGAAGCAAATATTGTGCTGAACAAATACTCCATACCTTCCAATATGGAAGACACAAACATGGCCAAGATTTTGGGGACAGGGCTTAAATTGTCCAGGTCTGGGCTCAGCATGTGCTTGTCTCTAAGTGTTCACTGAATGAGAGAGTGAGAGAATGAATGGGTGTACCAATGGTTTGTTCTTCATGCAGGATATAGGATTAAAAATGAGTCTTGTGACTTTTCCTTTGTAAACTGGCATTGAGCTTTTGAAAGACTATCCAGCAGACTGATAGGTCTGTAATTCAGAGTAAACAGAGGCTTGTAATTGGACAGTATATATTGGTTCATCTCGAGAGAGCTACCCCTATGGAATTAATGAGAAAAAACAATTTATGAAGGACAGGAGACCACCACTGAGGGCAAGCTATACATTTACCTGGAGGAGAAATATCTCCCTCAGGCATTTCATAAGATGTGTTATATCTGGAATTTGTTTCATGTAGGGAGTTTTTATGTTATTAAAACCAAATGTGAACATTAGAGGGCTATATAGATGGAAGAAACAGTTCATCTTATCAGTTATCAATGATGCTCCCACATCTATGTTTTTTATTGGCTTTTTCATGCTCATGTTCATTGAAATTTATAATATGGTAACCCAAATAAAAATGTGTTTATAAATTGCCTTTGAATTCTGCTTACAATGTTTTCTTGCCAGTTTAATGGAGATTAATTAATTTACTTACTTCTTTATGTGTTCTCGTACACATGAGAGCAAGCTTCACATGCACAGGACAATCTTTTCCTAACTGAGAACAAGGGTTCCCCTTAGGCAAACTAGCCTTCTCAGTAACCAGACTCAGAGGAGCTAAGGGGTGGGGCTCAACCTATGATCTGGCTACTTCCAAGGAGGTAGAGGTAGTTTCTCCAATTCCTTGGATCATAGAATGTTTTTTATGGTACCAAAGAGTACCTCTGAGACCTCTTCACTCCCAAGTCTCACTATTCTTATGGATAAAAAGTCAGATGAAGCAAATGATTCCTTTTGTGTGTCTGAAAGGAATGTGTGTGGTTGAGTCACAGGATCAGTCCCTGGGGCCTGCAGCGGAAGAAGGAGGGGTGGATGAGTGAGAAGCTTTGGGTTTGTCATTCCTGAGCAGACTGAGGGTGTAGCACAGCAGCTTGGTGGTAGTGGTGGGGAGCGGCCTATTCTAGTTTCTGACACCCCAAAGCTGATTTTTCTGATGTATTTCCTTCTAACATGTAGAAAGGGCTTTTCTTGGCTGCCAGGGAGCAGGGAGCAGGGCTGTGGCATAGCGATTATCTAGGCGCAGCCAGGCATCCACTGGGATGCTTGGGAAAACTGGGGAGGGGGCAGCTTGGTGACATTTTCCTGAGTGTGAAGCAGGAATACAGGTTTGAAAGGTTTGCAATATGTTAAAACAGATACTGAAAACTAATACTGGGGTGGGGGTGGGGGGAAAGCGTTGTAAACATGCTTTTATTTAAAATGAAGATTTCTGGAACAACTATATTAATCATGGTATCCTAAGTTTTTAGCTAAGTAAGATCTAG
>NW_012148686.1:2935587-2939827 GCF_000956105.1 Propithecus coquereli | reverse complement strand
GCTCTTGCTCAGGCTGGTTTCGAACTCCTGAGCTCAAACAATCCTCCCGCCTCGGCCTCCTGGAGTGCTAGGATTACAGGCGTGAGCCACCGTGCCCGGCCAAAACTATAAGTTTTGACCCATGTATACACCTGTGAAATCATGACCACAATCAAGATAATGAACATGTTCATCACCTCTAGCATTTCCTTGTTTCTCTTTGTCCATGTCTGCCTGTCCCTCACTTCAACCCCTCCTATAGGCAACCACTGATCTCCTGTCACTATAGATGTTTTTATTTTCTAGAATTTTATATAAATGAAAGCAAGAACTATATATTCTGTCTAACTTCTTTCTCTCAGCATAATTACTTTGAAATTTATCCACATTCACTCATGTGATTCATGTTATTACATAAATCAATACTAAATTATTTTTATTGCTGAGTAGTATTCCATTGGATAAACATACCATAACTTGATTATCTATTCCCTTCTTGATGCACATTTGAGTTATTTCCAGTTTTTGAGTATTACAATAGAGCAGCTAGAAATGTTTATGAATAAGTCTTTGTATGGACATATGATTTCCTTTCTCTTGGGTAAAATACCTAAGAGTGGAATAGCTGGATCATATAGTAAGTGTATGTTTACCTTGCTAACAATATGTCAAACTGTTTTACAGAGTAATTGTACAATTTTACATTTCTATCATCAGTGTATGAGCTGTAGCGGTCACTATCTCTAATTTTAGACATTCTAATTGGTGTGAACAGGTATCTTTTAGTTATTTTAATTTGAAAATAAATCCTTTTTCTCTCTCCTCTACTTCTGATACTCCCATAACATGTATATTGGTGTGCTTAATAATATCCTACATTTCTCTGAGGCTCCATTCATTTTTCTTCATTCTCTTTTTCTCTGTGTTAATTGGATTGTATAATCTCTATCAATCTACCTTCAAGTTTGCTAATTCTTTCTTCCACAAAAAGGTGAGCTCTTCTAGTAAATTTTTCATTTTAATTATCATACATTTCAATTCCAGAATTTCTACTTCTTTTTTAGTAATTTGCATCTTTTGATTAGTACTATTTGACAATACAGTACAGAGGCATTCTATGCCTATGCAAGGATGTTCCATTTTATTTTCTTACACAAATGGTAATGTGTTATATATACCACTTTGTATCCTGCTGTTTTTCTTAAAATATCTAGGAGCTTCCTTTTTTCCCCTTTAATCCCTGCATAGTTATAGTAGCTAAGGTTCTTTGGCTACAAGCAATAGAAATGTACATAATGAATTTAATCACAAAGGGAATCATTGGAAGGATGCTGGTGAACAGCTTCACAACCAAGCTTTGGGTAGGACAGGAGCAGAATTCTCTGGGGAGCTTAGCAGCAGGAACACAAGGATCATCTCTTTCGGGAACTCGTATCCAATGACTTCAACTTCAACTGTCTCCTCTCTCTGCAGGTTCAGGTTCCAAACTCCTGAGAGAATCTATTGGCCTAATCTCCATTCCTGGATGAAATATTTTTGGCTTCAGGGGTGAAGCAGTCTGTGTGATTGGCCTGGCCTGGTTCACGTGCCCACCCTTATGGCTGGCGTAGGCTCTGTTACAAAATGAAGACTAGGAAGAAGTACTGGGCAGAGAAGGACACACACACACACACACACACACACACACACACACGAGTTCCCAAATATCTCAGTCTAACCCAAGTAACTGTCCTACATACAAACGCACTCACTTCTTCACCAATGGGAGAACCAGCCTCACACCCAACTACTGCTTCTAGAAGTGGTGTCATGGGACCACTAGGCTCCAGCATCTCCAGCAGATTCACTTTACTTCTAGCTCTGTCTCAATGTCTACTCACTTCTGTGGACTAAAGGACAAAACCAAACCACAGCCAACACATTGAATATTCAATAGTAAGGAAAAGGAGGAAGAAAGGGCAAGAAAAATCATTTAAATTATGAAAAGTTATAGTCTTTGTTTCTTCAATTGGTCACAACAGTACAACTGGTATTTCTGAGTTCTCTCCTCCACTGCTCATTCTGTGATCCGGTTGCCATCAGCACCTTACCTAGTCAGGGCTTTTTGTCTAGTGGGGTAACCTAAATCTTCACTCATAAAGCCCATGGCAGGGCTCCTGCTTAGAACCCTAAGTGATATAACCTGAACAAGGGCCCCAGAGGTGGCTAAGTTTGGAGGCAAAATCCAGCTTGTGCTTAGCTTGCCAACACATAAAGCCACCAGACTTCAGCCACCCAGAGTGAGCACCTTGCTTTCATTCACATAAGGTGTTGTATGGGCAAGGCATGCCCCTGGTCTATGTGGCATGGCTATTGGACGCTTTAGTCTTCCACTAACCTTTACCCCAAACATGATCTCTCATGGAGCTGTACCAGGATTCCTCCAGTTCCCAACATGGAGTGCCAACCCTGTTTTCTTTTAATATCCACGGTCAATTCCCCATTCAACAGTGTGTTCCTAAAGAGGAGGCAGAAGTTGCCATGCGGTAGTCTTAACTTCCAATTCAGTGGCACCGCTATTATGATCCCCGGTAGGACCGTGTCTACACTGGGTCCTAAAATAGACCTGCAGAGCTAGGAGATTTAGGGATTTGCTTTTGAGAGTAAATCATTAATTTTAATTTTGAGATTTGCCACATCCTGCTCTTGGTTTCTAGACTAGTTGTGCCCTGGCTTTGGGAGAAAACAACTTATTGGCTACCAATTCAGAGCATTTACTGCATTCCGTAAAAGAGCATCCTAACCTCATAATGTGTTGGGATATGGGGAAATGAACATAGCTAGCATAAAAGAAAAGAGATTTGTGATTTAAATTTTTACATTGATATTATTATTGCTATATTTGCTCATTTAGTTCTAAAGCAGAATAATTAAAACAAGAACAAAAAGCTAAATAATTACATAAGAAACAGTTTTAGCAAGCATCTAGATAAAGCTATTGTTTATATATTTATTGTCTGTGTAGGCTGCCATAACAAAGTAGCACAGCCTGAGTGGCTTAAATAACAGAAACTTATTTTCTCACCGTTCTGCATGCTGAAAGTCCAAGATCAAGGTGTTTTCAGGGTTGGTTTCTCCTGAGGCCTCCCACCTGGGCTCACAGATGGCAGCCTTGTCCTTGTGTCCTCACATGGCCTTTCCTCTGTGTGCACAAGGCCCTGGTGTCTCTGTGCATCCTCATCTCCTTTTTTTAATAAGGACACCAGTCAGATTGGATCAAGGCCCACCCTAACAGTCTCGTTTTACCTCAATCACCTCTTTACAGACCCAATCTCTAAATACAGTTCTATTCCAAGGTACTGGAGGTTAGGGCACAGTTCAGCCCATAACAGATACATACCGAAACCAAACTGTGAAACTCTTAGAGGCAGGATTACTTTGTTGACAAAAGAGAACATTTTAAAGATTCCTGGAAGTATCAGACCATTTTACCATCTCACAAATTGTTTTTTGAGAGTACCTGGATTACCATACTCTTGTCAGCAGAATTACTTAAAATGAAAACAACAAAACCCTCAAAATCTTTGCTAATTTGAAAGGTGAAAAAAAAATCATTTTAATTTGCTTTTTTTATTTACTGTTGTTTCAAACACTTTTTTTTCATGTTTATTGGATGTTTATATTTCCTCTTCCATGAAAATTTCATCTTCACCAATTTTTCATTGTGTTCCTAGTGTATTTCTAGTAGTTTTACATGAGCTGGTTATATATTATAAGTTATCTGCTGTGTCTATTAATATTTTTTGAGATTTGCATACATATTCTTAAGATTCATCAGATACATATTTTTAGAATTCATCAAAATCAAAATTTTCACTCTTTAACAAAATAAAAGACTCTATACTCCTTTTGTGCTGATGAACAACCACCAGCTGCTTCACCAGTATGGAAGATTGGAATACCTGTGGACAGGGCCAAAAAAAAAATTATAGGAAGCAAATATTGTGCTGAACAAATACTCCATACCTTCCAATATGGAAGACACAAACATGGCCAAGATTTTGGGGACAGGGCTTAAATTGTCCAGGTCTGGGCCCAGCATGTGCTTGTCTCTAAGTGTTCACTGAATGAGAGAGTGAGAGAATGAATGGGTGTACCAATGGTTTGCTCTTCATGCAGGATATAGGATTAAAAATGAGTCTTGTGACTTTTCCTTTGTAAACTGGCATTGAGCTTTTGAAAGACTATCCAGCAGACTGATAGGTCTGTAATTCAGAGTAAA
>NW_012148686.1:2926135-2932612 GCF_000956105.1 Propithecus coquereli | reverse complement strand
TCATGATTCACGTTCACCCAGGAGAGAAGCTGCAACTAATTAAATTGCTAATTTACATGCTTAGTTATATACTACAGTATTTATTTTATTTTTCAGGTGTAGTAAATCTTTCATTTTGGAAAAGAAAACCCTACACGAATGAAAATTGGTGTGTTTCTCTTGGCCTTGAGCCGTCTGCCATACAATGGGCTATTTCAGGAATATGTTGATCCCCAAAATCATGTTACTCAGGGTGGCTGGTATTAAACAAAAATGAATGTAGAATATCCATCTTTCTATAAAACTTTGATTTACAGCGGACCCTGCACAGCACTTCAAAATCAACCCAGCAGTACTCTACTGTGGTATGTGTGTAGTCTAGTGTGGTATAAGTGAAATACAAGCACTTACATGGAGACCAGACTACCTTGGGCAACCAGAATGGCATTGTATCTGGCAGTAAAAGCAAGAAAGAAAAAAGGAAAAAAAAAGAAAAAGAAAAAGAAAAGAAAATGCCTCCTGCCGCAGATAAGTAGCTCTTGAGCTCACAAGGACAGAGAAAATATCTGAGAAGAATCAAAGGTTCCTCCCAGTGTGCTGTGCCTGGTTAATGCTCAGGCCGGGAAAAGTGACAAGGGAGTGAACTCGAACAAGGAGAAAAGAAACTTAGAAAAGGACAATGGGGTGCAGTAGAAGCAGTGGGAACACTCAGAGGTGGTGGCAGCACTGGAGTTTAGCACAGTGAATGAGATGAGGAGCGAAGAAGACAAACAAGAACAAGGAACAGTTCCGCAAGGGGCGGGGGTGCCAACAACTGCACTCTCTGTAGCCTTACAGGGCTTCCCTGAGCCTCCAGAAAAGCATACCAGCATTATGCCACCTCAGCAGTTTCCAAGTAAAGCCATTTATACCTCCTGGAGAAACGTCCTCATTAGGACAGTCCTGTGCTTAAGGAGGGCACATGATGGGGGGGCAAGCCGAGTTCTTCCTGCAGTGGCCTGACAGGGTATATTACCGAATGCAGGCACTGCTTTGGTGGTGACACTCGAGCCACTGCAGTTGCAAACTCAGCAATGATTCACTGGCATGTTCCAGAACAACACAACACTGAGAGCCTACAGGAAAAACTCCCCGTCATCAAGGAAAGTAAAAATCTTAGAGTGCCCCTCTTTGCCAACAGTGCTGGTGTTTACCGTAGGAGCAAAATCATTTTCACAAGAAAATGGACCACATGTACCTCTTGAATATATAAGGTTAGGAACAGTTAGTGAAAATTGGCCAGCTACAGAATAATTCTGGGTATTTTCACTGGAGTTGGCCATCCTAGTGCTGGTAAATCTGGATTAAACAACAAGGAAAGGGGACTATTCCCAGATGGGACAATAATCTAGGATCTGAAAACAAAACTTTTGGTAATTCATGGTGAATTCTACTCTATTTTGCTATCTTCAGTGTCAGATCATCTTTAAAACCATATGCTTTGCTGAAGTGAGCAAAGCTCTGCTACAGAACTGTGGCGTTTTGCTGAGGGAGGCAGAGGAGACCTCTCCCACCTTCCACCTGCTAGTGTAACCCACTGGCTCAACACAGTGACCCAAAGAGTTATTCAAAGAATGAGATGGTTTTCTAGAACAATTCCATAAGAAAACTGGTATTCACATCTCTTTTAACATCAAACATGAAATTTTTAATGTTGATTGCGCCTGGGATTCTATTTAAGGGGAAAGCCCAGGATGGCTTGGCAAGACCTGGGCTTGGGGAAGGCTAGGGATGGGGTTTGAAAGTTAGACCTCTCTTAAACATGCCCGTACACATTACAGAAATGACGACGTGTGCTCATGCATACTCTATTGATAAATAAGGCAGGGCGATGAGACCGGGGAGTAGCTGCAAGCAGACGTGAAGGTACACATAGTAAATGATTTCATGTAAGAAAATTATAAAATCTGCACTGAACAGATCCAAGTGTAAGGACAACAACAACAAAACAAATATCCAAGGAAATCAGTGGGGAGAGCTGCCTTAGCCTTTAATGTAGTAATTAATTTTGCTGAATCTCACAGCCAGTTGTTTCATTGTTAAGAAATCATACTACATGGTACAGTAGCTAAGCGCACATGCTCTGGAATCATACTAGCTGTCAGACTGAACCTTGGGCACATATTATAATCTCCTGTTGTCTTTTAGCTGTTAAATGGGGATAGTACTAGCAACTGTCTTGGAGGTTGCACGCAGATCAAATGAATGAGAACATGTAACGCTTGGAACGACGCCTGCCATATACAAGCCCTTAGTCTACTATTTAACTAGCTGTGTGACCATGGGGAAGTTACTTAACTCCTCTCTGCATTGATTTCCTCCACTTGTAAAATGGGAATAACAGAAGCATCTACCTTCTAAAGCTATTGTGAAGATTTAATGCAATAATGTATAAAGCATTTAGCGTGGTGTCTGGCATGTGTTACCTATGGATCCATAATTTCTTATCCCCAATTCCACAATTTAAAAACTATTTTATAACAAAATTTGTCTGGCAGCAAAACTTGACCTGACCTTATATTGAGCTATTTATATATAGTCTTTATCCTATTTCGTGTAAACATTCATATGTCTTGCTGAAGAAATGACACTATGTTGAATGAGTACCCCGGGGGGGAGGAGGAGTTGTAGCACACGCTGTATGTGCTGTGGTGCTTTCCTAAAATGTGAAAGCAGCTAAACTTAGAAACTTGTCTGGATCCAAGGGTTTTAAACAAGGCAGCGTAGACCTTTATTATTATTATTCACTCTCTCTTCACGAGAAAGAGTAGATATAGCACTCAAACAAGTTAATACACCGGGCATTTTTCCAAGATGGAAACTCAAGATATCATCCCAAAGTCTCAAATCACCTGTAATAATAAGTTAAATAAGAACAGAACACAGCAAGACTCCACCTAAAAAAAAGAAAAGAATATATTCCCAAATGTACTGTAAACTCTCTAGGACTTGGTGTCCTCAGATGTAAAACTAAAGGTCGAAGTAAGGAGGTGATCTCGTCCCTTCCAGTGTCAAGATTCCCTGCTCACGTTCTGAGTATTAACTTTCTAGCAGGGATCCCCAACCTATGGTGAGTTCTATAATTATTTCATTATACATTATAACGTAATAACAATAGAAATAAAGTGCACAATAAATGTAATGCGCTTGAACCATCCCAAAACTATCCCCCTCCCTCTCTGGTCTGTGGAAAAATTGTCTTCCATGAAAACAGTCCCTGGTGCCAAAAAGGCTGGGGACTGCTGCTTTAGAAAAGTACTCTCCTCTCATTCACCACATTAGGAAATCACTTCGTTTCCTTATCTGTCTTATTTCTCAGCTCTTCCTTAGTGCCGTTTTTTCTCTGTGTGTGAGATGGCATGATAGATTGGTATTAGATACTCAACCATTCCACAGCCTTTGCTCACATCAGCTTTGACGCAACAATCCGAGGCCTGCAGCAGAGCACAGGCCCTGGGTGCCTGCTGTGTCTGCTCGTCTGTCACTGTCTATGGCCAAAGGTGTGCTGAGGGGAGGGCCTGGAGGAGGCCACAGGACAGGGCAGCTGCCTTCTTGTCTGTGGCTCTGACTTACAGAATGTCAACTTTTCCACTCTGGCTAGTTATTTTTATTTTTGGTTTATTTTTGGCTGTAGGAAGTTATACGGGCTCACATGGCAAGGGCCAGATTTAAGGTGCTAACAGCATAAATGGATATAAACCCTAAATATCACAAGACTGGTTAAAACTGCTTCAGAAAGTACCCATGACACAACTGTCAGATTTAAGATCAGGCCTTATATCTATGCTAAACTTTAAAAGGGAAGCATTCCCTTCAATTTCAACTCTGTGGGCCCACAAGCTGTGACGAAGGGGCCCAGCTGCCGTGGGAGAGGCCAATTGCTAGAGAACCTGCCAGTAGACAGACTGGGTTGATTGCGGCTAGGATTATAAGCTTCTTGTCTTTTCTTTTTGCTTTCTTTCTTTCTTTCTTTCTTTTTTTTTTTTTTGAGTAGGCACACTATATAAAGTAATTTGCAAAAATTACCTTATACCAGATACCAGGGTATCTGGTCCCTGCAGTTATCATACTTGACTTATGAAAAACAGTAAAGTATAAAACCAACCTAGAGAACAGAAAGAGGAAGATAAATGCAATGGGGTTTTTCTCATTTTAATATTTTTGTCTCTCTTGTTAAAGGACGGAGGTAGCAGTATCTAACTTTCTACAGATTTAGACCTGCCACTTCTGGCTTCTTATTGAAGTAGTTTCATGAAGAGGACCCATCAAAGAATGAGATAAGCTCACTAGCCAATAGGGTACAGTTGGGAAGCAATCACCCTGTGCCGTTACATTTCCAGTGTTCCTTCATTTCATCTGTACAATCGTCACCCATTTTCTGGATGAACGAAAGAAGAGGTAACGCAGCTTATTCACAACCCCAAGCTAGTAAGACATGGAGCTGGATGAGAACCAGGGATTGTGACTCCAGTGTCCACTCTGGCACACGGTCTTGAATGGGGCAGAGGGAGCAGGACAGAGACTCGCTGCATTCTAACCAGATGGCCAATTAACAGAGCAGTCAGGGAAGAAGCTGCAGGCGAAAAGCTCATGAGCACTCTTGGAGCTGAGGCTTCTCCATCCAGAACAGGCACGAGGCAGCAGATCTATACAGTGACAAGTCTGCTAAGAATAGCCGGCCACTCGGAGCCCAGGAGAGTCACCAACACGGACGAGGACAAAGGTAGAGAATCACTCAAACACACCTGAATTTGTAATGTGTGAAGTATACCAGGCATTGGGAAATTATGATTCATGAAAATTATTTTTA
This sequence comes from Propithecus coquereli, assembly GCF_000956105.1. Lineage (NCBI taxonomy): Eukaryota > Metazoa > Chordata > Mammalia > Primates > Indriidae > Propithecus > Propithecus coquereli. The sequence goes on along the minus strand of NW_012148686.1, from coordinate 2,927,784 downwards.
TGGTTAGGGACACAGACGCCTTGGAGACATGGAAGCAAGCTTCCAGGCAATGCACTTCAATTCATCCCTTCATCCTATGGCCAAATCCATTCCCATGCCAGAAAACAGCATTGTATCTTCTAGTCCATACATTTCTTTGCACTATCATGGATGTCAGTCTAAAATAATGCCTCTAGAAAGACAGAAGCAGAAGCATAACTATATTCCCAGCTCTCCATGAAACAAGGGTAATATTTTTTATCTTGATGCTATGGTTGATTACAACTCGTTTTGTTGTTTAATTCCACCACAAACTACCATAAACACCCATGGTGCCACAGTTTATAATTTGGCAATCAAATGCCTCAGCGTGTGGCCACTTGAAAATTGCTTTTTATAGGGTTATAATCCCCATTACTAAACTGTTAACCCTCAATTACTCTGCATACAACAGTCCTAAGGTTCACAGTGGGTGTTCAATGACTGTCTCTAACATTCTACCTAAAAGTAAAGAAAAATAGTTAGCGTGTGTGTGTGTGTGTGTGTGTGTGTATGTGTGTGTGTCACATGCAAGCATTATGCTAGGCCCTGTAGCACAAATACAGACCAGGCTGTCCATGTATCTCTGCTCTATAGACTACCGAGAGGAAGAGAAGGTAGTGGACGTGGAAGTTCAGAGGCAGCTACGTGAATAGCAGTACACCGGGACAGACTGCAAGGCTCTAATCCCTGGCCTCCTCCCTCAGCAACACGCATCATTTACATAGATATGTGATCTAACAGTAACACATTCAGGGCGCTCTGAACTTTCATAACTGGATATGAAAGGAATGTGGGAAGCAGGGGCAGTAAGCACTGGCATTTCAGCATGTTATCAGACAATAATCCACATAAGAGAGGTGGTGTACTGGTAGCACAAGGAGTGTTAAGCTACAGACAGGAAAGCAAAGTCATAGTCCCATTAGCAACTAGCTAGCTGGGGGTCTTCAGAAACCTCTCTGGGCCTCATGTTCTTTACGTATAAAGGCTTCGGATCTCCGTGGCCCTCAAACATTGCCAAGAGTGTCATCCCTGAATCATCTGAGATGCCAGCCCTCCCCGCCATCCCCACTGGTTCTGACACAGGAAGCGTGGCACATTGCACGTGATCAGCTGCTCATGTGTCTGTACCCATCAGTGGAGTCAAAACTTTAAGGCCAGGGAAGTGTGTCTTCTCTACTGCTGCTCATGACTGGCCTCTAAACATACCTCCTGGTGCTCAGTGGATATTTAAATAAATAAAAAAACACAGGTCTGGATAAAGATTGGAGAAATTATTTGTTTTCCAATAATGAAAAGTTGATGATATAAAATAGAAAAACAATGTAGGTGATTTTCCTCCTCGTCTCCAGACTGATTCCAAACCCAAACAGGAAAGCATCCGAAAATGTCATTCCCCTTAAAACAACTGGGCTAAGAGAACTGAAGGATCGTTTCACTCAATTCAACCTTTGGAACATTTTGTGCCAAAATATAAGCCTTTCCCAGTGCGAGGCTGTGGAAACAGACACTAGACTCAGGAGTTACCCTGGGCTAGAGATAAGCTGAAGTGAATGTGACCAGAATAAAAACGGCTTTGTAGACAGTGAAGCTGGGCAAATTTCTCAAATTTATGCTTATAAATTCCTTTA
>NW_012148686.1:2925136-2926085 GCF_000956105.1 Propithecus coquereli | reverse complement strand
TGCTTCGGGTGTTCTTCTTTCTGGGCCTGGCTCTTGGCAGGTTCCTTACTGCCCTCTTTTTGTTCATGCTCTTGCTCTTTATGGGAGGGCAATGTATTCTTAATGGTGTTAATTAGAAATCTTTTATTTGTGCCAGCAAGAGGACACTTCATCCTGGGGGGAGGGGAGAAAAGAAAAACCATCACAAATATAACAGCTAACTCCAGAGCTGAACCCACTATCATGATTAGGACCAAAGAAACCTGCTTGCACAGAATCGCGTTTCTCACTGTGTTCAGCTTTCCTTGCATGCCACCTAGTGTAAACTCTGAGTACCAGGGGGGAAGTCAAGAGAATTTCTGAGATAGTAGACTGATTGGACCCTGCCTGGATACTTTAAGCCTTTCTTCCTTACTGGGACTAAATTTCCTACCCTGTATGTACAGTTATTGCCCACAATGTGAATTAACAGGATCATTAAATATTTTCTTCTGAAATAATAGAGTCTGATTTGACTATAATCTGTTTTGAATTAAATTTATTGTACCATGCTTTGTATTGTCAAAGAGTGAAAATAAGTCTCTTTCCGAGGAAGGAAAAAAGTATATCCTACTATATCTTCAATATGAGAGCTAAATGATCTACTCTAGAAATAAATTATGTAAAGAATCCATAAATAGGCAAAAGTCTCCTTCTACTTTTAAAAACATTCCTACCCTTTGTATTTCAGGACTCTCATCTGTGCCCTGGCAGGGACACCTTACTCACGCTCACCCTCAGTGAATGCTGTGCAGTGTATATTTAAGTTGCTTCATGATTCACGTTCACCCAGGAGAGAAGCTGCAACTAATTAAATTGCTAATTTACATGCTTAATTATATACTACAGTATTTATTTTATTTTTCAGGTGTAGTAAATCTTTCATTTTGGAAAAGAAAACCCTACACGAATGAAAATTGGTGTGTTTCTC
>NW_012148686.1:2924430-2925036 GCF_000956105.1 Propithecus coquereli | reverse complement strand
GTGGTTATTATTGCTAGGACTTTTCTGTAAACAGAACTACAAAAAGCTTTTATCTTTCTTTTCTTTTTTCAAAAGAGAAAATCTGACACAACTCGATACCAATATTTCCAATTCAAATTTAGGATTATAGGTAGGTTTTACATCTTTTATTTTATATTTCTATCTCTTTTACACTAAAAATCTTGGTATTTATATACAGAAAATATTAACTTGTTTTATCCTACTATATGATATTTTCAGAATAGCAATACCTATATTATTACTAATAATATGATGATTGTCTTTTGGAAATATAGTCAGATTTCAGATCACTTGAGATAGCTCCTTTCTATGTGGCTAAGCCTTCCACTCAATGGCTTATTTAGGTCCATTTGTTTTATTTTACTTGATTTCTAGGGATTATCTTTTCCCTATATTTTGATTTAATTTTGTTTTATATTTAATGTAAACCATGTGTATGGTTCTAAAAGTCAAATCTACAAAACGAGATGTGTTCAGAAGTCTAGCTTCGACTCTTATCCCATTTTTACATTTTACTCTTTTTAATGGCCCACAGTATTCCACTATAATGAATTTTTAATTGCAGATAAAAGATCCCAAATCGGG
>NW_012148686.1:2918226-2920477 GCF_000956105.1 Propithecus coquereli | reverse complement strand
GTTTGGGTAGTTCTCTAATTACGAGCAAAATATATACAGTTACAAATAAACAAGAATGCATTTTCCCATAAAACGTGTGTTAAAATGTTTGCCTAAATTTCTAGACCAGACTACAAAAACCTTTTTGAGTCAGAATATGGTTGAAATGCTGTACATCTGCAGAGAACAATACTCAGTAAGGATTCTTGCAGAGACCCGGAAGGAATTATTCTTGGTACTTTCAAGAACTATGAAGTTTGTCCTCTGTGGTTATTGACTGAGGAAAAGACAAGAAGAAAAAATGAAAAAAAAAAAAAAAGTAGAAGAACTATGAAGTTTGATACTGATTCTTCTTTAGTTTCAATTTCACTTAAAACTATCTCCAGCACTGTTATTAATTTTACTTGGCACGACTAAGGATGCCTTCTGGTTTACAAGAATAACCAGAGAGAAAAGAAGGTATTAATATATGTTTGAAGAAGACTACCTGAGGTGAAATGACTTCACCAGGGATGAAGGATCACGAAAGGAGGAGCAGAACCTGGGTGGGGCAGGCACTTTCCCGCTGGGAAAGTGGGTTTAGCTGCTGTCTACAGCCAACATGGTATGTAGTGTCCCATTTCTGTGGCTGGGATGTCCAACTTAGGGATATGTAATTGGTTTAACAACTAATGCTGGTATAGAGCTGTAAGTTTACAAAGTATTATCCTATCTAAACACGGTAACGTAGTTATTACCAGCAGTTTGCACAGGAGGAAAGTGATATTCAGAGACCTTGACTAAGTTGCCCAAAGTAACACTGCTAATGATCAAGAAGGAAGAGGAACAAAGCAAACAAAACTTGTCCCCTGTTTTTAAGGCTGTGTATCATGTGATCTATCATACTACCTATCTCCTCCACAAAGATGTGTGCAGAAAATCCTGAAGAAATCATTTTATCATTAACAGGCAAAAAATAAAATAAATGGAAAAAAAAAAAGGCCTAACTAGGAACACCACTGCTTCTGTATTTGTTCACAGATAACTAGGGGATAGGCTGACACTGGAGAGGCAGAAGGAATGGAGGAGGACTGATCACTATCTTGTCCTAAGAATGTTGAGCATTCACTACTTCTCACCCCAAATTCTCCTGCATAAGCTCCCTCTGCACGGCTTTACTTCCAAATATGAAAACAACAATTCCTAGCAATCATGTATTCTGACCTTGAAGCAGTATCACCACCTTCGAAATTAAGGGGACAAAGTCAGGCAGTTTTCCCACTACTGTAGCTTCTGTTGTTTCCTCTGGAACTCTTGCTAATAACTTCCTGGTAAGAAAATAATAAATCTAGTTTCTATTGCACATTATCACAGAGGCTAAATACCTAAATTATCAAAGATTATGAAACATCAGTGTGTACGAAATAAGATAGTTTTTAATGAGATGATTAAACAAAAGTATAAACTGCAAACGGAACTGTAAATTGCAAAGAAAAGCAAACAGTAGGAGAATATATAAGAACATATAGAACTTGAACAATTAAAAAATTATTCAGACATAAATTTAGGTCTTGGTACACTAATTTTTATACTTGGTTCCTTTAAATATTTTAATAGTTTCTTTGTAAAACAAACTCATTATATTAGAATATAAAGTTCTATGGAAAGAAGACGAAGAAAGCTGGGTCATTAAGCAGTTTTCTGGGAACAGGAACAAACCACAATCAATTTTCAATGATCCATGTGTGTATTATCTACAGCCAATTTTCCATCCTAGCTCATCGTCCTTAGACCTGCCTATTCATTCCATTGGCCAGCTGGTACATGCTTAAGGAGTGTCAACTGATCATAACAGCAGCTCAAATAAAACCCAAGTGGGAATGCAAACCTGGTACAAAACCATCTTAAAATCCAAAGTCAAATAAATTAGTTTTGAGTTATCTGGGTCTGTGTTTCTTTTCATTCACATAAATCAACAGAGAGTTATAACTATGCTAATATATATTACAGAAGGGGTAGCAAGAAATTTAAAGCAACTGAAAAGATGCATCAGAAATTTAAAGGCAAATTAAATAATACAGAACATCAGAAAATGGGAATTTTACAGGAATACAATTAGAAAGCTAAATCTCAAGTAACTGCTCAAAAATACAAGAGAGAGAGAGATGGAGCTACACATACCTTCTTGAGACAGTGAAGGAAAGCTAGGGACATAGGCTGAACTCGTTTGTGCCTCCCTCAGTCTTTAAAAAATCACCTTTGATCAACTAACTGTAAAGTACAGTAACTGTCA
>NW_012148686.1:2917096-2918176 GCF_000956105.1 Propithecus coquereli | reverse complement strand
GAGAAAAAATCTGGAATAATATTTGCAATATGAGACAGTTAAATCATATATCCCTAATGTAAAAATTCCATCTTTTTCTTATTAAATTTTGAATAATAACCAAAAGACATGACTGGCCAAATATGTGTATCTATATTTTAAATGTTCAAATTCACTATTATTCAAAGAAATACCAATTAACCCAACAAGGATAAATGTTTCTGCCCACATGGAAACTCTCCACAAGTGAAATGGATATTCTCCTCTCTACTAATGGGGACAGAGCTGATAAAAGATTTCTGGAGGACAACATGGCAACATGATAAAGATCTTTTAGTATGTCCTAGGTGACCTAAAAATCCCGCTTTATCCTAAGAAAATATTTGAATAAGTATGCAAAATTATATGTACAAGGATCCTCATTAAACAACTTGTTAACAATTAAAGAAAAAGAATAGAAACTTAAATATTTGGTAATAAAGGATTGGTTAAATAAATCATGGCATATCTGCATATGTGAAAGATTAGCAGTCATTAAAAACAAACACCTGGCACAGAAAGACATTCATAACATATTCGGTACATAAAGCTGGTTGTATGAGTGTAGAGGATAATCTTAAATTTATTTACATGTACATACTGCATAGAAAAACATTTGTAGTGAGGTTATCCAAATGGTAAAATGAGTTTTGAGGTGATATTTTTTTATTTGCTTCTCTGCATTTTCTATTTTTTCTACGATGAATATGTATTACTTGGGCCATTTTTTAAAAAAGGTAAAAAATCCAGAAAACTTATCTATCCAGCATATTTTGAGAGTTTACTATGTGTAAGATACCATGCAAGGTGTTCTGGATAGCAACATAGGATGACAATCATTCCTGGCTTGAATATCACTTATGCTACACCAATATAGCTAAGAAAAAGAGAGGTATAAAGTTGGAAACAAATATAACCCAAAGACAGAACTATAAATCTAATCGTAAAATTTTGAAACTGGATAATTATACAGATTCTATATTAAAACATTTAATTACACTATTATAGTACTATATACTATTTACATAATCCCCAAATGATATTAACAAGTTTATAAGAATG
>NW_012148686.1:2913227-2914075 GCF_000956105.1 Propithecus coquereli | reverse complement strand
TGAGACAGTGAAGGAAAGCTAGGGACATAGGCTGAACTCGTTTGTGCCTCCCTCAGTCTTTAAAAAATCACCTTTGATCAACTAACTGTAAAGTACAGTAACTGTCACAAGATAGATGGAAAAACATGTTCAAAAAAAGCAGTAAGTTGTCTAAGATTACTTTCTTCATGATGTGTTCAAACAAGCATGCCTTGGGGACACAGAAAACTGGCAGAAGAAATGAGTGCAGCACCGTTTGCTGCTGTTGACTGGGAAGCCACTGAAAAGTCCCAGCGCGTTATCAGCGATATGTGCAACCAGTTTACAACTGAGTCATCCACATATATGTATGCGAAACTTTACTATAGCAATCTAAATTTCTTCCTATGAGGCAGTGATAAGGAGAGAAAAATGGAACAATCTACTTGATCTTCAGTAAGGATTTGATGTAACATTCTGATTTTATACACACACACACACACACACACACAGACACACACACACACACACACAGACACACACACACACGACAGATGATTGTATCACTACTGGACATCCGCAAAGAGCTGCCTATTGGCTCATAACCAGGCAGTAGTAACTAGTGGTTTAGTAATCATGTCAATCTGTAGAAACCACAGGACAAAGTTTGGGTTCTGGTATGACTTAGTATTTTGATTATAGACATAGATAAAGAAATTCAAGATATCTTTTTTTAATTTCAGTAAAATATCAAATTTTCTGGGCTCATCTATCAGCTGCAAAGAAACGTAAGAAAATTCAAATTGTGGGAAGGAATTCTGAAGACAAGGTAAAATTCAACACAACACTGAGGCTGGGCGTGGTGGCTCACGCCTGTAATCCTAGCACTC
>NW_012148686.1:2910872-2912453 GCF_000956105.1 Propithecus coquereli | reverse complement strand
AAAAAAAAGAAATTAATTCTGTAAATTATATTAAATTTAGCCAATCTATATCAAGCACTTGCTTGATACAACGTAGTGATTTATATGGTTTACAAGTCCCTTCCCTGAAGAGGCTTACGATTAGGGGCTGTATATCAAATAAAGACCCACATATACTTTAAAAACAAATATTGGATTACCTAGGAGACTGTGGGAAAGAAGCTCCAATATTTCTTTATTTATATTCTAACAAATACAGAGAGTCATGAGAAAAGGTGTTTAATTTTTAAAAATAACATGCCAGTAAGATTGGAGAGTGATGGAGAAACATAAGTTTGAAAACAGGATTAATGAGACCTCTTGATTTCATGTCAACACGGACCAAGGAGAAAGAAGAAGGTGGTATTTTGAGCACTGGTGGAAAAATCAGACAAAGACATTGCAGATTGCTTTTTACAATGATGGTAATAATTATCCTAGCTACTTCACTGAGTTGTTATGAGGATTGATTATTTTATTCTGATCCAAGTGTTCTGTATTTTATAAGAAGCACAAGAAATATGAAAGCTGTTTTTCACTTGACTACATTCCCAGAAGTCTGGGAACTTGTCTTTTTCATCTTAGTTTTCTGTATGCCTGGCACATGGTAGGTACAAAGTTAAGATTTAGGGAATAAATGGGTTCTGGGTGTGTGTAGGACATGCTAAAAGTGTGAGGATTTAAAGATAAAAATACTGCATCTGTAGCCAGAATAGGAGATGATGGGTGAGAAGGAAGAGGAAGAAAGACAAGGTGAAAAGAAGACAAAAGGGACAAAGTAAGATAACGTGTCACTGGGTGAATGAGTGTAATGGGAGGGATGGAGGCTACGGGCTCCTGAGCCAGCAATCTCCTGCAGTGGCCACAGGCACAGGAGCACAACAGCACCACACGTCCTTAGTGTCAACAAACATTAGGTCATACTGGGAAACCACAGACACTAAGGACACAGTGAGGCAGGCTGAATTTTTCCCGTCAGGACTGAGAACTTCGATCCTCTAGGGCTGCTTGAAAATCTCAGCAAGTTTTCACATCTAGAGCACACTTTTCCCTTAGTGAGCTACTTACTGATCAGAGATAAATGGCCTTTGCTTAGCTTCTAATATTATTCTTTTACTTCATTATACAAGAGGGTAAAAGTCTACTTCATTCATATATGTTATCCTCTAAACTCCATTTCTTAGTGGAGATGCCAATTGGGCTTTGAAATGAAAGCACTTAGTGTTGGAGTGGGAGGGCGCTAACACGGAGATGGGAGATGTCAGAGTAGGGCTACTGGCCTGTCTCTGCTCGGCCTCGCCATATGGGATGCTCCCTGGGATCACCACTTTCTAGGGCCTTGGCCCTGACAGTCCAGAAGCCTAACATGGCCCAGATACCTGACCAACTGCAGCAGCACATTTGCCGTCCCACACGTGGTGAAGCTAATCTTAGGCCATGCCCTGTATCCAAATCACTCTCCACTCACAACCCTAGCACCAGACGCTCAGTACAATGTTACCTTCTCCGACAAACCTTTCCAGATCTCCCTGTTTGTTCCAGTGTTAATAGATGTAACCACTC
>NW_012148686.1:2880640-2909402 GCF_000956105.1 Propithecus coquereli | reverse complement strand
GAAGAGACCTGTTTTAGCAAAGATAAAACTCTAGTCCCTTCACCTGGACTTCAACATTCTCAAATCTCTGCAGCTACCCATTGATAGGTGACCTCTGAGGCTGGGTTATTATTACAGAGAGATAACTTCTTCAGTTAATAGTTAATATGTGTGGGTTGATTCTTAATAATTTAGCTCTAGAGGGAAAACTTATTTCCCAGTTCATAAGACATCTACCTCACTGTAGGTATATTGACCACATTTTCAAAGCAGCAAGTATTTTTACAAATATTTATTCTTAAATCCTGATACAGAAAATATAGTGATTCATTTTCAGTTCATTAGTATAAGACCTGAGTAAATGTGCCATGGTAAATTTTATATAAATTATGAAGAAAAGCATCTCTTACTATTAATAAAAATAAATTTGTGGGGGTGGTGGGTTATATAGGAAATAGTAAACTCGAAATAGAAAAGCCCATGCATTATACGATACCAGGAATAGCAGATCTGTTTGACAGGTCAACTGTTAGGTTTAAAAATATTATAGTATATGTTCTTCTGAAATATTAGTTGGGGGGAATAAATCCAGACAGAAAATATAAGGTCAAATAATACTTGAGCTCTTTTACTTAATGAAAAGCATTTTGTTCTCTTTTCAACAGAACAGATGCTTTGGAGAACAAAACTGATGAAAAGAAAACTGCAAAAGAAAAAGGGGTTTAAAGTCCAGAAAGATGGGCGTGGACGGGAGCCAATATCCAAGCACAGAAAAGCTAATATGGCAGCTGCTTGAATTTAGTAAGCAATCGGAAAAATGGCAGACGACCAAAAAGCAGAAATATAAAATAAAATTCAAACTCTCCCCAAATAGCTGTTCAAAATACAAATAGGAAAAAAAAAAAATCACAGAAATTGTACAAAAGAAAACATTACAATATAAAGCCTCCGAAGTTTGCCTCTACAGCTTTCTTTAACGAGGGTAGAAGTTTGGCATACTGTCCTTCGATAAACACAGCACATACCAGAAAAACCACCTCACCAAAAGCTTGGTCTGTAAATCACTCTCCTAATCCTAAAAGAGCTTTATTTTACACAAATCATCCGCAGTTCTCTGTAGACTGTCCTAAACAATACTTCAGAGTTCTTGGATCTCAGCCCTGAGGATGGCCTATTCAACAGAAAGTCTGGTCAGCCTGCTGAAGCTATTTTCCTCAGTTGTGTCAAGCCTACAGTAATCTGCTAAAAAACAAGCTGTCCACCCCTTGTAGATCTCAGTGTCTGATTCATCAAGTGATTATAAATTACACTCAGAGCTAAGAGCCAAGGAATAGGGAAAAAATGAAGATAAAAGAAAATTCCAAAATGCGTAGGACTTTGGCATCTCATCATTCCATGCTCTTTAAAAAGTGTTTTCATTTTAAATACATGTAGAAACTAGTCTCTTGAAGGTGCTATTTCGAGATAAATAATTTACTTGTTATCATCTGAATTAAGTAATCGTTAACCCAGGAAAAAGACATATTTATGCTTTTAATTCTTAGAAGTCCAGTGATACACAAGATGGGAAGAAAAGAAAGCCCGCACTCCAAGCCCCCCAGCTCAGGTTCAGTAACTGCACTGGGGGTTCTCAGTGCAAGGCACAGTTTGGCCTTAGGAAGCAACAGATGATGAAGAGCCCGTGAAACAGGGCGTGTAGAGCAAGTGTGCTTCCTTCCTGCCCTGAGGACTGCCAGACCAGGCCTCATCTTGACCACCAGGCGTTTTCTGTCTTGCATACTCCAGCCATCAGCTTTGAGGGATATGATCATTTCCTCTACAGAACTGGCTGGATGAGATTTTGAAAAAATAGTACACATACACATAGACAATATTTTCTGCATCAATAATTAAGTACAAAAATATACTGTATAAAAATAATTTATGCCAGCATGGTGGCATGCACCTGTAGTCCCAGCTACCCCGGGGGCTGAGGCGAGAGGATCGCCTGAGCCCAGGGGTTCAAGGCCAGTCTGGGTAACATAGCGAGACCTAGTCTCTAAAAAAGTAATTTAAAAAAATTAATTTAAACCAATCAGTAAATTCTTGACTCTTTAAACCCTGAAGTGTCAAATTTCAAGTTGTTTTTCAGGTGCTAATTTATATAGCAATGAAATTAAGTAGGACGAGCAATTTTAAATCGAATTTTACAATTAAAAAAATCTTAATATACCCATAAGTGCTTTGGAAAAAAACTCTATATTTCTACAATGTAGTAGTTAATAAAATTAAACAGTTACACACACACACACACACACAAACCTAAGTTTGGCAGCACTGTCCCTTTGAGGAAAATGTTTACAAAAGTTCAAAGTACTGAACTTAGATGACCCACTGAACACGTCAGCCAAAATTGCAAAACTGTGCAAGTAAGGTTTTGCATTTACTTTCAAAGACCCCAGAAATGCTTCCTTCTTAGCTGGCGGAAGTTGTAGAGCTCTGGTGCAATGCAAACGCATTCTTACAGATGCTGAATTCGACAGCACAGGAGGAACCACTAGAAAGGCTGGAGAGATAACTGGTAGAAGGAATAAGCTCATGGTGACTAACCTCTAAAGGACAAAAGCACAAAGCATGGAAAATTCCATTACTGATTAATCCAACCTTTACATTTACATTATACCATGTATCATACCAACAACACATCAGCTGCCTAAAGAAAGAAGCCATAAAGAGTAATACAACTGGTGATTTTGGCATCAGAAACCAGCTGTAAGACAACCAAGAACCAGCAAACTCTAACACAGAACTTTATCATTCAGAGACTTATGAATTACTTACATGTGATAATATAACCAAGAAGGCAAATATGAAATTGTGGTCTAGAGCCAATGTTTAACTATGCATTGCTTCACAAAATTTCAAAAAACTTCAACACAGCTTTCTCCTGTTCCTCTGTTAATGCTACCCTTTAAGTAGCTGTACATATTAGAGTCAACCTCATTTAATGCTGAAACACAAACCATCCTTAGAGATGGAACAGCAGCTGCAGTTTAACCAGATGAAGCAATTCTGACAAAGAGTTTAGAACTAAGTTAAAAATAGAATAGGTGCTCAACTGAGACTGTAGGGGAAAATTCTGAGAGATAGATCATGCTGATTACCCACCCAATAGCATAATTTGGCTTCCTCCCAAAGTCTAATATACTCTTATGCTTACAAAAAAGAGGGCCCTGCATTTTCAATACAAATGCTTGGGACCATACTTTCACTTCTCATCTGAAATATCAGACCCCTAAATTCACAATTCTCTTTTAGCACTTACTTAATAGAAATTGGGCCATTTGCTAAACTTCTGTATTAATTTCTACACACTCAGTGTTTCTAGAGAGACTCCAAATCAAAGTATTTACAAGGCTCTTTTTACTATAATTTGCAAGGAAAAAAAGGCAAAAAGAATTAAAATGCTCACGTAAAGAACCATTAAATACAATACTATATTATAAAAAAAAGGAAGGTAAAAAGTTTCTCAAATGGTAAGGATTATCTAGTTTAACTCTGTCATATATAGCCAAGGAAATTATGGTTTAGAGAAGTTAACAACACTAAATTATTTGTCTAACACTAAATAGTTATCTTTTTTGGTGGGAAAATTTAACTCAAAATTATCAGTATTTCTTCCCCCACCCCCCGAACCTAGAGCCATGTAGGATCACCCTAGGGTGAAATTATGAGGGGACAAACTATAATATTTTAGCCCAAGGTCCTTTAGAGGACACTACAAACACCAACACTAACACTGTACCAATGCTACATGATGTATCTATGACAATTATGTTCTGAGGCACACAAGCTGCAGAGCAGAATTTCCTACCTGAAAAATCCAAACTGAATAGAATTACTCAATAATTGTTCTATCTTTATATAGTCCCTAACACATCTCTTGATGCTTTTAGAAGAGAGATTATGCAGTTCCCACTTCATAGTTTTGGAACCAGGACATAATCAAGTCACATTTTGAAAATGAGAAAGCAGCCACAATGTAGTGGTAAGAAACTGAGTTCCAGTTCTGCTACTTACTAGCTCTGTGATCTTGTGATAGTCAAGATCACAGAGCTATGTGATCTGTAAAAGGAAGACATTTCTATTACTCTTTCAGAGTTTTTATGGAGATTAAATACAATTATATATATAGTTACTTTGTAACTATAATATAAAGCATCAAACAAATTTGTTACTATTTTAAGAATTTAAAAAAATAACCATTTTTATACTTATAGTTTTGGTATAGTATTGACATTTTTATATCTGTGTAAACTAAAACACAAATATTATATAATATCTATCATGTACATAGCGATTTATAGCATAATATACATTACCTTATTGACTCTGAGAACCTTTGAAGTTTCTGTTCCCCTTTTATTGGTTAGGCAGCTAAGATTTAGAAAGGCTGACTTGTCCAAGATCAACCAATAAAGGGAACAGTAGACTCTAATCCAGAGCTATTTTCTCTTTTTTCTTTTGAGACAGTCTCCCTCTGTCGCCCTGGGTAGACTGCAGTGACATTATCGTAGCTCACTACAACCTCAAACTCCTGGGCTCAAGCGATCCTCCTGCCTCAGCCTCCTGAATAGCTGGAACTACAGGCGCATACCATCACACCATGGCTAATTTTTTCTATTTTTAGTAGAGACAGGGGCTCTCTCTTGCTCAGACTGGTCTTGAACTCCTGAGCTAAAGCAATGCTCCAGTCTTGGCCTCCCAGAGTGTTAGGATTACAGGTGTGAGCCACCGTGCCTGGAGTAACCCAGAGCTTCCTGATTTCATATCCAGAGTCCTTTCAAGTAACACATATCCTTACTTTATTCAATCCACAAAGATATTTTCTGTATTTTGACGATAATCAAGTACTGCTTTGGTACAACATAGATGAAAAAATTAAGATGAACATGTTTAAAGATAATGTCAATGAAGTTTAATAAGGTAGGAAATGACATTTTTATGAACCAAGTATTATCAGTAAACCTATCCAGCCTTCCCAAATCTAGAGCCCTGTCTTCTTATGTGTGTATAAACAACAAACCCAATTCTTCCTACCTCAGCTGGCCCCTCTGGACTCATCTACCTGGCAATATCTGTAAGATCTGCTTGGTTTCTACTTTGTAGGCTACTCCTCTAGGTTCTTAACCAGATACTAACTCTTTTCATGGTTAAGATTTACAAAAAGCAGCCCCATTTCCAACATGTTGTAGGTTGGTCAACAATTTTGTCTCAAACTGAACTCTTTAGAGCATGTGCTCTGGCAAAGCTTTGTTATCTTTGTTTGTGCCTGAGGCAGGCAACATGGGCAATATCACCTCCCAAGGAGTCAGGCAGTCTTGGGTCCATATTCACCTACTAGTCATATACCTTAGGGCAGTTACTTAACTTCCCTAGGCCTCAGTTTCCTTTTCTATAAATGGCAAAAAACACTATCTATCTTGAAGGAGGAGTAAACTGGTTTTCCCACCTGGCAAGACAAATCAGTCTCCTAATGCTACAGTCACAGTTACGTGTCTGCTAGGCCGTCTGTTTTTGACTAGGAATAAGCCTAGCTGGTTTCCTCGTGTCCTGGCTTGTTCTGATACTTCATTGCTTTCAGATGGGGACCAACTTATTGGAGCAAACAAATAGTAAGGGAACCCTCTGCTTGCTTGCTACAAGTCTGGGCAGCAGACAGTGACACACCTGTAAGCTGACACTTCTAAAGACAGACATTTTCAGCAGAACACTTTCTATTCATAAGCCCCTAGAGAATCCCTAATTTTTTCCCATCCATTTAAGGACAAAGTGCAATGTAAACAAATAAACAAAAAGCAGACATAAAACTGTAGAACCAAGCCTGGAAGGCTTAGATTACAAGGTCTGATGCAGAACATAAATCCAGCTCATTTAGTTTGACTGACAAAGAACATGATGATTGTACTCTTTATTCTTTATTTTCAGGGAATGAGGTGATAGTTGAAGTTTATGTCTCCAATTTTATATTAATAACTTTTGAAGAAAAACCCTGTTAAGTATTCCATGCACCAGGATTTACATTTAAGTATGAAGAACAGAGTAAGCAAGCAAACCAGGATCTGAAATAACCGTAGATGAGGAGTCTCAATGACGTGTAATCCTTGAAATCCGAGTTCCAACTAAAATTTATTGAGATTCCATGTAATTTACCAAGTTTTGGGGTGAGAAATTAATAGCTGTGAACAAATGCTCATGAGGATCCAAGGGAAAACTGTAAGAGCCTGTTCATCTTATTGTGGAGCTAACATGATGAAAATGGCACAACAGACATCAAACCATAGAATGCCCCATTTAGTGCTTCGTTTCTTCCTTCATGTGCTTCAGAGGGCCACATACAGACTAGGATTTCTAGCAATTTTCCACCAAAGTAAGGGAAAATCCATTTCACAAAGCAATGGCAAAACAAAACTTAAGCAACCCTACATAGGTTCATCCCATTAGATTTTATTTTTTGAAATATTATTGGTCTATGAATTCCCCAACTCTGAGCCCATGTAATAGACATAAGAAGTAGAGCAGGTACTCACAAAACCAATGCTGTCTCCCTTGGGGGTCAGGGGGTCAGTTCTCACTAACGTGAGATGCATTTACTTGCAGCCAAATTTCGCCTCCAAATCTGGAGCCCTGCCTTCTTATGTGTGTATAAACAACATACCCGATTCTAAGCTCAGGTGACCCCTCTGAATGCACCTATGTGGCAGTATGTCTAAGATCTGCTTGGTACCTACTGTGTACACCCAATTTCTTGTCATCTACATGTAACAGACTATGGAGCTAATGACATACAACCATAAATTTGTGGTTTTCAACTCAAAGATGATAGCATAGTTATTTCAGTGTTTCAAATTCAAGTTCAGCTCTTGGGATATTTAATGAAAAAATACAGAGTTGATCTTCTATTCATCTATTTGATAAATATTTTTTGAGCATCTACTATGGCCTAGGCACTATTCCAGGGGGTATGGCTACATCAGTGAACATTCAAACAAAAGTCTCTGCCCTCAGGGAGCTTATGTTATAGTGTGTGTTGGGGGTGGGTGGGATAGACAATATATGATAAACACAGTGAAGAGGTAAATTATATATGTATGCCAGAAAATAAGTGCTACACGATAAGGGTGCTGGGGGAGGGGCTGCAATTTTAATGAGGTGGAAGAGTTGAAGGAAATGACACCTATATTCTTCAGGAATTTAATACTACACAGCTCTTTGGTCCAACCAGATTGCAACTCTGTGAAGGTAGGAGCCAAATGAGAATCATCTTTGCCTCCCTAGTACCTGGAACATAGCAGAACCTTAAATAGCTACTGAAAAGAAAAAAAAAGGGCATGCATTCTACATTTTTTCAAAGAAATGCTATCTGTAATAAATGGCACAGATTTATGATACAGCTGGTTAGGGAACGGTTGTAGTATTTGGCACTGAAAAACAGCATACCTTGAAATCAATGCACTGAATTCCACTTTATGGTACCTAAAATAATAATCCTACAACTTTTGCTCCACTAGAGTTCTTTTTTTTTTTGAGACGGAGTCTTGCTCTGTTCCCTGGGCTAGAGTGCCATGGTGTCAGCCTAGCTCACAGCAACCTCAAACTCCTGGGCTCAAGCAATCCTTCTGCCTCATCCTCCCAAGTGGCTGAGACTACAGGCATGTACCACCATGCCTGGCTAATTTTTTCTCTGTATATTTTTAGTTGTCCAGCTAATTTCTTTCTATTTTTAGTAGAGACAGGGTCTCACTCTTGCTCAGGCTGGTCTTGACTGACCTTGAGCAATCCTCCCGCTTCAGCCTCCCAGAGTGCTAGGATTACAGGCGTGAGCCACCACTAGAATTCTGTGGGGACAAGATCCCAAGGAAAATCCATGTCTCTCTCCTATATTGCTGCTGTAAAATAAAAAAGTCCTTTGATCAAGCGGGAGATACCCTACCTTTTATTTTATACCAATAGGAGAAAGGATAACACATGAAGCATGGGATCAAGGTAAAGATGGCAGTGTCGAAGGCTCCGGGGGATAGAGAAAAGACAAAAACAAAATAGAATATAAAGTATAACCACCTTTATTGAGGCTATTATGCTTATCAACCCAGCTCTTCCTCTCATTGAAGCCACAAGATAAGCATGGTTCCTTGCCTCACTCACAATTTTTTGTCTTCCTGAAGCTTGTTACTATGATGGCTCTTTGAGTATTCAAGTGTCAGCTGATGAGTGCACAAAAAAAGTCATTACCAATCATCAGTCCTTCTCTGCAGTTTTTCCTCCCCATTGTGGCAGTCATAGCCCAACAATGATATCTGATCATGCATAATTTATTCATTCACTGACTCTACATTAATGAAAGCCTACTGTGTCCTGAATCAGTTTTAAGTGCTGGGGATACAGAGACAAACAAGGACAAAGCCTTGCCCTCAGGGGGCTTCTCTTTCAGTGGAGTTAGACAATAAACAGATAAATATATAATGCTATGCCAGCTGACAATGAGTGCCATGAAGGAATATAGTGAGGTAAGGGGGCAGAAAGTGATGGAGGTTTGTGTGTGGGTGTGCATGCTGTTCTAGAGAAGGCAGTTGTGGTACATAACCTCTAAGATGGTGCCAAGGATCCCCACCTCCTGGTATTCAGACCCCTGTTCTCCCCTCTCCTTAAGTGTGGGCTGTACTTGCTGACTCATGTCTAACAAATAGCACAGGGCAGAAGTGATGGAGTGTTACTCCCCAGTGTAGGCTATAAAAAGACTGGCTTCCATCTTGGGATCTCTTCCTAACTCTGTAGGAGCACTGGACCTGGGGGAAGCCAACTGCTGCAGCATAAAGCAGCCCATGTGAGTGAGCTTGGAGGGGAATCTTCCCCCTTGCAAGCCTCGAGGCTACGGCCTGGATGACAACTTGACTACAGCCTTGTGAGAGACCAAGTCAGAATCACACAGCTAAGCTCCACCCAGATTCTTGACCCATAGAAACTGTGAGAAATATTTGTTGTTTTCAGCTGCTAAGTTTTGGGGTAATTCATTATACAGCAATGAATAATACAGTACTCAAGGATGGTCTCTCTGAGCAGATAACCTTGGAAACACACAGACTGTGTGAAGATGTAGGGGAAGAGAGTTTCAGGCAAGTCAAGGGCAAGTGCTAAGGCCCTGAAATGGGAACAAGGGAGGTACAAATGAAAGAAGTGAAAAGGCCAGTGTGACAGGCGCAGATGATGACATGGGAAGACAGCAGGGGCCAGCTCATGCAAGCCAGCCCAGAGGACTCCGACAGATAACGAGACACAACCAGTACTGCTGAGACCATTCGTCTGACCACCACTAATTGGCTTGAACAACAACCAGTACATTAATAGTGATAACTAATGTTTCAGTATTTAAGTGTGCTAGGAATTGTACTAAATGCTTTATTTCATTTATTCTTCACAACAGCCCTATGAAGTAGGTGTTGTTGTTAGCCCAGTTTTTTAGGCAAGGAAACTGAGGCTCTGGAAGGTTAAGTCGCTTGCCCACATTCACAAGATAGGAAATCTCTCCATCTTGGAAGAAAAATGCAACCCCAAACTATTGTTAAAGCCAACTAGTTCAGTCTGCTTGATTAGATGCTCCAGGCTGTTTGATTTTCTCTCGGAGTCCTTGTAACGGAATTGACTGGGGTATTATCTATAACTTTTTTCAGGTCTGGCTCAAGTCAGGAAGGTAAAACTTAGAAAAGCAGCCAAGTAGCTTTTCTTTTTGACATATGCTAAGTGCCCTGAATAACACACAGGGAATGTACTGAGGAATAGTATTATATTAGATAAAATATCAATACAGTCTATTTTATGCAGTTTTATGATCAGCTGACCTAGATTGAGCCCTGGCTTCCTACCAACATTCTAGATACCTGGCACCAAACCAGGTACCATCTGCTGCAGAACTTGCTTTTCCTTTCTGCTTAACCTTTATTTCAAAGCTTGGGGAAGATTATGAATGTTTCATCAGAATCTTAATTTCTCTTTGAAGAGAAACACGATTCATTTATCTTTGATTTTTATCTACATTCTATTAATAAAAATGCCATTTTAAGGTATTTTTCTTAAAAGCAATGGCTTCAACAGACTGATAACCTTCCATACAGGGGTCCTCAAATTCATATTACAGTGCTGCCTTGGGCTAAACAAAAAGTAATAGACCTATTAAGGTCTTGTGTTTTGAAATTTTCACCTAGAAGAACTATGATCCAAACCAGCTGGTTCAACACCATCAATGACATTATGATAATAATATTAATAGTTAATATTGATTGAGAGCAGCATCCTGTAAGGGCCAGGTACTGTCCTAAGCACTCTGAATATATTATCTAAATTAACAGTTATAACATCTCTATGTGGTATTATTGTTATCCCAATCTTACAGAAGAAACAACTCAAGCACAAAGAGGTCAAACAGCTTGTCCAAGGTCATATGGCTAAACAGTTTACAGCTGGGATCAAAACCCAGGCAGTGAGATTTCAACAGCCCTTAACTCCTATGCCATACTGCATCAGTTTACTATGCCTATGCTTACTAAAAAGACATCCAGATTTCCCTCCTAAGAAAGGTATGCTTCTCAAAAACAAACAAAAAAGCTCCATTAAAAACTCCCCTCAATATACATATATAAGCCAATCCAAAACACCTACAATATCCTACCTATCTTCCTGTCCCACAGAGTAACTCACTATTACTTACCATAATTATTAGGTAAATACATATACAGATTAAAGATAGGTGATATAGGGCCAGGTGTGGTGGCTCATGTCTGCAATCCCAGTACTTTGGAGGTCAAGGTGGGAGGACTGCTTCAGCCCAGGAATTCCAGGCTGCAGTAAGCTGAGATTGCGCCACCACATTCCAGCCTAGGTGACAGAGCAAGACCCCACTTCCTAAAAAAAAAAAAATACGCCGGGCATGGTGGTTCATGCGTGTAATCCTAGCACTCTGGGAGGCCGAGGCAGGTGGATCGTTTGAGCTCAGGTGTTCAAGACCAGCCTGAGCAAAAGCGAGACCTCGTCTCTACTAAAAAAAAAATAAATCAAAAAAATAGGTGATATAAATTTAGACACTAATAAAAACCACACACACACGAGCTGAAATACAAAATGTATTCTTCTAGAAAAGTTCATAATTTTGCTTTTTCATTGCTGAATAACCTAAGCTCATCTTTAAAAAAAATTCTGGGCTTATTCTCATTTCTCCTTGGTCTCTCTCTTATATTTCTCTGCTCAAATATCATCTCCTCAGAAATGCCTTCCTTAACTACTCAATTTCTCAGTGCCTTCTCATGGTCATCATTCTTTTACTTCCTATTTATATTACTACCTGAAAATGGATTTTATGTTTGCAATTATTTATTTTCTATCTCTGTCATTAGAAAATAAACTATACGTGGGCCAACCTGTTCCCTGCTGTACCCTTGATCCCTAAACTGCCTGCATATGGTATGCGCTCAATGATATTTATGGAACGAATGAATGAAACATTCCCTGTGAAAAGAGCAACTAGGTTAAAGCAGACAGCAGCAAGAGCCAGGCTGCTCACTGCCCTGCCCTCCTCTCCCACCCCAATTTTCACATCTTTAGCCCTGGATTCACATCCTTGTAAAAGATGTGAATTCTTCTGATATCGGTGGGGGAAGGAGGTTAAGGGTGGTTGCACCCACAGATTCCTATTAGTAAGGACAGGCTGGGGAGGAGAGGAGATGGTAGATCCTGCCTTACTGGTTTTTGGTTGTGAGGGAGTGGCAGGAAAACAAAAGGGTAAATGAACATTGATTTGGGGACTCAAAGAACTTTGGGGTCATTTTCAACTATTCTCTCACCTTTACCGCTATGTAGCATCTGTCCCCAAGTTACTTTCTTTTTTAGCCAATTTTTTTGTATCCATCCTTTTATTTCCATTCCTACAACCATGTTCTCCTTACATTACAGCTGGTCTATTATAACACAAATGT
This sequence comes from Propithecus coquereli, assembly GCF_000956105.1. Lineage (NCBI taxonomy): Eukaryota > Metazoa > Chordata > Mammalia > Primates > Indriidae > Propithecus > Propithecus coquereli. The sequence goes on along the minus strand of NW_012148686.1, from coordinate 2,897,421 downwards.
CCCCTAACTCACTGCTGTCTTCTAGTTTCCTCCACTCATCTATTCTGCACACAGGCATGGGATGAAAAAACTAAAATTCTATGGCATTTCCTAGCTCAAGAATATTTAATGGCTCCTTTACACCTGGAAAGAGGAAACCACTTATCCTGGTTATTTTACAAGTCATCAACTTCAACACTCCTTGAGTTACCAGAAGGCAGACTATGTCTGTCCTGTTTGCAATCTTCAGTGGCAGAGTGGGTGCTCATGAAACAACCAGTACTTCAGTGGTGTCCCCCACCCGTTCCATTCTGCATTCAGCATGTAACACTCCACACTGCACATTAGGGCACTTTGTTGTAAATACAATTCGTTTTCTTTTTCATGTGTATAACTCTTGTCCTCCTTCTCCAAAACCACATTTGGGTTTTTAGGACACACTCATTCTCTTATTTCCACCATTTCTCAGGACTGTGCTACTATTAGGCACATACTTGCTGTACAGAGTTAAACATGAGAGAGCTAATAATCTAGGTTTGAGAAGAATTTCAGTATGAAAAAAAATTACAGAGCCACACAGTACCTGTACCAGGACAGTTTATAAAGTAGCAAAAAAAAAAAAAAAAGCACCCCAAAAAACTCAAAAAACAAACCCCAAACCAACATTAACAATGTCATCAGAAAAGGGCTGGATTTAGGGTCTTTATAAGTACTTGAAATAGACTGGTAGATTTGTGTAAACTTCCTATGAGCCCAGTTTGAAAGGTGTTACAAAGACTGTCTCTGACTCTGAATCATGCTAACAACAAAGATGGCTTTTGTCTAGTGATCTGGAGACTATCCATAATCTTAACATGTTTAAGGGAACAAAAAGGAGGGAGGGGAATGGTGGGCCATGGAATGTGATATGCTTTCATATTTCTTGAAATGCAAGATACTTTGGGTCAGTACCAAAGGGGCCACTTTTTATATAAACACCTTTCCATCTCTACAGAGATTCTGTATGAACTTGTGCATTATGCCAACTAATTAGAGCACTTAGATGTTACAGCTATATGCAATTTATAAATAATTAGTTTGTAAAGTGCTTTGAAAATAAAAGTGCTAGGCAGGTACTCAGTTACTATACATTAAAAGCTTTTGCTATGTAATCATATTATTTAATAATTGGCTCTTTAAAAGGCATAGTAGTTTACAGATGAACAGAATTTCTGATCTTGAATTATTAGCATGAGAGTGAAATGCTGTTAAAGAACAAATGAGAGACACTGATCGTTTCTTCACAGTATATATATAAATATGAATGATTTATATTCATTTCCCTCACCCTTTTTTAGACGAACTTAGCCTTCCCTCAGGTCTCTACATACCTTATGCAATGATTCCTTCCGTGTATACAGGACTCTCGGTTAACCTGCCTGCCCTGTCCTCAGTTTTTTCCCTGCACCCATCTGCCTTCTGAAGGTGTTTTGTATGAATCTGTGAGTTTACGGCCACCCCCGAGATTCAAGACTGCATGCCACATGATCAATGACAAATCCTTTTAGGTGCAACGAAGTCATGAGATGTGGTGGGCGGTCACCACTGGGTGCCTTTCCCGTGTGAACTGTTATTAATCCTGTTTACTATCCCCACAGTCTACCCATAGGCAAAACTTTGGAAGATGCAAATAAGTTTTTGATCCTTTTCCACATCCCTTTTGGGCTTCTTTATTTCTTCAGGGCTAATTCCCTTACGTTGGCAGTGACTTTCCAGAATCTCTATCACCCTAGGAAAATATTCTCCATCTTTGCCCCATGACATCACTGCTCCCATCTGAACTCATCTCTCCAATGTCCTTCATATATTTCCTTTATTGGAAAACCAAACTAAGACCTCTGTATAATGAATGCTAATGTTTATTCTTCTTAAGCAATAAACTAATGCTGCCACTGCCCAGTGACCTCCATGTTAACTCCAGACGACATTTTTCTGTGCTCATCTGACTCATTCAACATCACCTTCTCCTACCTGAAAGCCTTGGCTTCAAATACTTCTTGCACACTTTCCTATTACCCCACTGGTTACTATTCTTTGACCCAACCTTTAAATGCTGAGGTTGTCTAGGGCCCACTTCTTTGTTCCTCTCCATTTTTTTTTTTTTTTTATGGATTTACACCTTTAAGGAAAGGACTCCCAAAGTTTATCTCCAGCTTAGATCTTTTCCATGACCTCAAACTCACATATCCACTGCCTACAATGTTCAGAATGGAACTTTTGACTCCTGTCATCTTTTCTACCTCCCAGCTTATTTTCCTCCTTGAAGTTCCCCATTTCAATTATCAGCCCAAAATTCAGGCAGTAGTAATGTTTCTTCACCTTCCACGTCCAGTTCCTGAGGTGTACCAATTCTGTGCCAATTCAATTCTAAAATATACCTCGAATCTACCTTCTCTTCTCCATCATTAGCTTCCACCTTTCCAGGCCACTTGAACCCTTATTTATAATGTATCTCTCTGCTTCTACTCTGGACTCCCTGTAATTCATTCCCCCACACTGCGAAGTAATGAAGATGTCATTTCCATTGTACTTAAAATCCAAACTCCCTACCACCTCAGCTCTTCCTTCCATCAACTCCTCAAAGGAGAGGCCCTTCCCCCTCTTGTCTACTATGCTACAAACATCCAAATCTTTCAATATCTCAAACCACCAGTTTTCTGCTTCAGGACCTTTGTACATGCTATTCTCCCAGAATACATTTTCTCTCCTCTTTGCACAGCCAGCTCCTCTTCTTGTAATCTCAGGAAGACTTTCCTTGACTTCCGTGCCTAAAGCGAATTTCTTTCTCATGTTTTCTACCCTGATCTTATATTTATTTCACAGAATTACAACTTAAAAAAAAAAATGTTGCTCCTGTTATAACACATGCTCTATGAGAACAGGCACATACCAGGTGCTCAATAAATACAGAAATATCTTTAAAGAATCTGACCGAATGTAGAAAATGTCGGTTCTATGGCAGGCTAGTGGGTCAGATTTGAGTGACTGCAAGGCTACATGCCATAACTACCTACATGAATTCTCACAGTATTTACTTCATGAATGTCCACTACATGTCAGGTGTTGTGCTAGCTACCAGGATCATGTTGATCAGCATGTTGGTATGGTGGGTAGATAACATAACTAATAGCAGTGCCAAGACCAGGAAATGCAAGCACACAGAAGTACCCAAACTAGGCTAGGGAGTCTGACACATAAGTTTTGACTTAGAGTATGGCAGGAAAAAGACCGCTCCAGGAAGAGCGAATAGCATAAACAAAGGTCCCCAATGCACAGAGCACGGGGGGGTGGGGTGCTTGGGTTCAAGGATGAATTAAGAGTCAATTTGGGGTAGGAAATAAGTATGAGAGACCAGTTTGAAGAGGTAGATAGGATGGCTCTTAGATGTGATTCACTAATATTTTAAGTTTTCCAATAAGTTATTTCCCCCACATGAAAATTTCCTTCTCCTTGGCCTTACTTTCACTCAAATAGTGCTGCTTCTATGAAATCCTAGGCTAAAGATACTTACCTAAGGCCTGAAAAATGTTATCTAGTTATCCCAGTTTTCTCCTCCTACAATATAATCAAACTCTCTTGCCCTACTTAGGTCATGACTAAATATTTTATTAGTATTCTGAAATCCAAGCAGTAAACTGGTATTTTTTTATAAATGTTACAAAGATAGAGCCTGATACCACCTAAACTGTCATGAAAAACCAGAATTCTCACAATTCTTTCAAATTATTCCCCATCCTTGCCCAGTCTACCAATCATAGCAAATGATGCAATTCTCATAATTAACAAAAAATGTAGCAAGAAGCCAAGTCCCCAGCCCAACCTTCTTTTTTAAACCAACCACAGTCTACCTGGGGTCATGCTCTATTGCATCTACCCTTTCCCCCACCACCTTAATCACAGATATGAATGTATACTCTCTTTAATTCCTATGATAAACAGTTCTTGTCTAGGCCCCTTATTTTCTCACAGCTTCCTCACTTTCAATGTTGGCTCAATCAAAAGAAAAAAAAGTCATCCTTGAGGACCATTTGGTTGCATGGAACAGAAACCACTCAAACTAGTTCAAACAAAAGAGGGAATTTATTAGAAGAACACAAAGTTTCTTGAGGGGATTCCAACAGCTGTAATGGATCAATAATTAAAACTACATCTTTGGAAGGACAGGGCATGCTGTAATCACAAATTTCTAATTCTAGGGTCTACACGATCACGAAGAGAATACCCTAGAGGACAGTCCTCCTTGTACACTGCATAAGGAACTAGAATGTAGATTCATTTCTGCTTGCTTTTTGATCCTTATAGTCCTTTATGCTGGCCTCAAACTTGTCAAGCACATGTTGGCAGACATTCAGGAGCTCAGTCAGGCCTCTCTGAAATGGGTCAACAGCTGGAAGAGCACCTCGAGTCTGAATGCGTAAATTAATTTTGCTCTCTGAAGGATGGGTCGTAGTGTAACCACAAAATTCCACTTCTGGGTTCTTCATGATCATGTAACGCAGAGAATTTCCTAGGGTATGGTCCTCCTCGTGCAATACAAATGTCACACAGTGTCTATCTGTTCCAGCTGCCTGGACCATTTCCAGGGCTGTCTTCCTCTCGCCTTCGGCCATTGAGGTCTTCAATCCAGATATTTTTCTACACACATATATTTTATAAAAATGAGATCATACTGAATATTGTTTTATAACTACTTTTTTTTCACTTACTATACCACAATTACAACACATTATTACTCTAATCTACTTCAGTTACATAGAACTATTAGCCTCCACTTTTCCTGCATCCGCAAATTCTATCAATAAATAATTTACTGCCTCCAGTTTTTCTCTACTCCATTTGACCATCCACACTGGCCACAAGGGGAGTCTTCTTAGAATAACACAAACTTAAATGTTTTCAAAAATATTCTTTTGGTAGAGTCACAAGAAAGGGACAGGATTAAAATAGGGTGGGTCCTGCTGGAAGATGAAAGTAAGTTGAAAGGCTTAGAAAAGCAGATTGCTCTAGCATAAAAAGAGGCTCTAGATTACCAATGTACAGGCCCAGCTATGGCTTCCATTTGAAACTAGGAGAATGGAAGGTCCAAGAGACAAGAGGGAGAAGATGAGCTCAGCGAATGGAGTGGCGGCTTTATGAGCAGTATGTACAGAAAAGGAACGTGAGTGGTAGTTACAAGGATAAAGACCTCACCGAACACACTAGTACCGTCACTCAGGAAACTGTGGCGTGATTTTACACACTGCTGTTCTAATGGGGTGGGCAGTTTGGGGACTTAACTCTGGTCTCTCAACTTGACTTCCCGCCTTGATAGCTAGTGTACCTCTGAGCATCTCAATCCAAACACAATCATGTCTTCTCCCCTCTTCTCCCAACCGGGCCACCCCTCCTCCCTATCTCCTCCCTTCTCTCAGCGCCCCGAGTCAGGCTCCTGCCGCTGGGCCAGGCCGCGGAGGCTGGGCCCGGCCGGGCCGCGTGCCCCTCGGCCACCCGCCCCCACTGGGCGCGGCCCGCTCCGCCCGCCCGCTCGCCCGCTCGCCTCCTCGGCCGTTACCTCTCCAGCTCCTGGTCCTCTTCCATCGCGGGGGCGGTTTGGGGATCCTCAGGAAGTGCTGGCGGACCCGAGGCTCTGCCCCATCTCGCGAAACGTGCAGGAGAAGCAGGAAGGAAGGAGCGACCGACGGAAGGAGCGGGGAACGGAAGGAAGGAGGAGGAGCCGCAGCGGCGCGGCGGGGCCCAGTCGCCGGGCGGGGCGTGGAGGCTCCGCCCCCGAAGCCCCACCCCCGGCGCAGCGCGGGCGACAGCGCGAGGCCCGGCTGCTCACCTGGCGCTCCGCGCGCGAGCCCGCCCGTGGAGTGGGGACGGGAGGAGGGAGGCAGGGTCGGCGCCCATTTCATCTCCAGGCCTAGACAGGCCTGCGGGCGCCCGAGTTCAGCCTTCGGTACCTTCCCCCAGGTGGTGGCGAAGGGGGCGGGGTCCTACCTGCCGTCCCCAAATCAGCTTCCTTCTAAGAGGGGCCTTTCTGACTTGCGGCTAGACTGACTGGAAGACTGTGTCACTGTCAGGCTGGCCCTTCCCAGGACCCTAACCCCCAGGGGCCCTTCATGGGACAACAGGATTAGACTATAGTTGACCAATACACCTTTAAAAAGGAAAAGGATAATGTGCGAAGGGATGACTTTCACAACAGAATGCAAAGGTTTAAGACGGTATTTGTCTCACCAGGGATCTTGCAGCTGCATTTCTCAACTGGGTCAAAGGACAAGAGTTTCTTTTTCTCTTTTGGGCAGGAGTGAGAGTTTGGGAGGAAACTGTCCCCCAGTCCACCCTTTCCTGGGATCCTTTCTACCCCTGGAGCAGTCCTCCCCCGCTAGGCACTTCCTTTTCCCTTTTTACCCTTTTGGCTCCTTAAACGTCCTTACCTGCGGGACCTTTCTCTCACCTTTGTTCCCAGGTGCCCCAGCCCCTGCCTGGCCAAGCTTTAACCACCCGTACCCGCTCTCCACCCTCCTTCCTTTGTACCGCCCCTCTCTCAGCCCCCTCAGGTGCTCTCCCCCGCCAAGCACCCCTTCTCCCTTCCTCCGGCCAGCCCGTGTCCCTGCCCTACCCTCCTCTCTTCTCGCCCAACACACCTATATTTCTCTTCCCTGCTCCACCTGTTCTCCTGTTCCCCCTGCCCCGCAACCCCCTAGATGTGCACTCCCTCTCCAGCTGTTCCACTCTCCTAGCGGTGGTCGCGGGTGCGCGCAGACACTTCTGGCGCGTCTTCTGCAGGGGAATCAGGCAAGCAGCGGGGACAGCCCGGGGCGGGTGGGGGAGGGCGGGCGGCGAGGGGCGGAGCGGGCTCACTCTAACCCGGGAGTGATGGCCTATTCTGGTCCGCCCCCTGAGCTCTAGGATAGGCGGAGCTGCCCTCTGGCCCGCCCCTCTCCCGCCCTGTGCTGCCGCCGATTGGCCCGGGTATGTGTCGGGTTGGGCCGCTCGGCCCCGGCGCTCGCCCCCGGGAAGGCAGCAGGGGCGGTTGAGAAGTGAAGTCTTGGCCAGAGTTTGCTTCTTGCCAGGAAATCCGCGGCGGCGGCGGAGATTCCCGGCGGAGCAGAGCCCGGCTGGCTCCCCGCTCCCTCAGCGGGCCGCGGAGAGCGGAAGCTGCAGCTGAGCTGCGGCGCCGGGAGCCCGAGCGCGCCCCGGGCAGCCGCGCTTTCCCAGTGAGTAACTTTGCGGTGCCCGCCTCGCCCCGCGCCCTCTCTCCGGCTCCGGGCGGCCGCCTCAGGTGCGGGCGTCGGCGGGGTGTGGGGCGGCGCCGCGCCCCGGGAGCCGGCCAGATAGGCGCCGCCGTCCTCCGCGGCTCTCTTCGCTCGCCTGGGCTACGGGGGAGCGCGGACCCGGTTGTGGGGCTGGCTGCGCTCGTCCGGGGAGGAAGACGGCTGTCCTGCGCCCTGCGCCCGCCGCTGGGCAGGCGCAGGAAAGGCGGGCAGTCCCCGGCTGGTAGCATTTGGTGGTTCCGGCCACCGTGGTGCAGATCCTGGCGTCGTTTGCTTTTTAAGGGAAGAGAGAGGTGGGAATGAGTTTTTAAATTTTCTGTGTGTGTGTTGTCGGTAATGAGAGTGGCACTAGCTGCCTCCACATCGGATTTTGATCTCCTGGAAAGAGATGGGGAGAGATCATTCTCTCCGCCCCAGCCTGTTGCCTATCAATTCTCACCTTTCCCTTTAGGCTGGAGAGGATGAGAAAGATTTGATATCTTCCAGGGGGTAATTTCAAAATATAGATCTTGATTTGGAAGCAGTTGCACACAAAGCACCATTCAGGAAATACATCATTCGCTTTTCAAAGATTTATGCCACGTTTTAGCCAAGGACTTTTGACTTATATATAGTGTTTCTTCTAGTATTTCAGTTAATAATTAAGGTTATGGGTCCAGACGTTCGTATCTGTCAGGAGCTAAAGTAAACTCATGCATGGGCTTCACTGTATAGATTTATCTTTTGAAATCACAGAAATCAGAACCGAAGTTGAGTGAGAAGCAGTGACGGTACAGGGGGAGGAAACAGTTGTGAGCTCCGGTTTATTGGACTGCCTTCACTTTAAGAATTTCACATTCTTGCAGCAATAGTACTTACTTGGAAATTGGCCTTCTTCCCAGGACAGATTTTGATTTTTCTTTTGCAAGTACTATGATGCAGCACCGATGAAGTTGGAGCTCAGTAGATCAATTTTATTTACTTTGTTAGATTTGATTACTACCCCCACACCCCTTTGGAAAATGGACTTTGGCAGGTAAAGAAGGAAGTAGCAATCTACTGTCTATCCTTTTTGGCCTGTCAAAGCTTTCTTGAGTCATGAATAACAAAGTTTTGCCTTTTTAGCTTGTCCAAACCCCACATGTGAGTTTTCCCCTGGGATAAAATGTAGGCCAGATCAGAACCAAAGTAGAATAACACTACTTTTAATTTGGCCCACTTGTGTGTTAACGTTCTTAATTTATGTCTTGTTTCTCTCATCAACTTTGAAATTTTTCGTTATTTATTAATTTAGCCACTGATAAAGCACCTACTGCATGCCAGGCATTGATGACAGGGGTTGGTTCTTGCCCAGAAGTTGCTCATAGTCTCTTTTGGAAACTAATCTATACCTCTGTTCCACTAGTTACCGAAAGTAATTTGAACAAAGTGCTGTGGGAGCTTAAAAGAGCATTTCTGCCTGGAGTTTGTTAGAGAAGGCCTAACATAGGCACTTTTCAAATTGATGTGAGATTTTGCCAGGTGCATTGTAGGCAAGTATTATGTAGGCCACTTGCAAATAAATGCATGTATCTTTACGATATTGCTTTATGAGATTTGCATGTAGTCAGTCTGTCTGAAGGACACTGTCTGAGGTTGAAGTAGTAGTCAGGGGCTGGTATATTATTCATTTCAGAGCACTTAGCACCTTGCCTTGCTTACAGTGGGCACTCAAATATTTACTGAACTGACTTGAACAAGAAAATGATGGATTTTATATACCAAATTAAGAACTTTGGACTTTATCCAGTCAGTGATAAGGAGCTGCTAATTTTAAGCAGGAGAATGTCATGACAACATTTGCATTCCAGAGAGATAATCTGCAGCAGTCTGGAAGGTGGTGGGGGTCCAGATGGAGTTAGACAAAGTTGGAGGCTCTTACAACGTAGGGGTTAAGTGCTCAGGGGTTCTCCATTCAGATTATCTGGGTTGGAATCAGGCTCTGTCCCTGGGTTACCTCTTTGTTCGTTAGGTTCTTCATCTCATAGAATTTGGGGGATAAAACTTAAAAAAAACATGTGTATTAGAATAGTGCTTGCTATGTAGTAAGGACTTAGTAAATGCTAGCTGTTATTCTGTGTGAAGGCAGTGGAAGGAGAGATGATGTGGCATTTAGGAGGTACGACTAGGAGGCAGAACTGGGTAAGTGACTAGATAGTATTAATGAGACAAGGAAGATTCCTAGGTTTTTTGAGGCATTGGTGTATGCTGATTAAGTTTGCTGTGGAGTTAGAACAGGGGTTGAATTCTAGTTCTATCACTTACCTTTAGAATTACTATTCCTACTGAGCTTTGATTTCCTAGCATTTAGGAAATGATTGTCCTACCTGTTCAGTTGGATTTGAAGATCAAGTGAAATTACGCATGTAATACCCCTGGCAGAGTAGGTACCACATTCCAAGTGCTCAATAAATATTAGTTGTTCCTTTAGATGATGACATTAATGAGCTAGTGGAATGTTGGAGGATATGAGAAGGAACAGTTAAAAACAATTGTTGGTAGAGGTGGGGAAGGGAAGTTCAATTTGGAACCAACTCAATGAGGTGCTAAGTGGATGGTTCAGGTTTCTGTGATGCAGTTGTTGAATTGATGAGTCCCACAGGAGCTAGGAGAGAATAGAAAAGAAAAAGAGTTCACATAAAGCCTTTGTGGGTATGGTAAGCTTTATGGAAGATTTGGGGGAAGGGGGAGGAGGGATTTACAGTGTAGCAGTGCCAGAAGTTTGACATTGAATATTGGACATTTCTATCTTAAAATGCATTTTGGCCATCATCAAAGGAGAACTCCAGGCTCATATAATCTGGTTGGCTCTGTGCCCTTCTCCCCCTCCTCTTTCTGATTGCCACCCTAAAATCCAAATACTTTTTAATTTTATTATGCAGAACCATTTAACTTTTCCCCCCTGGTGACAGGGCCACAATTTACTCCAGGCCCACCTTCCTGTATCCAGATGCAACAAGGTTTTGGAAAAAGTCAGAAGTCTCATTTCATAGGTTCCACTCTATTTAGAAAGTAGCATTGGTTGAAAAGTTATATATATATACACACACACATATACATATATATGTACGTACATATTTTGCATGTAGAATTGTAGTCGTAGGAGAAGATAGGGACTGGCCTAAATTGACCCTGTTAGAGGGCTTGGGAGTTTTACAAAACAAATCCCCTTTAGCTTTCCTGTCATGTGTTTCTTTTCCTCAGAAAATGCAAAACAGTAGAAAAATCTGTAGTTATGTAAGTTTTTTTGTTTGGTTGGCTTCAGAAAAATGTGGTTATTTTGTGTGTTACCCTAACAAGAAGTTATTAAGAGGAATTTTTTAAAAAGCAAGTGCTCATGATGTACATTGCAATAATAAATTGTCCTCTAGTTAGTATGCTTTTAAAGAAGCAGGTGTTGTAGGTTCTATCTTTAGAATGTATCCTTCTTACAGCAGGGATCCTGTTTTGCTCCCTGCAGAATCCCCAAGTACTTAGAACAATAAATATTAATATATGTATAAATGAATAAATTGGATCAATTGGCTTTGATCTGTCTTGGCCTGCAGACTTCTCCTAATCTTTAGAACAATCACTGGTCTGAGGGAAAACAAAAGAGAGAATTGATCCATCGAGGAAGCTTAAAGTGCTTCATGTACTCACTGGAAGATACTGGAACTATGACAGAATTGATGGCTATTATGATTCAACTGTTTTAGTGCCAGCTGCTGTAATTATTTGCATAATTCCCTCCTTGCCTCCCCCCACATTTTACTGCCATACTTGTGCAGTGTGGTAAGGAGGAACAGACTGATACGGGGATATAGCTTTGGTCAGAGGTAAACTGACAACAGCTGCGTCATAAATTTGTGCTCTCTTGGCTAGCAAAACTCCAGGGCAGAGTCTCTGAAGTTTTGATAAGGATAGCTAGAAAGCTAGGAGCAGAAGTGTTGTAGGCAATAGGATTTAAATATGGTTTATGCCTTTATCTTTCCAGCCTGGAGATTTAGGACTGTTACTTCTGGCAATCACTTTCCCTCAGTGAAGAAATTATGTGCGGGAAAAATTATTTTTTCTCAAAATTAGGCTGAGTAAGAGAAATGAGAAATAGAAGCAAGTGCAGAAAATAAGCAACAGGCAAGTAACATACTATAAAACAATCATCGTATGTCCATTTTAAAAGTATACCACCTTTGTATGTAAAACAAGTGAGGGTTTAATTTTTTACTTTAGTAAGAGTAATCTTAAAGTTTTTTTAAATAACAAATAGCCCTAGAGTGTGTAATAAGGCTAACATATAAAGTGTTTACAACCAGGTTTTGAGGACCTATATCTTATGTAAAATAAGATGTGCTTGGCTATAATAAAGTGTATGCAATATTGTGAAATATATATTAATATTTGCTCTTCATCTTCATTTTTCTGGCATAGAACTCCTAAAATCCTTGGAATCTTCAAAGTACTGAGTGTCTTTTTGTATGCTAATGATTGACTGTTGGCTGGCAGGATGGTGCTGGTCACCAAAAGATGAAGACAGAGTTAGATGGTGGGGATTTTCACCCCCAGCCCCCAACCTCTAGAGAAAAGAGGGGCTGAAGGTTAAGTTGATCACTAATGGCCAGTGGTTTAATCAATCATGCCTACTTAATCAAGCTTCCTTAAGACCCCAAAAGGACAGAGTTTGTGTTGTAGAAACCACAAGAGGGTTTCATACTAGGACCATTTGCTCGTTGCACAAAGATCCAATTATTGACACAACAAGGATTGCCAAGGAAGAAGGGAACTTTTAATATTACTGACATCTTGTTGGGAGAACAGGAGAAGCTGTTTCAAATCCACAGGGAGATCCTCCGCTTTTAAAGGAGGGGCCATGTGCCTTGGAGCAGGTCTTGGTGTATTTCACAAGGAGCCACAAACATTGGGGGTAGGTTATGGGGAATGGTGAATCTTTACATCAGGAAGGCTGCCCAGGGCCTTCAGAATCTCATCTCCTTTGTCTTGCAGAAAATCCACCATGTCTAGGAAGCAATTCAGAAGGTCAAGTAGTTAGTTAAGGGAAAAGATTATATAGGGGTCATTGAAATTTGTTGGGGGGGGGCAGTTACATTTGGAGAGCTTCCAAATGCTGAATGTGTGGAGGTTCCTGGAAGGTGGCATGAGGGTATAGAAGCTCCTGCTCTCCCTGCGTGTCTCTCCATCTGTATCCTTTTTAATATCCTTTATAATAAACCGGTAAAGGAAAATAAGTGTTTCCTTGAGCTCTGTGAGCCGATCTAGCAGATTAACCAAACCTAAAGTGGGGGGTCATGGGATCCCCAACTCATGGTCTGAACCCCCAGCTGGAAGCTTCAGACCAAACTACTTGGTCTGAAGTAGTTCCAGAGGCCTACACTTGTGACTGGTGTCCAGGAGAGGGGGAAGGCGATCTTGGGGACTCACCCCTCACCTTTGGGATCTGAAGCTACTACCAGGTAAACAGTGTCAGAATGGAATTGAATTGGAGGACACCCAACTTGTGTCACTGCTTGGTGTGCAGGGAAAGCCCCCTACACATTTAGTCACAGAAGTATTCTGTGTTGATGATTGTTGTATCAAGTGAGAGAACAGAAAAAACACTTTTAAATGTGTTTTTTCCCCCTTCCAGAGCTTCTAAGACTGTGTTGGCTATTACTTTGTTTTATAGATAAAAGTAAAGTAAGTCTGGGAAGTATTTACACTTGCCTCCCTTGCCCCCTGAAATTAGGATTTAGGCTGCCAGTCTTAATTTAAATTTTAGATTTGATTGTTTATCAGAACCCTTATCAGTTAAATCACATAAATAATTATTGAACAAATAAATTGGAGCCATTCACTTAAAGCTTATTTCAATATTGTGACCATTGCCACTTTTCTTCTATATGATTTTAACATTTGAACTTTGACTTTTAATTTAATTGTATTCAGTAAATACCTAAGCATACATCATGTGATCAAGACTAGGCTGTGTGGAGCACAAAACATTGTGCTGCCCTTGTAGAACTTACAATCTTAAGAGACATACATCCAGTCAAGGAGTTAACATTTGCAGCAAGGTGACTAATACCCTTGACTTCTAGTTCCTTGGCTCCTCAGCTCTTGTGACCTTCACTTCCACTGTATTTTAACATCCATTTGGCACCTTGTCATTTCCCCAGATTTTCTACATTAGAGATCTTAAACTTTTATATCCTGTTTTCTGACCCCTGTCTTCTGTCCTATCCTTCCAGCTGCCCCAGCACCCAGTCTTTTTATTAGAGTGCCCTTCCCCCACACAGAGACAGTGTGCCAATCCTTCTGTCCCACCCATCTCCCCTTCCCTGCTGCATGGACATCTGTCGACCTTACTGTCTTCCCTGTCCAGTTTGGAAGCCATGGTTAAACACCTGGACTATCCTTCCACTGGCACTTTTGCTTCTCTTGAACTTGTCTTTATGCTGTACCTGCCAGATAATGTCCCTGTTCAGATTAACCTTGCTTCTGTCCCTACATTGTTTTGGTAATACTATTAAATTGCCAGTCCTCAATGCAGGGAATTGTCTCTACCCCATCCCCTCCCCTCAATTAGTAAATGTTTATTTGGCGCCTACTGAGTGCTCCAACACCAAGCTAAGAATACTGTGGTATCCTCTTGTAGTTTACAATTTAGAGGAGATAGACATTCATTAAATGGTAGCTACATTACACAGTTACTTTGAAGAAACAGTAAGATATGATGAGTGCTTTGCAGAAATAATATAGGGTTGTGCTCTCCATTACTATAGTCACTAGCCCCTTGTGGCTATTGAGCTTTTAAAATGTGGCTAGTTAGAATTGAGATGTCCTGTTAAGTCTAAAATACACACCAGATTTTTAAGACTTAGTACCAAAAAACCCGTAAAAGATCTCAATAATTTTATATATTGATTACATCTTGAAATGTTAATATTCTGAATATCTCAAGTTAAATAAAATATTTAATTCATTCACTTGTTTCCTTTTTTTAAAAGTAGCTACTAGAACATTTGAAATGACACACGTGGCTCACATGATATTTCTGTTGGACTGTGCTGGTGAAGGGTGTTGTCTGGGGATATGACAAGGGGAACTACCCTGTTCTGGGAGGGTGGGGGAGGATCACTGTAGCCTTCCCTGAAGACATTGTCCTTGAACAGGTATCTGGCCAAGTAAACCTTCCTCAGAGGAAGGAGTTGTAGGAGGATGGCACCTTGTTGGGGGCGGGGGCAGGAAGTGGATGAAGAGAGCTGAGACAGTGCATGGGCTGAGACCAGGAAGGTAGGCAGGGGCCTGGTCATGCAGGCCTGGTTGGCCCTAATGGGGATTTTGTTCTTCATCACTCATGGATTATTCCAGACTACCAACCCTTTTGTCTAACTCCTACATCTTCTATAGTCTGTAAATAATCTGGTCATTTCATGGAGAAAATTAGATGATCTGTAGTGAGTTTTCTTAGATTTTTTGTCTCTTCTCTTCCCAATTTACCCTGCTAAGTCAGATCTTTTGGGGGCTAACTTCCATGTGTTCCTGTGATCCCATCCTTCAAAGTCTCTTTCGGGAGAGGCTTCATCAATTAACTCCCCTCTTTTCTATATTTAATCCCTTTCCTGCTTTCTTTCTCACACCATCCTGTAAATATGTCCCAGTCTTAACTTTATAAAACAAGCACAGCTCCACTGACCCTGCATTCCCTTCTAGTTATTATTGTTTTTGAAGCATAACATTTTTTAAAAAATGTAATATTTAAAGTGATACGCTCAAAATGTATTAATGTGTTATCAATATAAAATTTTTTTCCCTTTTTTCAAAAAATTAATGAGATTGGACATTTTTTTCCATATTAAGTACTTGAAATCTGGTGAAATATTTTGCACTTACAACACATCTCAATTTGGATGCTCAATTTTCAGTGGTTGATGTGAAACAAATCATACTGAAATAATGCATATTTAACAGAAAGCTATTTTATGTTGCTTCAGTTTTTTTCTATTCATTGTGGTAAAAACACATAAAATTCACCATCTTAACCATTTTTAAGTGTACAGAGGTAAGAATATTCACAGTGCTTCGAAACAGATCTCCAAAATGGTTTCATCTGGCAAATCTGAAACTCTATGACAACTTCTCATTTCCCCTTCCCCTTCCCATCCCCTGGTAACCACCCTTTGCTTTCTGTTTCTATGAATTTGAATGCTTTAGATACCTCATAAGTGGAGTTATACGGTATTTGTCTTTTTTTTTTTTGTGACAGGTGTATTTCACTTAGCATGATGACCTCAAGATTCATCTATGTTGTAGCATGTGATAGGATTGCCTTCCTTTTTAAGGCTGAGTAATATTTCATTGTATGTATATACCACATTTTGGTTATGTATCCATCAGTGGATATTTTGGTTGCTTCTACCTCTCTTGGCTGTTGTGAAAAATATTGCTGTGAACATAAGTGTATAAATGTCTTTTGAGACCCAGCTTTGAATTTTTTTGGATATGTACCCAGAAGTGGGATTGCTAGATCATATGATAGTTCTATTTTTAATTTTTTGAGGACTCGCCATACTGTTTTCCATTGCAGTTGCACTGTTTTACAATCCCACCAACTGTGCAGAAGGATTCTAATTTCTCCCCATTCTTGCCACCACTTTTTTTTTTTTGTAGTAACCGCCCTAGTGAGTGTGAGGGGATATCTCATTGTGGTTTTGATTTGCATTTCTGTGATGATTAGTGATGTTGAGCTTCTTATCATGTGCTTGTTGGTATCGTCTTTGGAGAAATGTCTATGCTAGCCCTTGACCCACATTTTAATCTGATTATTTGTTTTGTTGTTGAGTTATATGAGTTCTTTGTGTATTCCGGATATTAACCTCTTATCAGATACGATTTGGGAATATTTTCACCTATTCTTTTCACTCTGTTGATGTGTCCTTTGAGGTGCAGAAGTTTTTAAGTGTGATGTAGTCCCATTTGTCTATTTTTATGTGCTTTTGGTGTCATATCTAAGAAATCCTTGCCCAAACCAATGTCATGAAGCTTTTCCCCTCTGTTTTCTTCCAGGAGTTTTATAGTTTCAGGTCTTACATTTAGGTTTTTAATTCATTTTAGGTCAATTTTACATGGTGTAAGAGTTCAAAGAAAATATATTGAATATATTTCTGAGACCTTGCTTATGGCAGAGAGAGGGAGGGAAAGGTCAGATATATCTGAAATAGGTTTTTTATTTTTTATTATTATAGATACATAATATTAATAGTATGTCTTTATAGGGTATATGCGCTGTTTTGATGCAGGCATACAGTGGGAATTAAATCAGGGTAATTGGGAAGCCATCACATCAGGCATTTAACATTCCTTTGTGTTAGGAACATTCCAATTGCACTCTTTTGGTTATTTTCAAGTATACTCTAACTTATTGTTGACTATAGTCACTTTGTTGTGCTATTAAATATTGTTCATAACAATAACTAAGTATATTTTTGTACCCATTAACCATCCCCACTT
>NW_012148686.1:2868954-2870364 GCF_000956105.1 Propithecus coquereli | reverse complement strand
TGCTGAGTAAAGGAAGCCTTACTCAAAAGAGTACATATTCTTATGTTCTCATTTAGACAGTACTTCAGAACAGGCCAAACTAATTTGTGATAGAAAAAATATCCGACCAGTGGTTGGCTCTAGAGGTAATGGGGTTGGGGATTTACTGGGAAGGGCACGAGGGAACCATCTGGGGTGATGATTCTGTTCTGTATCTTAATAGTGATTCCTGTCACATAGGTAGGTGTATGCATTTGTCAAAAACTCGATGTACACTTAAGATTTGCATGTTTTTTGTATTTAAATTTTACCTCAAAAGAAAAATGTGAACAAATATGGAACTTCAGTTAATGATATGCATGCTGTAATATTTAGAGAGAAGTGTACTGATTTCTCCAATTTACTTTGAGGTGTGTGAAAAGATAAAACAGGGAAGGATGGGGAAATAAGTGATAAAGTATAGTAGAATGTTAATGGTAGACTTATAAGATACAGATGTTTACTGTACAAATGCTGAACTTTGCTGCGTGTTTGAAAGTTTTTGTAATTGGCAAAATATTAATTGATAATGGAACTCTTAATGGTCTGTTCATGCATCATACATTTTATAAACTGTTTCTCTTTGCTTCAGTGATATTTATCCTGATTTTATATAAAAACATATGGCTGAGGATTTTTGAGAATTTATCTGTATTACTATACTAAATCATAGTCTCATTTGAGGAGTTACAGTACAGAGAAGTATCATTCTACCTTATTAGTACAATTGTCTTTCTTTGGGGCTGTCATCACAGGTTTCCTCTGCAGTGTCTTTAGACAGAGTGTTATAAATCATGTGGCTTCTCTGGGATTTTATCACATATTGTTTATATAATACCTTTTTTGTTTTTTCTTTAATGATAGGGGAGAGGGAGGGAACAGTAAAAATTTCCCAATTTCAGGTGCCACTGAACATGGACTTTGGAATTAGATGGACCAGAGTTTGAGTCCCATCTCAGTCACTTACAGCTTAGTTGTTTTAACCACTTCAAACTTCATTTTCCTTGTCTTTAAAGTTGTGATGCTAACTATTTCATAGAGTTTGTTGTAAATATTAAATGAAATACTGCTTGTAAAGTACTTTGTATAGTAATAGTGAATAAATAGAGCTATGAGGGAATAGTTAAATTGTTGGAAACAGACTTTATAAGACTCTTCCAGGTTGTTTGAATAGGAAGTAAAGCAGTAAGGTAATATGCTTAAATGAACATAAGCCAAGTGGATGACTGACTCTGAATGGACACTTACAACCCAGGAACATTACCTGGGAGATCTCTGGATTCCTAAAGACATTGGATCAATGGGCTGCTATAGAAATAAGCAGTTGTGACGGTGCTTAACATTTTAGAGCACTGCTTGGGATTGAGAAGTTAAAGTAAGAGAATTTTTTTT
>NW_012148686.1:2867069-2868904 GCF_000956105.1 Propithecus coquereli | reverse complement strand
AATTGCTAATAATCCCACAGTTATAATTCTTTTAGAAGAATTCATTTATTCAACAAATATTTGAATGTCTTCTCTGTGCTGTGTACCATTCTAGACATTTGGGGTATAAAAATAAATTAAAGAAGTTCTTATTCTTGGAAATTGAGTCTAGTTAGATTACAGTTTCAGTACAGTTACTCATTTCGATACAAGCATTTAGATGATAAAACTGAAGCATAGAGGATCTTGTGACAAAGCATGATAAAAGTTAATTATTATTATAAATTATGGATGAAAAATAGTCTAAAGTGATAACAAATTTTAGCTTTTTCATGATTGTGCAGGTCCTAAGATAGCTGGCACATACATGTCTTATTTTCCCACTTGGTATTTACTGAACACCTGTTATGTGCCAGGCACTGTTCTAGATGGTGAGACTATAGCAATGAGCAAGACAGGTGGGATCCCTGTTCTCATGGAATTCACATGCTGGGGTTGGAGGCAGGAGGAGAAACAAACAATAAGCAGGCAAGCAGTTAATGAAAAGGATAATGACCAGTGCTAGGAAGAAAATAAGATGATGTGGTTAGATCTCAACAGTCTGTTATACTGGTTACTAAAATCTACAGCTGGGTCCCCAGATTTCCTTTCAGCTGTAAGTTTGTTGTCTTCACCAGGAAAACTTTTAAATAATGCTGCCCAAAAGAAATGAACATGGATTAATGAATAGTCATCTTTGCTTCCTGTCCTTTTGTACTCTCTCCTGGAGGTTTTCCACTCAGTGAGACTAAGCAGCAAAAGTAGGAAGGAATTACGAGGAGAAGCAAGGCATCTGGTAAATCATTTCTCAGATAATTTGGCATTTTATGAAGCTGGGAGTTTGTTGAGTTTGTATAGACTGGAGTTTGCACCTGTCAGTATTTCAAGAGTACTGTATATATCTTGAATTAAGAAAAACAAAACCTACCAGTTATTAGGAGAGGAAAAAAGGGAAAATAATTTTATCAATCCTTGTGGAATTTGCAGTTTTATTTTAAAGTTTCTCACATCTCCAGAAAAATCTCATCAATGTCACCCTATAAAGAACTCTTGATTTGTAACTTAGCTTATTAGACAATCTCTACAATTGATGTGTAAGACTTTAGTGCCATGCTTTCTTTGGTACATAAGAATTTGAAGTGTGACCTGTGACTCATCAGTTGACGTTGTGGTGCATTTTTAGAAACAAAGAATGCCGTAGTAGATTCCCTTAAACAGCAGTAGTGGAAGTAGATCCAAGAAAACACAAATTTGTCTATGTCTGTGCTGGTGTGATTGCAGCTGTGTGTTAAATTGATTCTTAGAAATGTGTTACGACACTAGACATCCCTCAGTGAGTTTGAAAAAATATAATTGTCTTGCAAAAAGATTCTTAAATGTAGCAATAACTGCATTTCTCCCATTTTTGTGGTAGGAAGTAACTTTGCAGATAAATATATTTATTACTTAGGTTTGTGTTTTGTTTGTTTTTGAAACACAGCAATGAAGAAAAAGCGTTGTCTTGGGCATATGACTTCATTTTTAATGCTCCATAAATTTTTTTCTTATTTTTGATGTGGATATCTTATTTGTGAGCTTTGCTTTTTAGTTTTAATCATGTATATAAGAACTGAGCTTGGCTGCTTTCTACTTCCTACTTTTATTTCCTGCTGTGTATGTTCCTTTGCTCCTGCTCTAATATACTTCCTTAAGGTGCCTGAGCCTGTACAGTAAAGCTTTCACTTAAAGGGATACTTATCATTCCTTTTCAGCACTATTACATGTACATCTTTTGTAGTCATTATGAGTCAAAACCATTACCTTGAGTATGAAATAAC
>NW_012148686.1:2854325-2856299 GCF_000956105.1 Propithecus coquereli | reverse complement strand
TATATATATATATATGCATATATATTTTTTTTGATTTGTGCAGCCCATACATATTACTATATACTTTAAGTGCAATATGTACTTTAAAAATTACAGCTCTGGAATCAGACTGATTAGAATCGTGTTTCTATCAGTTACTAGCTTTGGATCTTGAGCAAGTTACTTAATCACTTTCAGTTTCCTCATCTGAAAAATAAGGAGGAAAGCGAGAATACTGTCCAACTCAGGGTTATTATGGGGATTAAATCTGTTATTTCTCCATCTCAGTTGATACCATGCCTGATACATAGTAAGCACTCAGTAAATGTTAGCTATTATAATCTGCCCAAATCCATTCCTTTTCAATGTCAAAATTGACTCCCTGTTTAATTTATACTGTGTATGACTTTATGAAATCAGTCTTATCCCCTTTTGTCTAACAACAAAAATCCTAATAGTCTATTCTTATCCCATGTTCTTGTCTTTTCACCTCTAATTTTAGTGGCCTACCTCTTAACCTTTTTCTGACTGTACTGTGTTTTTCTTTAGGTAATTGGGAATTGATATTTCTGCCAGGTGTGAGCCATAGGTGTTGACCATGATGGTTGTTTATCCTTTTCTTTTTATTAAGCAGTGGTGAGACTCTGCCACCCCCCCCCCCAAGGGGTATGCTGGAATGTGTGAGCTGGAAGAAGCTTTACAGTGTCTAGCCTAGTGCATTTACAGAGTAAAATGTTAAATGGACTATTAAACTTTGGCTTTTTGAAGCTATCAGGAAATTCTTATTTTTATGAGAAACTACTTGTATTTACTGAGAAACTACTGTTGGATTATAGGGAATATAGGTATATTTCGATGGGAAATATAAGGAAGTTATTTTTTCTTTGATATGTCTGCGCTGGTTTTGGTATGCTACCACCTTCTCTGACCTTGTTTTACTCTCTCTCTCTAAAATTTCTATATCCTTAAGTGTTCAGATCCGTTCCTCCTTAGACTGTTCCTAATCATCTCCTTAGTTCAAGCTTCTCATTATCATTCACTTTGGCGGTTGCAATAACTTCCTGTTTTGTTTCATTTCATTATTGCCATACCCCCTCTTACCTATACTACACCCTGCTGCCAGTTATCCGCCCTGACACGTAGATCTAGTCAAATCATTTCTCTACTCGGAACTCTTGCCTTCTCTCTCTGTACACAGTCCAGCCCTCAGACCCTCTCTCTGTCCATCAACCCCCTCACATGCCAACACCCACACACAGTGCTCTGACTATTCCCAAAATACTTTACATATTTAAAGCTGTTGTCCCTTATCCGCCATAACTACCCATTAAGAGTCTCCCTGTTGTTTCTGAACCATTGCACTCCTCCAAGAAACTTTTCTAAATTACCACAATAGAAATTACTGTATGTGTCCATACAGGGGTCAAAAAAGAAATTACTCTTTTTTTCCCTGTACTTTCAAAACACTTCGTTGCTTTTATTCCACAATGTCTCCCTCTCCTATGTGTTATAGCAATGCTTATAGGCTGCCATCTTTCTCAAAGTATTGACTTGACTGAGCACCTTTTTAATCATGAAATTAGGAAGACATGGGTTTGGTGATGTTTGCCATCCATCAAAGGACAGGTTGATTTCTAATAATCACAGGCCTTAGAGGTTTTTCCCTCTAGCAATAATCTAATAAAAGATAAAGAAGTTTATAATTGAGACTCTTAAAAACAGGGAGGCCGACAGAAACATTATTTTGAGGGGAAAATGCTGTATTTAGAGGAAGAATGTAACCTTCAAAGAAGCACTCCGTTAGAGACTTTTATGTTGGCAGGTTTAAAACTTTACATAGAGGCATCTATCTATATGGTATGACATTGGGGGTATACTTGGAAAGTCTCCTTGTTAAATTGGCTCCATTGAAATATATGTCCTTGGCAGTGTTTTAAATTAATTAAAGATGTATTCCTTTAATGTTTAGCAACCATATAAAATATTGGAGGAGTA
>NW_012148686.1:2853476-2854275 GCF_000956105.1 Propithecus coquereli | reverse complement strand
TTTACCTATTCAAGCACTGCTAGTGGGTTCTGTAAGCTGCTATTGTTAGTATTTCTTTGTCATCAGCAGATGGCAGTTTACTAATTTGGACTATCACCTGCTGAGTTCTATAATGGCATCGATTACATAAGCATACCCTATTGAAAATGGTCATAATATATCCAAGAGTGATTTGCTCTTGTTTCTAGGACAGTTGTGCTGCTTTTTACAAGCTAATTCAGAATATGCAGTTGTACCAAGGTATATTTTTGTTTTTAGCTTTTATTTTTATTTTTTTTAGAAACAGTGTCTTCCTCTGTCTCCCAGGCTAGTGAGATCATAGCTCACTGCAGCCTCTAACTCCTGAACTCAAGAGATCCTCCTGGCTTAGCCTCCTGAGTAGCTACAACTACAGGCACACCCCACCATGCCTGGCTAGTTTATTTTATTTTTTGTACAGATAGAGTCTCACTATGTTGCCCAGGCTGGTCTCAAACTCCTGGCTTCAAGCAGTCCTCTGGCCTCTACTTCCCAAAGCACTGGGATTACAAGCTTGAGCCACCGCACCTGGCTGTTTTTATTTTAAGAAGTGGGATCAGGTGCTATTCTTGTTCCCCTAGAACTTAATTAAAGGACATTAACTACAATTCTAAGACTAAATTATGTTGGGAAAGATGACAAAATTCTTTTAGTGTAGAAAACAACAGATAGTAGATTTTAAAGAAAGACTTTGACAGTGTTCTGTTTAACCAATATTTATATTATTGATCTAAATAAAGGATTAAGTGAGCCATAAATTGCTGACATTATTTAATAAGAG
>NW_012148686.1:2848954-2851011 GCF_000956105.1 Propithecus coquereli | reverse complement strand
TGCCTCTGGGGAAGTTGACTGAAAGCCTTGTTTCAGAAGTAACCCAGGTCTGGCCTAGTAAAGCATTTCACGTCCCTGGCTACAGTGATTGATTCAGGATAGGTACATGACCCAAGCCAAGCCATCAGAGATAGGAAGACATAATTCTGGGGCTTTTGTTGACAATATTGTAGAAGCTGAACAAGGGCTATCGACTCTGTGCCCCTAAAACTTCTGGGGGACTGGCTGCCATATGAAGCCTGAAAATCAACCCAATCCACAAACAGCAGAATTGGGAGAAAGTCCGAGTCAGTCACACCTGTTTTGTTTTTTACTTATGCCAGTTTCAGTTAGGTTTTCGATCACTTGCATCTGAAAGAATCCTGCACATAGTTGCTCACCCAGTATGTTATCTATTAGTAGTATTGCTTAAGAGCTTCTTTACTTACAAATTCCACAGTTATGCTTTTATGTTTCTACACCACATATACTTCACTAGTATAGTGGTTAGTCTACTGGTTAGATTTTAAGTTCTTTGATCGAAGGAACTAGTTTATTCCTGTTATACATACTTTTCATCCTCATTAGAATGCCTATATGCTGTCCAGTACAGTAGGCACTAGCCATATGTCATTGTTGAACATCTGAAATGTGACTAATCCAATTAAGATATGATGTAAAAAAAAAAAAAAGATATGATGTAAGTATAAAATATACACTGAATTTCAAAGACCTAATATGAAAAAAAATGTTAAGAGACCTCAATAATGTTGATTCATTCTGGGATGATAATTTTGGATATATAGGATTAAATAAAATATTCATTAATGTTTCTTTTTTCTTTTCTTAATGTAGCTACTGGAAAATGTAAATTATATGTGCCTCACATAGTATTTCTATTTGTGTCGTTTGCTAATTAATGTCTTTGTACTTGACTAAGCTCTATGAGCTCTCCAAAGTAACCCTATCCCCTAGCACAGTGTCTGGCATGCAGCATATAATCAACAAATATTTGTTGAATGACTTGTGAATTCTCTGGTGCTTACTTTTTGTACCTGGTAGTTATGGGCCATGCTAGTTAACTGATAGGGGAAAACAAGGTAAGGTGCTTTTAAAAACACATTATGTTTTACTCTTAGGTTTTCTTCATGTAGACTGTTTCCATAGAAATAGCAACCAAAAGATTGTCAGGGTTACTGAATGTTCTTTGGGGTGATATTTACTGCCTTTGTTAACCAAGACCCACAAGCTTAAACATTTGGATACATGTTTCTTGAGTTTTAGATCCAAAGTGTAAAAATTTAATTTGAGGTCAAGTTGCTAAATATTACATTTTTCCAGTACTCTTTTGAAGTTCTTTCTTTCCATTAAAATAGTTCGCAGGAATGCAAGAGTTGCCAAAGCATGGGTACTATTTTGTTTCTACCAGAAACCTTTGTTGTTGTTTTCATTTATATTATCTATTACTAACTTATTTTTCCTAATGATTGCTTTGTAAATATGGATTACTAATTGACTTTTACCTTGTTAGAACATAAATTATATTGTCTGTAATATAAGTGAACTTCTCTTACTAGAATCATAAGTTTAGATTGCTTTGAGGATGCTAGTATGTAGGGACAAAGGCAGTTATATCCAAAATTGTTTATATAACCCAAAGCCAATGGCAAGAAAACACAAGTAGGATTCCAAATCTTGAGGCCTTAATTTGCAAGGTGGTTGTCAGTGCCCTTACATGACAATGTTGTTCTAATGAGGAAACATGAAGGCTCCTTATGATATCATTTCTTAAAGCCCTAGAAGGAAAGCTTTAAGCGTGGTTAAAACATTTCTTTATAGACCCTTTTATATATGAAGGTTGCATTCAGAGCTTTGTAAAAATTTTGTGCCCCATCACAAATATAAGTGAATGTTTTCCAAAAAGCTTTGAGAGAGATTGATGGGCAGCTCAAAATTTGAGATACTATTCGATTTTTATGTTCATTCAAATTGATTTTGATATCTGAACACAGAAGCACAAAATTATTTAAATTGTGTAGATATAGAAAGGAATGCCAATTTTTTTTTTTTTTTTTTTT
>NW_012148686.1:2841428-2846245 GCF_000956105.1 Propithecus coquereli | reverse complement strand
ATAGCGACCTGTTGTTCCTTGGATTGTTCCTGTCTGAAGATTGCTTAGTAGTAGGAATAAAACCATTGAATCTCTAATGGTAATTGTTACCGTTTGTAAAAAGTTTCTCATAAAAATTTATCAATAGATAGAGGCCCCTAAACAGTGCAACAAAGCTCAGTATTTCAAGAACTGTCAATCTTTGAGAAACTTAACAAGAATCTGCATCCCATATTTAAGAATAGATGTTCTACAGGAAAATTTTCCAGAACTAACCTTATTCTACAGTATGATACAAAGATACTTTAATCTTCTTCAGTAATTTCTCTCTATATATTGTATCTGAAAATGGCCAACCTAAATCTCATAGGTTAAAAGGAATCTTTAAGTTTGTAAAGTGTAAAACATTATAAAAGTAAGTTGAGGAGACAAATGATGATGAGATAATAGCGAACACCAGGTTGGCATTTTGGTTCATGAACGACCCACTTATGCATTTGGATAGAGTGATTTATTTCATTGGAACCTAACATTCTTCAGTAAATGAATCTAATGAGTTTTTAAATTGGCAAAGCTAAAACACAACTGTGGTAACTTAACTGTGCTTTGTCACTCTTGAGACCAGCCAGAGGCCCCGACCAATCTTAGCTTTTTACTTCATTCTTTAAAAAGCTACCCTAAGTCCTGAAATACTATAAGGTTGACCCTTATAGTCAACATGGGAGGTCAGGGGTGCTGCATGCACTCCCCCAGAACATAATTACTAATAGCCTAACGTTGAACAGAAGCCTTTCTGATAACATAAACAATTAACACACATTTTGTATGTGATATGTATTATATACTAAATTCTTAACAATAATTTTTTTTGAGAAAATATTAAGAAAATCATTAAGGAGGAGAAAATATGTTATTCACTGAGTGGAAGTGGATCATCATAAAATGGTCTTCATCCTCTTAGCCTTCACATCAAGTAGGCTGAGGAGGAAGGAGGAGGGAGGAGGAGGAGGAGGGGTTGCTCTTGCTGTCTCTGGTGGCAGAGGCAGAGAGGTGGAGAAGGTGGAAGGGGGAGGCAGGAGAGGCACACACACTTGGTGTAACTTTATGGAAATACATCATAATTTCTGTCTGATTTTTTTTGCTTTTTCATTTTTCTAAACGTGTTTCTATCCAGTACCAATCTTTCTTCCACCGTCTGCTTTAGTTTCAGTGCCCACATCCCAGAAGGGTCAATGTTGTACAAGAAGGCAAAAGCAGTCTTGAATAATTGGAACCCTCTGCCAGGTTGTCTGATGTCAATTTGTTTTCTGACACTGCTGCTTCTATGTCATCTTCTTCCTCCTGGCACTGGTTCAGAAGCACTTATCTACATCAAGTCATCTTCTGTTAATTCCTCTGGTGTGGTTTCTATTACCTCTTAAATTTCTCCAAGATCCATATCTTGAAACGAACCCTTCACCCCCACCTTTGTTTGCCATATTCACAATCTTTCATGATTTCCTTGATTGACTCTGTCATAAATCCTGCAAAGTCAGGCACAACATCTGGACACAGTTTTCTCCAGCAGGAATTTGTTGTTTCAGGCTTGGTGGCTTTTTCTATAACAACTAAGGCATATGGTGTAATCCTTCCAAACTTTCATGTTTTCTCTATTGGAATTCTCTTCTATAGTGTTGACGAACCTATGTATAATGAGCTTTAAAGATTCTTATGACCCCCTGATCTGGAGGCTGAACTAGAGACTTGTTCAGGGGCAGGTAGACCACTTTGACTCCTTCTTGGGTTTTGAACTCTTGGGATTCTGGGTGGCCAGAGGCATTGTCCAATATCAGAAGAACTTTAAAAGGCAGTCCTTTTAAAGGTACTTCCTAGGTACTTCCTGACTTCAGGGACAAAACATCAATGGAACCAATCCAGAAAAAGGGTTCTCCTTGTTAAGGCCTTCTTGTTATATAATCCAGAGACTGGCAGCTGATGTTTATCTTTTCCCTTGTTTGGGGATTAGTAGCTTTATAGATAAGGGCAGTCCTGGTCATAAACCTGACTGCATTTGCACAGAACAGTAGAATTAGCCTGTCCCTTCCTGCCTTAAATCCTGGTGTTTGCTTCTCTTCCTTACTTATAAATGTCCTTTGTGACGTATAAAAACCTGTTCAGGCAGATATTCTTTCTCCGCAGTGATTTTCTTAATGGCATCCAGGAACTCGTCTCCTGCCTCTTGATTGGCAGAAGCTGCTTCTCCTGTTATCTTGACATATTTAAAGCCAAACCTCTTTCTGAAATTATCAAGCCATCCTTTGCTGGCATTAAATTCTCCAGCTTTAGATCCTTCACCTTCCTTTTTTTTTTTTTTTTTAAAGTGGTCATATAATGACTCTGCTTTTTCTCAAGTCATATTAGTCTATAAGTATGCCTTTCTTATAGCAATCCTGTACCTACACAAAAGCTGCATTTTCAATATGAGATAAGTTAGTTAAAAAAAAAACGTGCAAGGTTTTCATGTCTGCTGGTGTAGCTGCAGTGACAGCTTCACGAATTTCCTTTCCAGTTTTTACAATGGTCCTTGTGCTGGGCTGGATTTATTTATCTTGAAATGATGGACAATTACAGCTACAGACCTCAATCTACTGTACCTATCAAGAAATCAACTTTTTCTTGTAATGTTACAGCTTTGCTTCTTGGGAGCACTTTCAGCATCACTAGTGGTGCATAATATGGGTCCCATGGTGTTATTCAGGGTTTACAGTACTGCACAAAACACTATGAAAAACATCTGAGCACAGTGAGAGAGAGATCACTTTTTACTGTGCTATATGTGAACTGTTGATATGGAGTTGATTAGCATCACATGACATTTTAAGCAGATACTCGCAACAGTGGAGCTCACCATAATAGCAACAGGGGGTGGCTGCAAAGTTATTGCAGCAGTACATCATTTACTACAATTAACTCCATGCAATTATGATTTAATACTGAATCTTTATGTGTGTTTACATTTCTCTCCACTGTGAATGAGGCCATGTACAGTCTGTTTGCATAAGTTTTCATAAATTTTAACTTTTTATAGTAGATCTGTGTATATTATGTGATAGTAAATGATAAAATAGACTAGTATCTCCATACATATTAGCTGGGTGTGGTGGCATGTGTCTATAGTCCCTACTTGGGAGACTGAGGTGGGAGGATCACTTGAGCCCAGGAGTTTGAGGTTGCAGAAAGCTATGATCGCACACTGTACTTTAGCTGGGGTGACAGAGCAAGACCCTGTCTCAAAAAAAAAAATGGGGCGTGCATAATAGAAAAGAGGCCTAGAGAAAGTGGTGGAATGAGTGAGGGAGTGTGGCGTGTGTGGGGGTGGGATGCAGGGGCAGAGTAGGCAGGAAGAGGAGGGAGTAAGGGAAAGAAAGGAAGGAGAGATACCGAGAAGGTATCCAGGTAAGAGACCAACTAACAGTCACTGGGAACAGAGGAGTTTGAATGGCTTGTAGTGACATCTAGCTAGAGCATAGGGTTTGGGGGATTGGGGGTAAGCATATGAACAGAGACAGATATGTCTTGTTAAGATGCCTGGCCTTCCTCCTGTAAATAGGTTTTGGGGTTTTTTTGAGGGCGGGCAGGAGGGAAATGATAGAATCATGGTTATTTGTGAAGAGATCACCTTTTGTGATGAGGAGATGAAACTAGAGGCAATTAGGAGATAATCAGGAAGTAACAGAAACAAACGTGAATTAGAGCAGAGGTAGTGGGAATAAAAATTCTAGAGACAAAATCAGTAGGATTTGTGGAGGCAAGTAAAAGTTGAAGACTCATTTGTTCATTTGTTCCCTCTTTCATTCTTCAGATTTCTTATTAACCACATCTTGTGTCAGGCATGGTACAAGATGCTAGAGTTGTAGAGATGAGTAACATAAGACTTGGTTTCTGTCTTTTAAGGGCCATTCAGGCTATAGGGAAGACACACACAAACAAGTAATTGCTGGCCACAGCAGTGAGGTGCATAATAAGTGTAATAATAAAGTGGTAGTGGAAGGGACTCATAATAAGTTGTTATGTTTGGGTGGATCAGGAAGAGCTTCACAGTAGAGGGTTCACTTGAGCTGGACATTAGGTGGATGGGAGTTTTGCAGATCACCAAAGTAGGAAAGGACATTCCAGGTGGAAGGAATAGCATGCTGAGGTCAGGAAGTTGTAAGTAATGCGGTGTAGCCAAAGCATGAAACGTATAGAATTGTGTCAGGTGATAAAACTAGAGGAGCCAGATCTGGAAGATTTGAGTGCCGGGTTGAAGAATTTGGCTTTAATTTTGTAGAAGCAATTGAGGACTACAAAAGAGTATTTAGTGGAGAAAATGCTATCATTGGTTTTTAGATACTAGTATTGTGAAAGACAGAAGAGGGAAAAAACCTTCTGAGTTTGCTAAAAAAAAAAAAAAGCAAGTGCAACAAATAAACCAGGCCTAAAGTGGGAGGAGTGGTGGGGATAGAGGGAAGGGGATAAGGGATACATTCTGGAGGTAGAATCAGTAGGAACTTGGCAACTGGCTGTGGAAAAATGAAGCAAGGAGCAAGCAAAAAGCAGAGAAGGATTCTCTGGTTCTAGTTAAGGGATACTGGGAGTATAGAAGTGCTTATTTAGAGGAAAATACAGACATGGTTTTTGAACACAAGTGTGAGTCAGATATACTTTATCTACTGGGAGAAAAACAAAGTTAGATCTATTCTCATTGTGCATAACAATCAGAATAGAGTGACAATCAAATTTTTTTTAAGTGGACAAGAAGTAGGGTTTACTGGCCGGGCGCAGTGGCTCACGCCTGTAATCCTAGCTCTCTGGGAGGC
>NW_012148686.1:2835364-2841173 GCF_000956105.1 Propithecus coquereli | reverse complement strand
CGAATGAGGGGGAAGCACAACAGAAGCTCTCATGAGTGCAGGGCCTGCCACTTGTCCAGGGGGCCACAATTGGGGATGTATTTTATCCCACAGCCATCTGAGATGAGCCACTTCTCAGCCCTCATGTCTTGAAATTCATCCGCATTAAACTTGGTAAAGCCCCACTTTGAGATGTGGATCTTCTGGTGGCCAGGGAACTTGAACTTGGCCTTGCGTAGCACCTCAACTATAGAGCAGTATCACGTGACCAGGATATTGACAATGATACAGTCAAAGTATAGAACATTACCACAAGCACCCCTCATGTCACCCTTTTATCCATCCCCAACCCTTCCTAGACCCTTGGCAACCACTAATCCATTTCTACAATTTTGTCATTTTAAGAATGTTATATAAATGAATCAAAACAGTATGCAACCTTTTAGGATTGGCTTTTTTCGCTCACAAAATTTTCTGGAGATTCGTTGAAATTGTTGTGTGTATCAGTAATTCATTCATTCCTTTTTTTTCTGACCTGGGTAGAGTGCAGTGTCACCATTGTACCTCACTGTAACCTCAAACTCCTGAGCTCAAGCAATCCTCCTGCCTCAGCCTCGCCTCCCAAGTAGCTGGGACTACAGGTGCGTGCCACGACACCCAGCTGATTTTTCTACTTTTAGTAGAGAGGGGATCTCCCTCTTGCTCAGGCTGGTCTTGAATTGAACTCCTGACCTCAAGCAAATTCTCCCACCTTCACCTTCCAAAGTGCTAGGATTACAGGTGTGAGCCACCTCGCCCGGCCAGTTCATTCCTTTTTATTGCTGAGTAGTATTTTGTGGTATGAATGTACCACAGTTTGTTTAACCATTCACCTGTTCAAGGACATCTGGGTTGTTTCTAGTTTCTGGCTGTTAAAGGTTGCTGTAAACATTCACGCACAGGTTTTTATGTGAACATAAGTTTTTACTTCTCTGGGGTAAATGCCCAGGAGTGCAGTTGCTGGGTCATATGATAGTTGGATGTTGATTTTTTAAGAAACTGCCGAACTTGTCCAGAGTGGATAAAGGGATTCTGAAGTCAAAAAAGTTTGACAACCACTGCTTCATACAAAGGCATTTATCAAAACTGATATGTGTGACATATACAATAAGAAAATTTTCTTGTGTTGACATCATCAAATAAGGAAACTTTTTTCCTCAGCCTTTTGAAGATTAAAGGGAGTGATAACCTTATTCCTTGTCATTTATAAGTCACAGGGCTGTGTCATGTGTTGATTGCTTTGCAGTGCTACAAATAAACACACAAGATTTTCTTATATATATTTGTATAGTGACACATTCCAGGATTCTTTTACGTTTCAGGCTTATGTATGAACCTGAGAACTTTTTTTTTTCTTAAGTGCATAGTGTGTCCTAATACGTGAGAATACAAAAGATGAAAAAGATACTGTCTTTACCCTCAAAGAGGAGTGGAGACAGGTAAGCAAACATGCAATATAGTAATTGCTGAAATGAAGGTTTGTGTGAAGAGCAGTAGGAGCAGAAGGGAAGGGAGGCACACCCAAAAGTAGGAGGAGGCCATGTGACTTGACAGAGGAGACAGTTTGACCTGAGGAGTGAGGAAGAGTGGACGAGGAGGAAATGACAGGCGAGGGTATTCTTAGACCCTCGGCATCGTTGCGTCAAAAGAATCACAGATGTTTCCTGTCTCACTGCACTTTGGTGGTAACCGTGGCTCATTATCTTTTTCCTTGGGCCGGATCTTTTAGGTTAGGGCCAGTGAGGACCCTTTAAATGTGAGTCAAAAGTAACATCAAGAGAAATTATCTGAATAATATACAGTTTTGGAGTATGCAGAATAACAGTGAAAACCCATAGTTCTGGGAGTCTTTGTGATGTACCAGGATATTCTTATCCCATAAGCCAGGAAGAGCAATCATGTTAATTATAACTGGAATTAGATGGTAAACAGTGTCTTATAACTCCCTTCCCATTGCATTGGCTATTTTTCAAGATACTATTAGAAATGTGTTGTAATAATCTTGGCCTATTTAATAGCTTCCATCTCTTTACTATTCCTGGAATATTGTTACAGAGATTGTGCAGTTTATAAAGATACACATTATGCGACATTTTATATTTTGGGAAATGTTTGAGATATTTACTTAAAAAGTTGTATTTTAATATTTCAAACTGTGCTCGAAGGTATTACAGATAATATCTGAAATCAAAATTATGTATAAACATGAACATATGTTATACATAGATGTAGTTCTGATCGCCTAAACTTGCCAAGGGACCCAGCGTGAGAAGTGGCGTGAGGCGGTACGGCAGACTTGCACACAAGGCCGAAAGAAACAGATCTGCCTGGGCTGGGAGTAGAGGGGTGGGATTAGGGAGCAGAGAAGTGGAGTCAGGCTGCCTTTCTCCTTTACAAAGCTCACACTCTGAAGCTTTTATGAAACACCTTTGCTCTTTCCTGTAATCACTTAATTTACTACTGCGTTATTTTGAAGCCAGAAAAAACTGGGTTTATCTTCCTTTTCTCTTACTAAGTAATTACACATTATATGGCTTTGGGCGGATCATAAAATCTATCTGAGCTTTGGTTTCTTTGTCTTTAATAATAGCTAACACTTAGATTGCACCTGTGATTTGCCAGGTACGGTTTTAAGTTCTATCTGTCTATCCATACTTATTTATTCTTTATTTTGACCCTTTGAGATAGGCACTCTTACTACCCCCGTTTTCCATTTGAGAAGGAAACAGACACAAAGGAATTGGTAAGGTAACAAGGCTTTATAAGTGACCAAGCAAGGATTTGACCTCCCACACCAGGTCCAGGATCTGTGCTCTTAACTATTTATGCTGTATGGCCTCACAGTTCTTCAATCAATATTTATAAGCACATGTTAGTGATCCATCCATGATAATTTTCAGTTAATGTTTGTTTTATGGTAATACGGAGGTATTTTGGGGGAGTGGAGCTAATGCAATGGTTATTTGCCATTTTAAATGGGAACATGTTCATTTTCCTCATGAAAAGATGTGATAAATGAAAATAATCAAAGAATTAAAGTTATTTAGAGATTTAGAAAATAGCTAAAATATAAGTCTTAAGATAAAAGCTTTCTTAGTCATTATGTGGGAGGCCAGAATTGCAGTATATTTTCTTGAGCAAAAGAAAAATTAAAATGCTATCACAAACAAAAAGAGCAAAAGATTTGTGAATTTTCCTGCTGAGTAGAAACAAGCATCTGTGGAAATTCTGTGTTAAAATACCTAGCTTGAACCAGTCTGCCTGAGATACATGGTGTTTCTTTCCCTACTCTCACAAACCTTGCACTGACATTTAAAAAGTTATGATGCTCAAAGTGTAAAGAGCAAGTTCCATGAGTTATAAAATAACAAGAAGTGTTTTCTCTCTTGATGTTGGTACTGATAGGAGTTTAGAATACAGGCTGCTATTATTGTTATTTTATAATATTAGGTAGTTTAAAAAACATGAGTTAATCTGAGGCCAGCTGTCTCACCTGAATTTTATCCCACCCCTTTCTATTTCAGGGCAGTGCTTGTTAAATCTGTTAAAACACTAATGATGTTTTCTAATAAATACTCCAAATAAATAAGCTAGCAAATATATAGGTGATTGAAGGAGAATTTTGTTATTGAAATACAAATGCTAGTAGCCTCAACATGGTATCTTACTCTTAACCATTCTTGTGGCAAGTACACTAAGTTCTAGAATCCCCCTGCCTAAGTGTGCTTTCTGTGCTCCAGATGTTTTACCTGCTTCATATTCCCTGAATTTGCTGTGTACCTTCAAGTTCCTGTGACTTAGCTGATGCTCTTCTCTTGCCTGAGATGCTCTTGTCCATTTTTTCTCTCTGCCTAATGCTTCCTGTCACAGCGCAGCAGTCCATGTTTTTTCCCCTTTTGAAAGTATTTCCAACCACAAAGCCAAGCTGAATTAATTGCCGGTTCTCTTCATCTTTCTCCATATTCACATAACATCCTGTGCATAACTTTCTTGGACTACTTATTACATTGAAATTTTAACAATGGGTTTTCATAACTGTCCTCTCCCTACCTCTTCTCTGTCCGTGTTCAACGTCTGGTACATACTAGAGGCTCTGTACGTATTTGCAGAAGAAGGAATCCAGAGAGCTGCTGCTCTTGGTATTGGTTTTTTAACTCCTGGTGCTTCAGAAGTGGGTAGACGGAAACCCTTCAATGAGGGGAGCATTCCTTGCTGGCCTCGCACAGCACTGCAGGAGGCTGTTGTAAGAGTCTTGTGTTGGAGAGGACAAACACATTGACTCAAATGGCAGCTCTGAGTAAGCAAGACCAAATGCAAGTGCGGAATAATTCGAGGTGGAATTTATAATACTGCTTATCTGTTTAATTGAATTACAGCAGATTTTTGCCTTTAAATGGAATAAAATAGTGATGGAATAAAACTTTATGGAGTTTGCACAGATGTTATTTATGTGTTATGCAGATGTATCTTTTTGTAATCTGTGTTATATAGAGAGAATATTCAAATCATACGTATTTTGAAATCCATTTTTCTTATAGTGCTTAACAAAGGTCATTTTTATTAACAGACTCTGAATTATTCTTGAGACTACATTTCAAAGACACAATCTGTGGTATAGTACTATAAATGCATAAAATCAGTCAGAAGCAAAGAACCATGACTGGGATGACAAATGCAAATGCATTATACAATATACCTCAAATTGTATTACTATGAGCACATAATTAGATTAATTGTCTTTAAAACTACCACAAAGAAGTGAAGTATTTAGAGATGTGGAGTCAGTAAAACAAACCTATTGTTTCTTATGTCATACTATATAATATATGGTATCTTTGCTTTTAATCATAAGTTCTTTTTTTCATCAAGAAGTTGGCACTGTAAGTCATTCTTTTTAGCCAACTAGCAAATTAGTTAATTTAATTTTTTATGACTAATTTATTACCTGATCTGAACTTTAAGTTTTTACTAAAACATGTTAATTAATAATATTATATTGATACTTTTGACCTATCTTGATTGATATTAATTACTTTGTTTGTTTTGCTTATCTAGAAAAAACAGACCTTGGATTTAGTCAGATACATCACTGTCTATTAAAGGAAACCAACCTTTAAGTGAAAGTCCAACATATAAGGATACAGAAACTGTTTCAACTGATTCAAAATGGGAACGACAAGTGATGAGATGGTGTCTGTGGAACAGACCTCCTCCTCCTCCCTAAACCCGCTGTGTTTTGAATGTGGCCAGCAGCATTGGACGAGAGAAAACCACTTATACAATTACCAGAATGAAGTGGATGATGATCTAGTCTGCCATATTTGCCTTCAGCCTCTGTTGCAGCCACTAGATACCCCCTGTGGACACACATTCTGCTACAAGTGCCTCAGAAACTTTTTACAGGAGAAAGATTTCTGTCCATTGGACCGGAAAAGACTTCATTTTAAGTTGTGTAAGAAGTCTAGTATTCTAGTTCATAAACTTCTAGACAAATTGTTAGTTTTATGTCCATTTTCTTCAGTGTGCCAAGATGTAATGCAACGTTGTGATCTGGAGGCACATCTTAAAAACAGGTAAGCAAAAAATATGAAAGAAAGAGAAGTAATTCAAGGTTTTATAAAAAGGTTGTTCAAAGAAACAAGTAACTTGGCCGGGCGTGGTGGCTCACGCCTGTAATCCTAGCTCTCTGGGAGGCCGAGGCAGGCGGATCGTTTGAGCTCAGGAGTTCGAGACCAGCCTGAGCAAGAGCGAGACCCCGTCTCTACCAAAAATAGAAAGAAATTAATTGGAC
>NW_012148686.1:2825435-2835214 GCF_000956105.1 Propithecus coquereli | reverse complement strand
AAAAAGAAACAAGTAACTTGGTAAAAAACACCAAAGTGCCAATAAGTAAGTAGGCAAATCCAATACAGAAGAGACACAATGAATAAGTTGTATGGGACAGTATTTAACATCATTATTTATCAAAAACATGAATACAAAAACTACAGTGAGGAAGTATCATTTTATACCTATTAATATTTTTGCTGCTATAATATGAAATTTAAATGGGTGACAGGATATTATGATAGACTCTTTTTACAAGACAGTTAAGCAATTTGTTTTTAAAACTATAAATGTACATATCCTTTTATGTAGCTTATTATCCTAAGGAAATATCCAGAAGAAGGAAAGATTATATGTAAATAATGTTCACTGCAACATTATGCATCATTTGATAAATTGGAGTCAATTTAATTACTAAAAGTAGGGAAGGGTTAAAAATACGATAGTGCATAAACTCAATGGGATATTATGCAGCTAATAAAAAATAATTTTCTTGCAATATGGAAACAAATATACATGATTTTATTTGCTAAGCTCTTATAAAGATTATGTGTTCAGGGACTAGACTGAACAAGAACAGGGGTTAGAAAACTTTAAATGTTTAGTGGGGATCTTTGTTCTAATAAGAGCTTTTTAAAAGGTTAAATAATTTATTTAGTTGATTAGCGAGTTTTATAATTTGGTTTTGTTAAAAGACTTTATCTTTAAAATTTTTTATACACTTAAGAAGCGTTAAAATAAATATCATGTTTATAGAATCACATAAAATGGCAGAAATGTATAGAATTCTAAACTTCAAAGTAAACCATTTGTACAGTATGAATCTGCAGTAATCTTCCTGTGAAAAGCAAAGCATAGTGCATCATATTGGATTTAGATATAATAGTGTAAGTCTGATATAGAACAGCTTGCTGTTATACTTACACATAAAATCATAGAATTGAAGGAGACCATCTAATTTAATCCCCTCATTTTATAATTAAGGAAACCAAGTCACATTAGAGCTACTTAGTGGTATAGTTAGACTTAAGCTTTAATTTTCTTGTTTACTATTCTAATAAACCATGCTGACTCTACCACAGGACAAATCATGTCCTCTACTACTGTGTAGTAGTCAAAGTTTTATGTACACATGAATATACACATTCATTCTGTTCCTAAATATCAGTGTTATAAAGGGGTTCCACTGTACTCGTTGGAAATAATTAAAATACAGGAGGAAGACCAAAAAAGAGTGAACTATTATTAACATGTTAGAAACATTTAGATTTATATAGAAAGTGCTTAAATCTGAACTATTGCCTAAAAATAGGAGTTAAGAAAGAGTAGACTAGACAGACTTTTGAAAATGCTTGGTAACATAGCCCTATGTTTTTATATATCGTCTGTCACCAGCAGGCATAGAATCTGAACATGATGGCAAAGGCCTTCCCAGAAATTGACACCAGACTTTTGAATAATAAACTAGTTTGGGTCAGGCCTAGTTACACTGAAGAATATTTTAGGCTTCCTAACTTCTCTGAATAGAACTATTCTTTTTAGGGTATAGTATTCTTTTCTCTTTTATTAGTTAAGGGATATTAGAGGAACTGAACAAAGTTTCAATTCAGTTACTTATTATTCTGAGAACAGTGACATAAAAATTTCACAGATTTTTAGGAACAGTCTTTTAACTTGCATTTAGAAATTTAATATATAGTTGAAGTATTACTAATGTTTTCTATCAAACCATTTATGATGATCATGTAAAATCTTGGGAATTGCAAACTATACATCATTTACAGGTTGATAAAAGCTAAGCAGTTATATCCAGTTGAAAGTTTCCTTTTCCAAGTGTGCTTATTGATTTTTGAATTACCAATTTAATCATTTCCAAAGTGTCTTAGGCCTATAACAGGAAAGATACAGTGAAAAGGTTGTTGATTGGAAAAGGTGGTGATTTGCCTGATAATAAACAGCTAAGTGTAATTATTGCGTATATAAATATGAAAAGTTAAATTTAATATTTTTATATCCCATTTGAACAGATATGTGATAAACAGTCTAATCTTTATTCTCTCAAATAAAAACACTGACATTCAGGTAGCAATGTATATTATCCAATGCTCAACCCTAAATAATATAGTTCATTTGTTTGTTTATTTGGCAAATTCATTCACATTTCTGGCACCTTGATGGGTATGACTAGATGTGTGGGCTTAGCTAGGACTTGTCAGCTGGAGAGACTACAGGTAGCCTTTCCAGCATGGCGGCCTCAGGGTATTTAAAGTTCCTATGTCGTGGCTCAGTGTTCCAGTGAACAAGGCAGAAGAAGCTGCATGGTCTAGTGTGATGTAGTCTTGAAGTCACATAGCATCCCTTCTGTTACTCTGTTGGAAGCAGTCACAAGCCCACTCAGATCCAAGAGGAGGGGACGGACATAGATTTCACCTTGTGATGAGAAGTCAAAAAATTTACAGCCATGTTCTAAAACCAACAAAAACTAGTAAGAACAATGATGTTATGAGGCACAGAATACGATTATTATGACTGTAGCATCTCTGTATGCAATCTCACTTGTTTGTTAGAAATTGATAAGTTTTGTCTATAAATTTCATTGAAATTCTTAGAATTTCAGCATCAGCAACAATGAGTCATTTTATAAAAGTTAAGTGGCTGTCACATGCCTTTGTTCTTGAATTTTTAGGGTTTGGAAATCTCTTAATTATTGGTAGAAATTAGCAGTAGTTTGCGTGAATTTGGTCATTTCAAGTTTAAGATCTTCCCTGTTTAAATGAAATTCTACTCTTAAGAAATCTGTTCTGGTTTGAGAAGAGCTGACATTTTCCTCCTATAGATTAAAATATTTATGAAAGATGAATGTTTTTAAATGAAATTGCTGTTATTAACTGATTATATATTAGTAAAACAATGAAAATTTTCAGAGACATGGACAGTGTCCTTCTTTGAAAGGATATATAAAGCCTTTAAGAAATATTCTATATGCTATACTAAATACGTAACATTTTAGTAATTGCTGTGTGAAATTCTGCCAAGCAGGATCAACTGTAAAGCATTCCTCCCACCTTTCTCTACCGCTTTCTCCAACCCACTCTCAATTTAACATTTAAAGCTTACGGTAATTGTGAATATTTTTTGTTGTTAAAATGTGCATTTGCATTCTAGTTTATGGCAAGGTTCAGAACCTTTTTTCTTTTAAAAATTATAGTTTAATGCTATTGTAAAACAAGTTTGAGCAATAGAGAGAAAACCTTTAAAGAAATGTCTTTCCATGCCGAGACCTTTTCTAGTTCATCAGATGGTTTTGAAACTTTTAGGGGTCAAGGGTAGGCTGAGTCAAGATTTCACTTTTAAACTTTAACTTGGAGGGAAGTTTATATTTAGCAGATTCTTATCAGCATTCCTTTCTCATGTATACTGTAAAGAAGCAGATATATATTTGCAGATATATTTGCAAATTAAGCATATTATAAGAATCTAGTATTCAGAATATATAAAGAACTCTTATAAATAAAAAGACAAATAATCCATTCTTAAATGGGCAAAGGATTTGAGTAGATATTTTTCCAAAGAAGATATTCAAATCGCTGGTAAACACATGACAGAGGCTCAGCATCGTTAGTTCATTTTTATATTGGATTATTTGTCTTTTTACTAAATTGTAAGAATTCTGAATACTGGACCCTTATCAGATATATGATTTGCAAATATTTTCTCCCATTCTATCAGTTGTCTTTTGCAACTTTAATTTTTATGAAGTCCAGTTTATCGATTTTTGTCTGTCTGCTTGTGGTTTTGGTGTCATATCAAACAAACCATTGTGTAATCCAAGGGCACAAAGATTTACACGTATGTTTTCTTCTAAGAGCTTACTAGTTTTAGTTTTCACATTTCAGTCTTTGATCCATTTTGAATTAATTGTGATGGGAGAACATAATGTGTATTTTTGAATCCTTTAAATTTTATTGAGGCTTTTTTTTTATGGCCTAGCACATGTTTTATCTTAGAGAATGTTCAGTGTGTACTCGAGATGAATGTATATTCTGTTATTGATGGGTGGAGTGTTGTATATATGTTTATCAGGTCTAGTTGGTTTATAGTACTGATAAAGTCTATACTTCCTTGTTCTATGTCTAGTTCTTCTATCCATTATTGAAGGTGATGTATCAAAGTTTCTATTATTAAATTGTCTATTTCTTTCTTTAATAAGTCATTTTTTACTTATGTATTTTGCTACTCTGGTGCATTTATGTTTATAATTGTTACATCTTGATAGATCAAGCCTTTCTTTACATCATTATAAAATGTACTTCTTGTCACAGAAACAATTTTTGCTTGAGTCTATTTTGTCTGAAATTAGTATGCTCACCCAGCTCTCTTTTGGTTACCGTTTGCATGGTATATGTTTTTCCATCTTTACTTTTGGTCTATTTATGTCTTTGAATCTGAAGGTTGTCTCTGTAGACAGCATATAGTCGATTATTTTTTTTAATTTATTCTGCCAATCACTGACTTTGGAGTGTTTAATCTGTGTAATTTAGTGTAATTACTGATTAGGTAGGCTTTGTATCTGCCATTTTGCAATTTGTTTTCATATCCCTTATTTCTCTTTTCTTCCATTTCTTCCTTCTTTGTGTAAAATAGATATTTTTAATATGCCATTTTAATTCCCTTGTCATTTCTTTTAATTAAAACTATTTTCTTAGTTGTTACCATGGGGGTTACAATTAACATCTTAGCTTATAACAGTCTAGTTCAAATGAATACCAACTTAATTTCACCAGTGAATTAATCAGGGTTCTCCAGAGAAACAGAACCAGCAGGAATTATTATGAGGAATTGGTTCATGTGATTATAGAGGCTGAAAAGCCCTACAATCTGCTGCCTTGCAAGCTGGAGACCCAGGGAAGTCAATGGTGTAATTCAGCCTAAGTGTGAAGGGCTGAGAACCACGGGAGCCAGTGATGTAAATCCCAGTCTGAGGACAACAGAAAATGAGAAAAGATGTCTCAGCTCAAACAGGTAAAAAAGGGACACATTCCTCCTTCCTTCATGTTTTGTTCTATTCAAGTGCTCAATGGATTGAATGATTCCCAACCACATTGGGGAGGGCAATCTACTTTTATTCTTTACTGAGTACACTGAGTCTCTTGCTAATCTCATCTGAAGACACAGAGAAACAATGTTTAATCTGGGCACCCCATGGCCCACTGTTGTTGACACATAAAATTACCTATCAGTACTAATTTAAAAACTTTGCATATATATTAACACATACTTACATTCCCTCCCCTCCTGTGTACTGTTATTAAACAAATTACATCTTTATACATTATGCACCCATCAACACAATTATTATTGTTTTACATATTTGTCTTATAAAAGAGTTGCAAACAAACAAAAATAGATAAAATACTTTTATGCTTTTTTTTTATATTTACCTTTATGGTGCTCTTTATTTCTTCATGTGGATTCAGATTACTCTCTAGTGCTCTTTCACATCAGCTAAAGGACTTTTAGTTTTCTTATAGGTTAGGTCTGCTACCAACAAACTCTTATTTTTGTTTATCTAGGAATGTCTTAATTTCTCCTCTATTTTTGAAGGATAGTTCTAGTGGATGTAGACTTAGTGGTTGGTGGTCTCTCTTGTTCTCTCATACTCTCTCTTTCTCTCTCTTTTTTTAAGAACTTTGAGTATGTCATCTGCTGCCTTCCGGCCCCCATGCTTTCCAAAGAGAAATAAGCAGGATCTGTTGAGGATCCATTCTATGTGATCAGTTGTTCCTCTCTGGAATAACTCTTTTTTCAAGATTCTTTATCTTTGGCTTTCAGCACATTGATTATGATATGGATCATAATCAATGATTATGGATCTCTTCTAGCTTTCCTACTTGGATTTTTTCATCTTCTTAGATATGTAGATAAATGTTTTTCATCAAATTTGGGAAGTTTTTGACCATTATTTTTTCAAATATTTTCTTTCTGACCCTTTCTACTTTTGGGACTCCCATTATGTATATGTTGATACTCTTGATGGTGTCCCAAAGGACCCTGAGGCTCTGTACTTTTACTGTTTTTCCCACTCTTTTTCTTTTTGTTCTTCAGACTGGATAATCTCAGCGTATTTTCAAGTTTGCTGATTCTTTCTTCTTCCTGTTCAAATCTGCTGTTAAACTTCTCTAGTGAATTCTTTATTGTACCTCTTAATTCCAAAATTTCTATTTAGATCTCTATTATAATTTACATGTCTTTATTGATATTTTCTTTTTGGTTAAGACATGATACTTTTATTTTCCTTTAGTTCTTTAGAAATGGTTTCCTTTAGTTCTTTGAACATATGACTTTTATGGACTAATTCTGTAAAATCTCTGCTCAGTTAGCTTACTGGGCAGCTAATGATTTGACAGAGAATTCCTTGAATGCCTGAAATCAGTCAGTCTCCCTCT
Organism: Propithecus coquereli; assembly: GCF_000956105.1. Classification (NCBI taxonomy): domain Eukaryota; kingdom Metazoa; phylum Chordata; class Mammalia; order Primates; family Indriidae; genus Propithecus; species Propithecus coquereli. The sequence continues at coordinate 2,828,786 of NW_012148686.1, read as the reverse complement.
TTGCCAGGGGCTCCCCGTGCACAGTGGGGCATGCCATGCCTTGGGACAGGCACTTGACGGCTCTGCCTTAGCTTTCATTTCTTGCCTTCACAGAGCTGTGATGTCAGCCAGAAGTGACAGCTTCGGGCCTTCTCAGGTCTTTCCTGTGCATGCACATAGCCCTGGACATATCGAACCCCTGTAGATGTTTCATTCCTTGGCTTTTCCTTTTAAACATTTTGATTAGCCTTTTGTTTATCCACCTTGGGCAACCACAATCATAAACATTACCTTGGATTTTTTTTTAATTTTTTTCCAACAAGTGCCCCCAGTGAAAAGGCTGTTTGCACTGGGTAAGCTCTGAGTCGGGTCAAGTAAAGGCAGCAGTGCAAGTGGGGAACCAACAGATGGGTCAATTAATGGCAGTTCTCTGGGAGTGGGGCTTGATGGCTCCCCAGTCTGCTCCTCCAGTGTCTGCCAGACTCTCGGTTTCCGCTATGACGTGGGCTATTGCTGTTCCAGTCTACTGTGGAACTGGGGAGGTGGGGATGGGATTAGGGCAAGTGCAAACGCCACAAAGCTGTCTGTTCTTCCTGAGAGTCAGCCATTTTTCTTGAGTAAATTTGGACTGCTGTAATCCTTTGGCTAATTTCCAGATTCGGCAACATTGGTTCTGACAGTTTCTTCCAGTGTTCGCATTGCTTTTATGGAGGAGAGGCTTTTCAGATATCCTTAATCTACCACTTCGGCGGACATCACTTGAATTGGACTTTTGTATATTTTACTCCATAACTATTTTTATCATTTTTCTTGATTCTGGGGTATTCACATTCTTTCAGTTTCATTAAGTGCCTGACTTTATGTGGTGTTTAGCATGCGTTGTCTTATTGTACTTCTACTACATTACCACCACCACCACTACTAATACTGCTGATGATAATATAGTGTGTTCTGTTAACACCATGTGTTTCCTAATATGAATTAGCTCATACACAATTGTTATCAGGGAGTGATGTCACTATGGTATAAATCAAATTAGTTCTTCTATATAAGAACTTATATTTTCCTTCATAAGAAGAATCAAAATAGTGGGAATAGAAGAATAACCTTCAGCGGAAAAGGGAAAACAATCTCTCAGTTTGGGTCTTGACTGCTGTAAGAGCCCTTTGGTTTTATTTTAAGAAAAGTAAAAAACACACCTGCATCGAGAGATCCCTCCTGAGGGAGATGCAGCCCTCAGCCTGTGGCGGGTTGCATTGCCTCAGCAGCCACGGCCTCAGAGCTCCGCTTCCACCTGCATGGTCTCAGCACGTGCCTACCCCAGTCTAATTAAATGTTGCATGTATTTCTGTTCTATTGCTTTAATTCATTTTTTATATCGTCTATACTAGTCTCCTGCTACACTGAGTTACCTGCTTGAATAAAACAAGTTACCTCCCCCAATGCAATTGCAGTTGTATTATTATTAAATATTCTATTTCCAGCATAGGTCTTTGTGATTTTTGTTTTAGTACTAACATTCTATGAGTGTGTTTTTAGGTACAAGTTTTTAGGAAAAATTCAATTTATGTTTCATAAGGCCTAGAAAAAGACCTCCCATGAATAAATTTAGTATGATACAGTGGAAAGCAACAGGAGGCTTTGAAATCAGATCTGAGCGTGTTTGGATTTTGGCTCTGCAATTTAATAGCTATGTGACGTTGGCTTAGTTAAGTCTCAAGTTTCCTATTTGTTAAGTGGGGATAACAGAGTGGTTGTGAGGATACCATGAAATAATGTATATAAAGGTCCTTACACAGTGACTGGCACAAATCAGGCACTCCACAAATGTTGGGTTTTTCCTTTTTCAGTTCCTAGTGTTTACAGACTTGAAGGATGATGGCTCTGAGCTGTCTGTGGTTGTGAGCTTTCCTCTGTCCGAGCCTGCTCTGATCTACTCATTCTGTAATAGAATTTTTTAAGAATAGCCTTATTGAGATGTATTTCACATGTCATAAAATTCACCTATTTAAAGTATACAATTCAGTGGTTTTTAGTGTGTTCACAGAATTGTGCAACCATCCTCACAACCTAATTTTTAGAACATTTTCAACAAACGGGAAAGAAACCCCATACCCATTAGCAGCCATTCCCCATTACCCAATGCACAGGTTTTGAGTGATCTATCCCAACCCTCTTTTTCCCTAAAGCCCTGTAATTTTTAGTGTGCAGTTTTTCTAGGATGCGTATATTATGTTAAGAGAAAGGCTTGTGTTATAATCTAGGCTTTTGCCCTCATCACTGATAGTGTTCTTTCTGAGGTCACCATGATTTTCTAATTGCCAAATTAAAACTAACACTTTTTGGTTCTTATTTGCTCCTTTTGTGACATTTGCACTAATGACTATTGTTTCTTTGTTGACACTCTTTTCTCCCTTGGTTAAAAGTCTTTCTCTCATAGCCTCCTCCTCTGTCTGCTTGTTTGACCTCAGTCTACTCAGCTGGTCCATCTTGTTTAAATGTGGGTGTTCCCAAAGGTTCTATCTATAGCCTTCCTCTTCTAGTGTGGGATGAGATCATTTTTCCATATTTTTACATGATACCATTTTTGATATCTTTCTTCAGTTCCTGTTAGCAATTTGCTGTCCCTTTGGGAATTTAAGTATACCTATTTCTTTACCTCTAACAACTTTAGGTTTTCCTTTTTAAACTTATTTTTGTAACAAGTATTATCTGTGTGTCTTAATAACATTAAGCTATTAAAGTTTGTGGGGTTTAGAGTTGTTAGCTAGGCTAATTGCCAGGTGATCATGTTCTGTTTATATTTCCTCTTTTCCTGTTCCTGGTTCATTTTTTTCCATTGAACACTAGCTGTTCCCATGTGGATGTTTATATATGATATATATTTTGGAAATTAAATCTTCACCTATCTTTTCAGTCACAATATTTTTATGGGCCACTTTTTGCCTCAACTTTTTAATAAATTATTTCAAAAATGTATTTCTAATTAAATCTGCTTACTTGACAAAAGTAATTTCTTCCATGATCTATTTTTCAAAAATATTTGTCAGGCCCTTGCAAGAACATGTCCTGGATTGCTGCACAACACAAAAAGGAAAATATTTTGTTCCCCATTTTTAACAAGGTGTAGAGAAAACAAGAAATGAGGAAAAGGTGAATAAATTTTATAGTGATCCTTTTCAAGAGCTTGAAATCCAGGATTTAAAATAAATCTTTTTTTATTAGGGAAAATTTATTACTTTTGTAGTTAAGGGATGGCTTCTAGTTTTAATTGAATTTAATTCTGTACTTTATCATAAATTTTGGATTTTTAAAAATATTGAATGAAGGTCTGCAACCCTAGACATAAGGTCTGTGATCACTCATCCCACC
>NW_012148686.1:2818090-2823459 GCF_000956105.1 Propithecus coquereli | reverse complement strand
GCCCAACCAACATCATTTCTAGTACTTGTTGTATAAAGCCTTTATTTAAATGTTTCATTGGTTATGAGTTTAAACAAACACCATTCTTTTCCTTTTGTTTGCTTAAATAAATAAAAACAAGCAAGTTAACAGTTCTTATTTCTTGGTGCTTATGTATGTTTTCCAAGTACTTGGAGTATATTCTTCAGGTTTATATAGCATATGTATAATTCCACTGTTATAATTCTAACTTCACAAACTAGGAGATCTATTTTTCTCCGCTTTCATGTCTATCATATCAAAGTAAATTATTTTGGCCCTTGCTGTGCCTTCCTACAAATTGTAAAGCTTCAAATGTATTACTACCCACTAACCAACGAGTGTGTAATGTGGCCATGAAGAGTGTAGAAGCACAGTGGCACACTCGAGCTCTAAGTCAGGACACAGTCACTCATCGAGGGAGAAGACTGCTGATTTCCACTGCTGTGGTTAAGCAGTTTAACCTGTAAAAAGGGGCTATGTAATCAGAATTTCAGAGTAATTATCTCAGTATAGAGACAACTATTGGGGTGTTTTGGTCACTAGTATATACCTGAATACACTTTTTACTGAAGTATTCTTTGAGAAATATATCAAGCCATTGTTCATGCTGATGCTTTTTGTTTTTAGTTTATCTGCTATGTGGAGGGGTAACAAGTTAGTTTGAGTGGAGATTAGGATCACAACTATGTACTGCTTGTGGGCACTTCTAGCTTCTTTTTGTATAGAAGCCATTGCCATTATCTTGTTGTGGTGCAAGATATTAACCCCCCAACCCCTTTTTTTCTTTTCAAATCATTTGTAAACCACCTGATACTCTCTTTCTAGATGTCCTGGAGCTTCTCATCGGAGAGTTGCCCTGGAGAGAAGGAAAACTAGTAAAACTCAGACAGAGATTGAGAATGAAAATGGACCCACTATACTAGATCCTCCCAGTACTTTGCCACCAGAAACAGACTGCGCAGGGACAGGCACAGTGCCCCCCGAGCGGCACTTGACGTCAGCCTCTCTTCCCTCATGGACTGAGGAGCCTGGCCTTGACAACCCTGCCTTCGAGGAGAACGCTGGAGCCGACAGTATGTGCAGTGAAACTTCTTATAGAGTTCGTCTGTTTCCTTCCTTCCCACTACTCTCCCAGCATGCACTTTTTTCCTCTTTAAAGAAAAATTTCAGTAACACATAATATATATGCCCCATCGTTCACCCTTTTCAGTGTACAATTCTAACAGTTTACATTTTAAAAACAAAACTGAAACTTACCCTGGAGAGAGCAATCCTTCTCCATCCCTTTTCTGTTGTAGTCCATGAACTCACCAGTCATTCACGTGGTTCTTATCGTCTGTTCGTATTCAGAAACTTGTTTGCTTTATGACATAAGAAATCAACATCAAGAACAACAATGAGAACAAAAATAATAGTTCAAATTAAGTGTAATAATAACTTTGTGTCAGGCACTGTACTGAATACTTTACATGTATTACTAATTAGATGCTTCGTAACAGCATTATGAAAGAGATATGTATTTTTAGTAAGAAAGCTGAGGCTTGAGAGGTTAATTGGTCAAGCTCATACAGCCAGTAAATGGCTGGTTATATATCCGACTCCAAGACCATGCTTCTAACCATGTCATGCCTCTGGTACCAGCCACTGCTATAACTGCACAACCACTAGGAAGTGAACAGGAGGCCTATAGTCATGGATCTTGGACATATGTTGATAGCTGGCCCTTCGTATTCACTTTTTAAAATGGTTTTTTCCCCTCAAACTACTACAAACTCAAATTTTCATTGCCACAGCTGTAAGCCTTTTTCATTTCCTAAGGCTCCATTCAAGACCCACCTCTTCTTATGTGCTTGATACTTTCTCAACACCTGTGGTGTTCACATGCCGCAGAGCTAGTGTTTCCTTTATACTGCCGTGCATTATTTACATTGTTTCATGATCCAAACTTTCATCAGTTAGGACTAGATAACTTTCTTTTAATATTTCTTAATCATATCACTGTGTCATCCCTAGCTATCTGATATGTAGTAGCTATTTATTGATTATTTACTAATCACTTTTGGAAGAAGAAATTTTGAGATAATCTTAACATAGATTTTTTTGTCATTCTGTTGGTTATTTAGTGGTATTACTTAGTTATTAATTATCCGTTAAGATGATGTATTTACCTAAAGATAATCACAATATATATATACCGATGTTTTTCTTTTTATCTATTTTTCTCTCTCTCATTTTTAACTTGACAGCTACACAACAACCACTTAGTTTACCAGAAGGAGAGATCACCACTATTGAAATTCATCGGTCCAATCCTTACATTCAGTTAGGAATCAGCATTGTGGGTGGCAACGAGACCCCACTGATTAACATTGTTATCCAGGAGGTCTATCGGGATGGGGTCATCGCCAGAGATGGGAGGCTCCTCGCTGGAGACCAGATTCTTCAGGTATCAGTTTTAATAATTCTGTTAACTTATGCCTTTTTGTTCTTATTCATACATTTAGAACTTAGAAAATTGTGCTATTATGGAATCTGAATTACATATAGGTTAGTTTTGCTATTTTTATACACAAAGCAGATTAGAATATGTCTGTAGTTTGTCATATTTTTCCCATATACCTGGAATATATTCTCCCAACCTTAATTTTCAATCCTACATGTGGCACATGATGCTCAGGCTCCCTGGACTAACTAGACTCTTCCTGGCTTGGAGCCGTGGCCATTCAAGGGCTGCCTTTATCCGTGCTGAAATTCTCTTATCCCGTTGGCTTTGTTTCATGGCCTGTTTTCCCACATTACCTTCATTGTCTGGTTTATCCTTCTCTACACTGATTACTGAAATCTAGAAAAGAACCATGCAGCACTAGTTACTTGTAATTTATACCAGAGAATTTAAGGCAGAGTTCAGAAATAATTATAGTCATCTCTTACTGACTCCCTAACGCACTGTGTTCAGCAGACATTCTAACTCTGCATCTTCAATAAACCCTGATGCTGTTCCTTACTGTCTTCCCTTTCACATGATCTTTAAGAAGAAATAGATATTCTCAAAAAAGAACTAGCGTGGGACAAGATATTTTATGAGAGGGCGTGTTGAGACTGAGGGGAGGGAGATGGTAAGAATTCTGTGTGAGACTGGAGTTTACGTGACGTTTGAATCATACAAGGGTGATAATAATTGAAGTTTAAAAAAATGGATAACTTCTAGAAGGAGAGAGAAGAGGTATTCGTGAACAGGAACAAATGTCTTCTAGGAACCCAGGAACAAAGACTGTTTCCTTATTGGATTTGTTCAGTCCTTTACCATGATCTGTTGATATCTACCCCTTACTTCCATTTTCCCTGCCACCTCTTGAGTCTAGGCCTTAACTACTTTTATCTAATTTAGTAGAATAACCCCATCAAATCTCCCTGCCTCCAGCTCTCCTCCCTTAAATCTAACATGATCACTAAGAGGTTAACATGTCTGTAATCCCACTTTCCTTGAAAAAATTCAACTAGTTGGTCAAGCCCAGACTGATTAATCCAGTAGTCAGGGCCCTCTGTGGTCTCTTATATAACCTGTCTTCTTAATCTTAACTCTTCCTTTTATTTCAAATGAAGCAGTTTGTTCATTCATTATGATGTTTTACGCACTATACTAGTTGCTTGGATTACATTTAAGAGCAAAATACTGTCCTGACCTCATGGAATGTACAATCTAGTAGATAGAGCCAGACATAGCGATCTTCTTGCTTCCCTGAAAATAACTCATTTCTACATTCCACCTGTTCTTATCTTCTGTTTCAGTTGTTCACCTTTTATCCTTAAAGCTTTGTTCAGCCATTCTCACCCATACTGATCCCTTCTACTTCAATTACTATTAGCATTCATTGCTTTTCTCTTCATCACCTGGCACATAATCAATTACAATAAATTGTTTGAAATTTGGATATAACATGCTGTTGGAAATGGCCATCTTCTTTATTAATACGAAACTTGGAACCTTTAGGATTTTTAGCTCTTGAAAGGCAATCTCCAGATGTGGAGGTTGGTGGGAGGCTACAAGGGCAGCCAGGGTGACCTTTCCTTTGGGTTTTCTTGGCTTTGGTTTCCACTGCCTCTTGCATGCTGTCTCTCATGGCGTATTATTCCCATTTTAACACCCAAGCCCCAAACTCTTCTTTCATTGTCTCTAGTGTGGCTGAGACAGACTGAACTTTCAGTGTTTCTTTTTGTTTTTTTGTTTTTTTTTGTTTTTTTACCAAATACTGAGAAAAAATACAGGAAACAACTAATCCAACTTACATAAAACCAGGTTTCTGACCCTGTCAAGCTAGCTGTTTACTGTGTCCTAGCTGTCATTTTATGATATTAGTACTCTAGCTGCACAGGCTGGCACAACTTTGAGGACACCTCACCTGTATTCCTTACTTCCTAGCTCCTGACCTGATTCTTCACGGAGGAATTCTACAGGTGGTTTCCTAGATGCATCCTCCCAGACATCTTGACACCTTGGCGGTCAAGACCGGGAGAGCCAGATTGCCCTTTCTGCAGCCTACCTAGTGTTCTTTCTCTCTCACACTTCTGGCCTTTCTGGCTGTAAATTAAGGGTACACTTATTTTTGTCTTTTGTTTTTTGCTGGTAGCAATGCACCAATATCGGGTATTACCATAATGTAGAAATCCCAGTGCATTATTATTGTTTATGGAGACATATATACTAATACTCTAATAATAACAATCTTAAATCTAGTTTAATGATTCAAACTGATAAGAAATGTCTGAGCACATAACCTGATTAATAAGTTCACAAAGGGTCTTTCCTGTTGTGGGCCCTGACTTCTGGTTGGCTTTTAACTGGTGTGTTGGAGCCAATAAGGAATGCCACACTCCATTCTCAAATGCGGGGATGACAGTCATTCCAAAAGTGAACACTTGCAAAGAGGCCTGTTTGGTATTTATTACTACCTGGTTACTTCTAACTTTATATAAGCTGGATGAGTAATACGGTGAACCAACCTGAAAATTTCTAAGAGACAGTAAGATGGTTCATTTGCATACCAGAAAGCTAGCCTATGCTTTTATGTTAGCAAACCATATGCAATAACAGCATGTGGCTTTGGTTTTCCCACATTAAAAAAAATACGTATATTTATACACACACATATTATTTTATTAAATAGCCTGTTTGAAAAGGAGAACCATATGCCCTCAGGGCCTTTTTCTGCTCTTCAGAGATTCACATGCATCCTTTTGACAAGTTTTGAAGAAAAAATAATGCTGTTGTAAGTTACATCAGTATCATTGTTAAAAGCAATAAAAGGTTTAGAACATTATTAAGAATAGGTATTTTCAGGGGCCGGGCA
>NW_012148686.1:2793140-2816761 GCF_000956105.1 Propithecus coquereli | reverse complement strand
AAGAATTAGAATGAAATTATAATTATCTGCTTTTCTTTAAAGTAAAGGTCACTTATCTAAAGTAAGGTTGTGTACCTGGAATGTGCCACTTTCCTTAAAATAAAACTCAATTTATTTTCTCTAGCTTTTCATTTGGAAAAAGCAAATATGTAATCCAGTAGAACTTTGATGTCTATTCTACTAGAACTAGTATTTCATTAGCACTTGCCATCTGTTGATGTTGTCTATTCATTTTCATACTGATCCAGTGAAGTAGATAGTAAACACATTTTACAGATGAAGAAACGCATTCTAATGAGTTCTGTAATTTGCCTGAGGTTACCAGTTAGTGAGTGGCAGAACCAAGGACTCTTAAATCAAGACTGTCATTAAAGCCTGTGATCCTAACTATTATTCTCCCCTTGATGCTAATCATTGTAAGTTAATTATACAAACTCTATATTTTAAAATGTCTTTAGCATGGTTTTCTGTGTAAATAATGATTGTATAGCCTTTCATAATTTTAATTTCCTTTGGACATGTTATGTAAACATTTCTACAAATTAGGAAAATAAAGGATTGTCACACTTTGGTCATAATTCTTTTTTTCTAGGTCAACAACTACGATATCAGCAATGTGTCCCATAACTATGCCAGAGCTGTCCTTTCCCAGCCCTGCAACACACTGCATCTCACTGTGCTTCGGGAGAGGCGCTTTGGCAACCGTGCATACAGCCATTCTGATGGTAACTCTCCACGAGAAGAGATCTTCCACGTGGTTCTTCATAAACGGGATTCTGGTGAACAGCTTGGCATTAAATTAGTCCGAAGGACGGATGAGCCAGGTGTTTTTATTCTTGACTTGTTAGAAGGAGGGCTGGCTGCCCAGGACGGGAGGCTCAGCAGCAATGACCGAGTGCTGGCCATCAACGGGCACGACCTGAAGCATGGAACGCCGGAGCTCGCTGCCCAGATTATCCAGGTAAACGCTTCTTGGCCTTCATTCCAAAGACTTAGCCTTAATTACCATATAGCATTGTTTGTTTTCATTGGCACGTAACATCAGAATTCAGGAGACATTTTACATTTCATCAGAAGAAACAGGCATGGCTACCTAAATTCTTCAAAATCCACACTAGTATACTTTGTTGTAGATAAAGTCTTTTGTAAAACCTGTATCCCCATGAATTTTTGGGCTGGCTATTTAAAGAGCGTAGGCTCTACTGTTTCACATTTGTTTCTCTTCATCTTTGGGTTCCATCTATTAAACCAGGTGGTACTGTCTACCTTTAACAAGTGAGGCTCAGAGGAGCTGTGATTTCCAAATTTGTGACTTAACCTGGTCTCTTAACTCACCATCAGGATCCATATAAGTAGGGGGAAAATAATTTTTTATTAAGAATAATTCTTATCTCTATAGCGCTTTTTTTTAAAGGAATCAAAGTATGTAAAACACATCATAAAATTTATCCTTACAGTATCCTTGTGAAGTAAGGGTAGTCATTATTAGAGGAAAAAAACATGTTTTCATTAAGAGCATGAAGACAGATAAATTGGAAAAATCATTCAAAGAAGAGATACAAGTTTTGCAACATGCCATGGCATTTAATAATGCTGACATCTTCTACAGTGATAAGGGTGAAGCAAAAAGGTGTTTTTCTTAAAGGAAGCACAACAAAACACTATGAAGGAAACCAATCATTATTTAAGTGAACATGAGGAATTAAGGTAGGTTGATAGGCACTGAAAAATGTGTTTATTAAAACACAGAATCAAATAATGATGCAAATTTAAGACTATAGGAAAACTCAAGTCCCCCATCCCCTTTATTACACTGAGAGGAGATTAGATGTTGGTCTCATTTCATAGACTTGAGGTCTAAAGAAATTAGATGCTTTAAAATTGCCTCAGATCAAAGACAACATTCGCACCTATACCTGTGGATGTCAGCCAGCTGCACTGCTGACAACTAGTTCATCTCATAAGAGTGGGGACTGGCTGGAGGATGGGAGGGAAGAGGAGGAAGAAGAAGAAAGCTAATAGAGTTACAGGATTTGTTTCAGGAAATAAGAGTCAAGTGGGCTTTATGAAGTGAGAAATCAAGTCAATAAAATAGAAAGGAATAAACTAACTATATCTATTTCAGGTAAAGTTTAAGTACTCTAAATCCTAAATAGTTGGTCCTCACTAAATTTCTAACCAAAATGTGGAAAATATAGATACACAGGTAGAAAATATATTTAAATTTTTCCATGATAATATTTGGATTTTTATAAATAGTTACATCATATTTGTGCTTTAATTTTTCCCAGACTGTGGAAAACTGAAGTTGCTCAATTTGTTTCTTTTTGAAAAAAAGTGTCATTATTTTTGGGTTATTAAAAATAACATGTATTCTATGTCTAAAAATGAAAATAATGAAGAAAAAATATGGAAAATAAAGAAGGAAATTAAAATCACATTCAATCTAAACACCCCAAGATATCAACATTAATGTTTTAGAGAATAGCATTCCAAGCATTTTTTATGTATGTGTTCACAGATGGATAATTACATATTAATACAAATGCTTATACATCCATTCATCTTGTAAATTCTGAGTTTGTAGCTTTTTCTTTACACCAGCAATATCTTGTGGACATCTTACCATGAAAATAAGCATAGACTCACATCTTAAGTTTTGCTAGCTGTTTAGTAGACATGTCCCATTACTTATTTAATCATTCCCCTATCGACAGACTTTTATGTTTTGTTTTCAAGTTTAAAACGTTGTGTTAAACTTCCCTACAAAAAGATCATACCAATTTATACTGCAATAACGGGGCATACCATTCACTTAAAAATTATGAGTGCTGTCATTTGGGCCTCCTGCATTTTTTAAACATTGATTTTAACAAAACTCTTTTGCTAAGTTTAAAACCCTGAAGTGTTACATGCACAGTCTAAAATTCGCCTAAACACAAATGTTGGTCCATCATTTGAATTCTAAATGCCCCCTTCCATCACATTGACAGAATTTTGTCTTTCAAGCAACCTTGAAAGATCAAGAATTGGGTTCTGTTAATAGGTTTGTGTAAGCAGGAGTATTCCCATAAAGTTGAAATACTAATTATGGAGTATTTGGGGTTATATAGTATTGAGCAGTAATGAAAACGATTCTGTACATTGAAATAAAATCCCAAAGGGAGCTTCTCACCACTTCACACAGTGCAATCAAATAATCTGAAATGTCAGAATTTTAAATATTGAGATTCTAAACATTCTACCTTGGTATTTACCCTTTAGATCAAGTCTCCAGACTCTGCTTTGAGAGTTCAGCTGAATGTTAGGAGTTGTTATTTCAGTTATTTTGATGAACTTGTCTGAAACTATTTAATTTAATAAAGTGCTCAAATAGCAAACGATTTTAGTAGGGCCTTGAAGTTGTTTATCACTTACTTTCCAATGTAAGAATTAAAAATAAAGTGATTTCTCAACATTTTTACTATCATGGAACAGGTCTCCACTTTCTACCACAGTTTCTTTAAAGGGGGCTATCATGTTTTCCCACAGGAATAATAGTAAAGTTGGAAATTGTGGTCATGACCTAGAATCAGCATCAAGTAAATCAGACCTGTACTTTAAAAGGAAAGATAAAATAACTTCTAAAACTATAATAGATGTGAATCTATGTTTAAAATATGATAGATAACAGGCCTCTAAGTTTAAAATGATAGTCATGAACTTCTAAAGCAATTTAACACTTGAGGATGTGTGTGTGTGTGTGTGTGTGTGTGTATGTATGTGTGTCTTTTTATGCAGGATTTCTATAGCCATTCTTTTCAGAAGTGTTTAAGCTGACATCCTATTTTTTACTGGACCTATAGCAGCAGAAACAAAGCTATGCAGTTGTTTCATTGATTATTACTTCCAAAGTAGCCACCATGGAATTTGTTTCAAAAGTCACAATGGATTTTAGTCAAGTTTTGAAGCAGTTTTTCCTTTATTTTCTTTGCTTTGCTCTCTCCCTCACAATACCAAGACCAGCCTTCAAGGGCCAAAGAAATATTAAAATAAAAGTTACCAATCATAAGGAGATGAGAGCCCAGGCAGTTTGACTGCTTTGCCTTGGTCATTTTGGAGGTGGGGTTATGGAGGGCATACCTAAGATCTGTGAGAGAGAGAGAGAGAGAGAGAGAGAGAGGGGAAAGAGAGAGGAGAGAGGAGAGAGGAGAGAGAGAGAGAGAGGAAAGAGAGAGGAGAGAGAGAGGAAAGAGAGAGAGAGAGAGAGGGGAAAGAGAGAGAGAGAGGGGAGAGAGAGAGAGGGAAAAGAGAGAGAGAGAGAGGAGAGAGAGAGAGAGGGAGAGAGGAAAGAGAGAGGGAGGAGTGTGTGTGTGTGTGTGTGTGTGTGTGTGTGTGTGTGTGTGTGTGTGTGTTTTCAGCCACAGACATTTTAAAACGTTAGCTAATGAAATGAACTCATTCCTCCCCGCCGCCAGGTGCTTGCAGTCACTGCCCAGATGAGGCCCTGGTACAATGATTGAGAAGTGCATTGAAGGTTACACTGCCTGTAATCTTTAAAATGACAAACATCATTAATGACTGGTGGTGATGTATGTGTGTTTACTCCAGGCCAGTGGAGAAAGGGTAAATTTAACAATTGCCAGACCAGGGAAACCCCAGCCTGGTAACACCATCCGAGAAGGGGGAACTCACAGCAGCAGCCAGCACCACGCACAGCCGCTGTACCACAGCAGACCAAGCTCACACAAGGTGAGGACCTTTTTCTATTTCATACTGATGCCACTCTCAAAGGATCATTGTTACAAGCTGATAAGATATAAATGAAGGTGCTTTTTTTTTTTTTTTTTTGGACAGTCTCACTGTGTCACCCCAGGTAGAGTGCTGTGGCGTCATCATAGCTCACTGCAACCTCCAACTCCTGGGCTCAAGCAATCCTCCTGCCTCAGCCTCCTGAGTAGCTGGGACTACAGGAGCATGCCACCATGACAGCTGGCTAATTTTTCTATTTTTAGTAGAGACAGGGTCTCACTCTTGCTCAGGCTGGTCTCAAACTCCTGAGCTCAAATAGTCCTCCTGCCTCAGCCTCCCAGAGTGCTAGGATTATGGGCATGAGCCACCTAACCTACCCAGCCTAAATGAAGGCTTTTTTATATATATATATCTCTCAGTAAAACAGTTTATAAAAAAAAGATTTAAATGAAGGCTATTTTGTTCAAAAAGGTGAATGTAATTGCTTGGCATGTGAAATGTATATGTTTTGCTATCTTGGAGAGTGACTGTATGTCTCAGTTCCTCAGCCATTAGAGAGAGTTTCTTGGCAGGGAAGGTTCTTCTGCCAGATGATTAACGAGAAGTGTGTGATCTTCCAGAAAAATCCCCTATTTGATTAATCCTACTTGAAAGTGGAATTTTTCTTGGGTTGCTTATTTAAATGTTAAGAGTTGGTTATATAATTGAAAAAGCATTATGAAAATCGACAAGTCTACACTTAGAAATTGGACACATGGCCTACAAAAACACAATTAGATATGTGAATATTAAACATATGAATCATGAATTTTGGTAGGTACAAGTATAGCTTATTTCTTTTTATGTTATATCTTAGAGGAATATTACCCTAAATCATTTTAAATTAAAATAATTAAATCGTTTTAAATTATCATATGTTGAGCTTTGGTACTGTTTCTTTAGAATCAGTATTTTACTGGTTTTATAATATATCCCAAGTTCGTTTATCTGTGCTGAGAATGTTGATGCTGTCTCACTTTTATTCCAAAAATCAAAAAAGATGGTACTTGAGCATTCTTCATAGTATTTACTTAATTTGATCCTTCATTTGAACTCAACTTCCAGCAGACCAAGAATTTTAAAATGATGAAGGGATGTTTACCCAATTATGTGAAAATATAAGCTACGTGTAAGCTTTCAAAGTAACTCTCCTTACATAAAAATTAAATTGCTTTACTAAAGAAAAACTTATTTATTGGTCTGCTGAAAAGTCATAGGACTTTTCCTATGTGCTAAAGTAACCTTTTAATGTAAGTACAACATTTGAGAAAGTGATTACCTTTGGCCTCTATCCTTGGTACCCTAAAAGAGCATAGCTTAAAGACATAGTATTTTTGGCCCATCAGACCATCAGGTATATCTATCTGGTTTTCTGAGTTTAAAATACTGTACAGACTTGTCACTGGTCTTTGGTTTAGTTAATACTTAAATTATAATCACAGACTTTGTTCTCATTTCTGGACAAAAACCAAAATGTATGAAGGAAACCTATAATTTGGCCTTTATAATGATAACTATGAAAAAGGAGTAATTGTTTTGAATAGGAATTTTGAATAGGAGTTGTTTAATATAGAGCTAATCCTTACTTTACAAGATATATATACACACACATATATACAAAGAATTATAAGGCAAAGGTTAATCCTTGAATTTTTCATGTTATTGAATTTTACAATAATTTGAGATATGGGTGTCTATAACAACATTTACAGTTTTAAGGGTGTTTAAAAAACTGTACTTAATCATTCCAGTATTTATATGGAGAACTCTGCTTATTTATTGATTTGTTTTGGGCACCTGTATTTTTCTGTCAAAAGTCTGCTAACTCTTACTCTCTTTAATTTTATGTGATAGTATTTTAAATAGCAATGCTAAATTTATTCCTATTCCAGGTACTCTACAAACTTGGCTGGTTAGAACAACCACATGGAATGTAATGTTTTAATTTGGCTATTTACTACTAACATGTTTCATTTGTTATGTCAAATCTTGATTTAGAAAAATAAAGTTCTCCTCAGGAAGTCAAAAACACATGAATTCACCAAAACAGCCTGTTCAGATGATTAATGATTGTGAAAAATTAAAGTATACATTCTACCAAGCTTCTTTGTAGCTGCTTGGATAAACATTGCTGTGATATTAGAAAGTTCATTAAAGCATACTGAGTATAATCGTTAAAGTTTGGTTTGGTTCCTGAGGACAAGTTGCATACATTTTAGCCATCTAGAGTAATAAAATAACCATTCTTAATTGATTAAATACCTAAGGGCTGAAACTGCTTAAGTAAATATACTCAAGGCTGCATTTACCTGAGCTGTCTTCATAATAAAGTCATTTTTGCCCAGTTTTGAAGGATACTAACATAAATTTCATACCTTTATATAGGAGACTGCCTTAAGATGTTTACAGGTTTTCTACTCAGTCATACCATTTTCTAGGAATGCTATGCTGCTATTACTAACAGTTCCTTTGACAAAATTTCAAGAGTACATGGATTCCAGGTCTAGAGAGTGGTAGGTAGGCCTAGAATTCTGGGAACTGATTTAGAGATTTGGCAAATACCATCATAAACAGTTAAGTACATGTCAATTCTTTAAAATAATGTCATTTAAGGAAATGTTATAATTCTATAAATATAATTCACATATTTATTTTTGATGATAACGTTAATTATCTTATTATGTACATCTTTCCCTTAACAACTGATAAGTGTTAACCTTTTGAGACATTAACTTCCACTGTTACACTTAATGGGATGGTTCCTGTGTGGGTGCATATATACAATATGTACACATAGTGCATCACACTGTATGTACAGATATGCATAGTACCGTATTACCATATAACATACATACTCTTAACACACATAAGTTCAAATCCCAGTACAATACCTATCGTTACACGATTTGGGGCAAGTTACACGACCTCCCTAAGCTTGTTTTCTCCTCTGAAAATGAGGTCAGTAATATTAATAGCATTTACTTTTAGGATTTTCGTGAAGATTAAATGAAGTAATGCATGTGAAGCCATTAGCTTTGCACACACTAAGCTCTAATAAGTGTTAATTATTACTATTATTGTGTATGTATACCTTGTTTTTTACTGAGTTCCAATTCAAAAAAGTAATGTTTTAAATGCTTTGTCTTACTTTCAAGAGTGTCTCAATAATAAATAGCAGTAACAAATGTCAGTAAAAATAGCTTTTTCCTGAGAATAATAGTTTATTAGAATTAACTTCCCTGTCATTAACTTTTTTATAAATTCAGTTATTTCATGTCCTTCTAGGTTTTCCTGAAGGTTTTGCAGGTAGGTTTGTACGTATTTCATCAATGCACTTATAATCCTAGTCAATAGGAATCAGAAAATAGGTCTATAGCTTTTTTCTGGCCACGCTTTATTTTTATACTACTCTGTCGACTTTTCTTTGAAAGAATTGGGGAGAAAGATGGAAGTAAAATTAATTGACTTTTCTTTAGAATCTTAAAACTGAAAAGCATTATTTACTTTTATATAATTAGTCCTATCTTAGAGCTCAAGATAATTGTATAAATTATGTGCCTATGTTAACCTTAGCTGCTGTATGTCAGCAGTCCTGAGTTTTTTTCAGTTACATAGTCATATGAAAATAATGTCCAGAATTTGACATTGATCAAATAATATACTTATTAAGAACTGTGTATTACTTTCAGTTGTTAGTGAGAGATTAAAAAATCACTTTGTAAGTGCCACATGAGTTATTACCTTAGTTTAAGCTGTCTTTACTTCAGCTATCTGTCATTCGTTATCTAATGATTTTTTCCTTTTATGTTTTAGGATCTTACTCAATGTGTTACATGCCAAGAAAAACACATTACTGTAAAGAAAGAACCACATGAGTCCCTTGGAATGACTGTTGCCGGTGGGAGAGGAAGTAAGAGTGGCGAACTGCCCATCTTTGTGACCAGCGTGCCGCCGCATGGCTGCCTCGCCCGGGACGGCAGAATCAAGAGAGGTAAGATGGGATCGTGAACAATTTCACCACATCTTGTTTCTGAATTAAACTCACATTTTTAAAAATAAAGAGTATCTACGAAGTATTTATTAAACATGAGTTTTTTTAGTCCTTTAAACTGTCCCCTGCGTATGAAAGCATAAAGTCTTTCTATAATGTTAGAAAAATGCCCAATATAAAGGAAAACTTTTGAACCTTGATAATGTCTCCAGAATTTGCTAACAGTTACTCAGACTGTTAGATTATTTTATCTTGGGAAAGATCCTCTAAAAGATTTATGCTTCTAGTATTATGGTAGACTTAGATACTCTGAAGGACCATCTTACTAAAATATAAATGTTGCTTGTAGTAAAGTGTCTGTGTAGAAAGGGGCTCAGAGAGGAAGGTGGAGCAGAGGACAAACTCAATTATGGGGATAAACTCATTCACCATTTCACATTCCCTATCAATGCTATATGATGTGCATAGGTTAGGGTACAATTAGCTACTGTTACCATGGTAACAATAACAATCTCTCTTGACTTTGTTCATAAGGAAAGAAAAGTGAGTCTTAAAAGTTATTTTTCCAAGAATGAAGTTGAACCCCTACCTCATACCATATATACAAATTAAGTCATAATGGATTCAAGATCTGAATGTAAGAGCTAAAACTCTTAGAAGAAAACACAGGCATAAATCCTCATAACCTTGGATTAGGCAATGGTTTCTTGGATATGACACTAAAAATACAAGCAAAAAAAGAAAAAAATACATAAACTGGACTTAAAACTTGCAAGTTTTTGTGCTGCAAAGGACACCACCAAGAAAGTAAAAAGGTAACTTACGGAATGGGAGAAAATATCTGCAAATTATATATATGACAAATGATTTGTATCTAGAATATATAAAGAATTCTTACAACTCAATAATAAAAAAGACAGATAATCCAACTTAAAGATGGGGAAATAATCTGAATAGACATTTCTCCAAAGAAGATAAGCAAATGGCCAGAGCCCCTGCCCAGCACCTGTGCACTGGTGACCGTTGCAGGTCATTGGCTCTGAGGCTCTGGTGCAGCCTGAGCAGTTGGTCCTATGCCAAGATGCTTCAGAGCATTATTAAAAATATCTGGATCCCCATGAAGCCCTACTATACCCAAGTTTGCCAGATTTGGATCGGAATGGGGTTGATGAGCATCATCATTTATAACACCAGGAGTGCTGATGAAAGAAGTAAAGCTTTGAAAGCTCCTACGCCTACTCATGGTCATCACCAACCAGCTCCATTTGGAGTACACATGAGATGAAATGTCAGTCTGCCTGTAAGTGTAAGCAAGCTGTGTTAAGTAGGAGCGTGGAGCATGGGACATCACCGCGTACTTGTATAAGTATGGTTTACTTTGTGGCATGAATAAATGTATCTGTGAGATGCACCACCTACCCGAGACAGCTTTCACTATGTCCCCCTCTCAGCTCCCTCCTTCGTGCTGGGTGTACTCTGAGTAGATAATCTGTAATACAGCAGATGCAATCAGAATCTCACTGAGCCATCTATCTTTATGAAACCTGAGGAACTGAAGAGTATCTCTGTAGTCATAGCAGTTGCTGATCAGAATCTAGAGACACTCACTCAGATTCTACTGCTCAAGAGATGTTTGTTAAACATGAAAAAAAAAAATGGCCAGTAACCACATGAAAAGATGTTTAATGTCATTGCTTATTAGGGAAGTGCAAATCAAAACCACAGTGAGATACTACTTCATACCCATCAGGATGACTATAATAAAATAGACAATAACAAACATTTGTAAGTATGTGGAGAAATCAAAACCCTCATACATTGCTAGTAGACATATAAAATGGTAAAACTATTTTAGAAAACAGTTTGGCAGTTTCTCAAAGAGTTAAACTAAGTTATCATATGACCCAGCAGTTCTGCTGCTAGAGAAATGAAAATACCTGCCCACACAAAAACTTGAGTGCCAATGCTCAGAGCAGTATTATTCACAAAAGCCAGAAAATGGAAACAACGCAAATGTCCATCACCTAATGAATGGATGAACAGAATGTGGTCCGCCATACAATGAAATGTTATTTGGCTGTAAAAAGGAATGTAGTGCTGACACAAGCTACAATATGGATGAACCTTGAAAACATTATGCCAAGTGAAAGAAGCCAGACACAAAAACAATGTCTGATTCCATTTATATGAAATGTCTAGAAAGGCAGATCTATACAGACAGAAAGTGGATTAGTGGCTGCTTAGGGGTGGGGGAAGGGTAGTGACTGCTAATGGGTATAGGGCTCTGGGGCCGGGATGTGATAGAAATGTTCTAAAAGTTATTGTGGTGATGTTTATGCAACTCTGCGAATATACTAAAAACTATAAAATTGTATGCTTTAAATGGGTGAATTAAATGGCATGTGAATTATATCTCAGTAAAGCTGCTATTAAGAAAAAGTTATTTGTCCAATTGTTATATTTGGGGTAATTTTATCTCCTTGTTATTTTATTATGTTTTCTAAGTTTTCTACAATGAGACTGTTCTGTTTTAATAATCTGAAAAGTGGGTGATAAATTGGGAGGGGGGATTTTCTGTAGTTTGTCACACAAATGTCTGCTTCCTACAAAACTGATAATTTCCTTCCTAACCTTTCATATAATCCTCATTGCCCTTCTTTGTTATATCACTTGGCAGAGCAGCCCCCCTTTTTCTTCAAGCAAGGGAAGATGCCCAAATCACAAGTTTCATTTCTTTGTGTGGGCACAAGGTGTCCTCTCTGTGCATATTCTGATATGTTTGCCCTGAGTGAACTACGCGGGGCTGTCTTTGTGTATAGAACTGTGTCAATATAAAATAGAATATATTAAAAATTCATTTCTAAGAGCAAGGGAGCAAATAATTTTTGAATTGGAAAGAACTGTAGAAATCTCTGAAGCTCAAAGAAGAGAAATGAACCTGCCCAGCGCCTGTACACAGCTAAACTGGGACTCGTGATTTGCACTTCCAGTTGTATCAAGGTGCCTCAAGCCACACTTTTTCTTATGTATTATGACATTATTTAAACTTTTTGAATTATTTTGTAATGTTTTCTAACTACTGGATTTTTCCTCAGTGTTATAAAAATTACAAAGAAGTAAAAAATGCTCTTTCACCTTATCCGAGTTATTGAAACGAGCCTCTGTTGATTAGTTTACGAACAGCAGGATTTGCAGGGAAATGATCACTTGGCAGCTCAGCTCATTTCTCTTGTCCCTTCGTTTGAGCAGGTGATGTGTTGCTGAATATCAATGGCATCGATCTGACCAATTTAAGCCACAGCGAGGCTGTGGCCGTGCTGAAAGCCAGCGCCGCCTCCCCTGCTGTTGCCCTGAAAGCACTCGAGGTCCAGATTGTGGAGGAGGTGACTCAGACCCCGGAAGAGCAGCCAAGTACCTTCAGCGAAAACGAGTATGATGCTAGCTGGTCCCCATCGTGGGTCATGTGGCTTGGGCTCCCAAGGTACTGATAGCTTTTTTGTTCTTTTATGTAATAATCACATTGTGCAGCCTTTATCAGTGTGTAACAC
The DNA here is from genome assembly GCF_000956105.1 of Propithecus coquereli. Classification (NCBI taxonomy): domain Eukaryota; kingdom Metazoa; phylum Chordata; class Mammalia; order Primates; family Indriidae; genus Propithecus; species Propithecus coquereli. Next base: position 2,804,452 of record NW_012148686.1, on the reverse strand, counting down.
AGTAAATTTGCCCATTAGGAGAAGGCTTTAATGAAATAAAAGCAACATCAAATCAAATGACAAAGTGATAATTTTTTTAGAATATTACATTTTAAAAGCTAGATTTAATTTTAAAAACTAAGCTATCAAGACTTATATCTGTTTATACTGCGGTCCCTAGCTCCCTGGGCCATGGACTGGTACTGGGCAGCACAGCAGGAGGTGAGCAGCGAGCAAGAGCAAGCGGGCAAAGCTTCATCAGTATTTACAGCCACTTCCCACAGCTTACGTCGCTGCCTGAGCTCCGCCTCCTGTCAGATCAGCAAAGCTTCATCTGTGTTTACAGCTGCTCCCCATGGTTCCCATCACGGCATAAGCTCCGCCTCCTGTCAGATCAGCAGTGGCATCAGATTCTCATAGGCGCACAAACCCTGCTGTAAACTGCGCATGCAAGGGATGTAGGTTGTGGCTCCTTATGAGAATCTAATGCCTGATGATCTGAGGTGGAGCTGAGGCAGTGATGCTAGCACTGGGGGGCAGCTGCAAATACAGATTATCATCAGCAGAGAGGTTTGACTGCACAGAGACCAGAATAAATCAGTTGCTTATAGACTAATACCAAAACCGTATTGTGAGTGGCAAGTGACAAGCTGTATCTGGTGGCAGGCTTTATAGTGGCAAGTAAGCATCTTACCCCCACCTGCCGCCATCCCTGGAAAAATTGTCTTCCTTGAAACCAGTCGCTGGTGCCAAAAAGGTTTGGGGCAGCTGCTGTGTTTACAAAAACAAAGAAAGCAAATCCATTCATCCTATTAAGGATTGATCATGTAAGTGGCCTAACCATGAGATTGGATATTCCAGTCTCTTAATTCAGAACAACTGTCATTTACCAACACTGATTCTGATAGATGCTTAGACTTCACATGCATTTTTCACAGAAAAACCAAGCTAATCCTGGGGCCTTGCCCCATCCCAGAAGCCTCTCTAAAAGCCTTTCTTATCTTTTTAACTTTCCCTAAAAAGGTAGAATTTTAAACTCAAGAGTTGTACACAAGAGTCTTTAAGCCAAACCATTGATGTTCAAGAGTAGCTGCTCTACCATTAGAAAGAGTTTGTTGCTTCCTGACTGTGTGACCAGCCAAGACATTCTGTGGTGGGTCGGTGTCAGGGTCACAGACGCACGTGGAACCTCTAGTGGCATCCCAGGGTACATTTCTTCCTCTAGTCAGGCAGTTGTTGTGCTGTTTGGTATTGAGATGGGAAAAATGTATGTTACCGTCATTATTTGTTCCCACATCAGTTTAGATTCTTACTATATAAAGAATCCTAAAATTGAACTATGATGAAACATTTTGACTCTTAACCAAGGATGAAAATTACTGATTCTTTAAAGTAAAAATAAACAATATGAATGTGCCAACTTCTGAGCCATCTGACTCATGTGGAATAAATTTATAATAACAACCAGCATTATGTAAAGTGATTTATGGTTTATAAAGTACTTTCATATGAGCAATAACAGAAAAAAAGCAAGGATATTATTGGATTTCATTTGTTAATAACCTCACTTGCTGACTGGTTCTCTTGGTTAAAAAAGAAATTAAAAGGCCTAAAACTATAATAGAATTCATGTCTCACAGACCTATAGGTGCTTTGTGGAGAGACAGATTTTTTTAAGATAAAGGTGATTTAGCTGTTTGAAATATATTTATTTCATACACCAAGACAGATTAATTTTTCCCATTGAAAAGTAAACATAGATTTTAATGGTTGCTGTTAAACTCCTACAGAACTGCTACCTAAATTGTGAGATTTCAGCCATCAGAGGGAACCTCATTTATCTTGCTCAGTGTTCAGCCTGTTACTTGGACCTGTGAGTTTAAACCTAGAATGGCAGAAAGGCCCTTTGCACGTAGTGGGTGAGAAGTGGTCTCCTCGTGCAGTGGCCAGGCAGCGGGCACAGACTGCAGGGCCTGCCCACCTCTGCTGCTGAGGCAAGCAGAGAGCAATGGTGTCCTGCCGAAACGCTCGTGCCCTAGTGCTTCCTTTAATTTTCTTTATCCATTAGGCCCATCTACTTTTGGGGTTGGCACACATTCACCTCTGTGTTCAGAGCATTTTCTAGTGTGCCAGGCAAAATAAGAAAGGTTTTAGATGAGAAATATATAGTATAGTAAAATCTATTTTTGAGGCCACCTGTGTTGTAAAAATACCTTTCAGTAAAAGGTTACTATTCTGTGGATTTATGGCAGTCTCTGTTGAATACAGACTTATACTCGGCAGCCATGTGTCCTCATCTATGGGTACAGGTGGCCCCTAAAAGCAGGTTTCACCCCGCAAAGGATAGCAGCTCTGCTTTTCCTGAAAAGGGAGATTCTTCTACTGCAGTTCGCTGGGGGTGCACCAGAGAACTGCTTGTTTGGTTGTTTGTTTCAGATGATGCAGAATTATGAAAATAACCTACACTGTCGCTAAAAATTCAGGCCAATACATGGGACCTTGCCCCATCCCAGAAATCTTTCTAAAAGCCCTTTCTTATCAGTGAGCTAAGAAACTAGATGAGATTAGAAGTTCTGGCATACCGTATATTGCTTTACAGAATTGGCTTTATCTTTTTTATGGATTAAAAACGGGAAACCTTGATGCCTGTAGATCCAGTTTTACCTAAAAATGAAAGCTATTTCTTTATTAAAAGACATATTTTTTCTATATATCATTTAGGGGTCTTTTTGTTTTATTTTTTTAAGTTTTTACTCACTGCTTGTTCCCAAATCCATAGAGCTATGGAAATGTAAGTAGCTTTTTTTTCTCCCTCCCTGGACAACATCTTCCAAACTGGCTAAGTAGCATTTTACTGTAGCTTCACAATGCCCATGATATAGAAAGGAAAAGAAAAAAATATTTTTCGTTAGTGTTTTCCAGATTGATTTTTCTATTTTGGCAATCAGAGTCTCTGTTCAAATGAAAGCATTCTAAGTGAAGGAGGAAGAACAACAAGTAACTGCTCATGTAGGTTAAAAGTAGGACCCCTGGGGTATGCCTTCAGGAAAGGGGGTGATTATCTGCTTTCTTTTTGGAAGCTACACTCCTGGTCATTTTCTTCTGTCATTTGAGTCCTGAGTTCAGCAGTACTAGACCTCTTGCATTCTACTTTGTAATTACTCTTGTAGATACAGATGATTATTAGAATTGAGGTCTTTGTTGGTAATGCATTGAGCAAATATAGGTACATAACCTTTTCGTACAGATTTCTGAGGTGTGATTTGTAACCAAGTTTGTGTAAGCTCTGTACATATGTGTGTGTATATATGTCTTCACTTGGAAACAGAAGACTGAAAAAAAGTTGGAGAAATTCAAGTCTACTCAAGTCTACCTAGGACCACATCTGTGCTAGAAAAATGGGTTGTCAAAATAATCTGTTCAGAAGGAAATAAAGTAGCCCTTTTTCTTTTTCTTCTGAGAGTGATAAAAGTATAACATGGTATGGGGTTATAGCAAAGTTGAGCAGGCTATGAAAGCCTACACGTTAACTTGATTCTTTATTTTTTTGTTTGTTTATAGTGCCCTTCATAGCTGCCATGATATAGTTTTACGAAGAAGCTACTTGGGAAGTTGGGGCTTTAGTATTGTTGGTGGATATGAAGAGAACCACACCAATCAGCCTTTCTTCATTAAAACTATTGTCTTAGGAACTCCTGCTTATTATGATGGAAGATTAAAGTGAGTCTTGTTCTAATTAATGATGTGATTTATGTTTATTATGCTAGACATGATTTAGATCAGAGGTCAACACCAAATCCAGCCCTCTGTTTTTGTAAATAAAGTTTTATTCCAACACAGCCAAGCTCATTTGTTTATGTACCACCTGTGGCTGCTTCCGCTCTACAGTGGCAGAGTTGAGTCATCATGACAGAGACTGTATGGTTCTTAAAGTGTAAAGTATTTACCATCCATCTGACCCTTTACAGAAAAAGTTTGCTGACCTCTAATCTAGACTAAAGCATTACATTTACTATCTTGTCACTTACAGCTATATTTTATTAATCTAATGACAGGCACTGAATCTGAGTCATGTGATTCGGCACATTGTGATGTGACAATGAGCTCTGAGCAAGTTTCCCACACAACTTATGCAGGTCCAGTCCTGTCATTAGATGATTCTGCTTAATTTTTCTGCACAGCACTCATCTCTCCCTGACATTGTATGTATGCAGGCTCCATGAGGTGGGGATCTTGTTGCATTTATTGTTATACCCCTCACAGTCATAACAGCACCTCACATGTAGTAAGATCTCAATAAATATTTGATAAATGAATGTGTGATAGCTTACACTGTGCCAGGTGCAGTGCTAAGTGCTGTGCATGCATTATTTAATCTTCTTAACAACCTTATGAGGTAAGAGTCATTATTATTCCTGTTTTACAAACAAGATAGCTGAGGCTTGGGAAAGTGAAGAAACTTGCCCAAGATGAAATAGCTGATAGTGGTTGACTGGTATTTAAACCCAGCACTGCCTGGCTCCAGAGCCCTGGCCTTTTAACCCCTTGCAGACTGCCACCACTGGGCAGAAGTACTCGCTCAACCAGTGTGCAGCCTCTTTTCTTTTTCAAAGCTTAGGCACTGAGAGAAGAAAGAAAAGGTGTCATGTCAAGAGATTATCATCAACAAAGAAGACGGTTGATTCCAAGTTCTTAGTGCTTAGTTTATGATGAAAGAACCAGTTCTTAAAAAGTAAATGTTGACATACTAGACAGAATGCTGCACAAATGGAGAATTTGCACTGTTTGCAAAGAGAAAATGACATCTAAATAATATTGTGAAAAGGTGATCAGGATTAGTATGCTCCAGGTCAGTCTATATTGATGAAGATGAAAAACAATTATTTTAGGAGGAAAGAGTAGGAGAAAATGAATTAATTGTTCTCTTAGCTGAGTTACTCAATCAGTCTAGGCCTCAGTTAATTCGTTTATAATTTATATTCCACCTTCTTCCAAAAAGAAATCAAAATCATTAACAATAAAATTGCATATCATTTATGGTATAAACTGAAGACCAAAAATCATAATGATAATTATAAAGATAAAAATGGCCTCAGGTAAATCATCCATTTGTGATAATTCTGCTAAGAGGACAGTGGGTGCCTGAATAGCCGAAAGAAGAGGAAAGGTCTTATTCCCAATTTAATTCAACCCTCCGATATATGAGCTCTAAGAATGAATAGAGAAATAACAGTCAAAATAATAACCTCCTCCAAATGCATTTGGTTTTTATTTATTTATTTATTTATTTTGAGACAGAGTCTCGCTTTGTTGCCCAGGCTAGAACAAGTGCCGTGGCGTCAGCCTAGCTCACAGCAACCTCAAACTCCTGGGCTCAAGCGATCCTCCTGCCTCAGCCTCCCGAGTAGCTGGGACTACAGGCGTGTGCCACCATGCCCGGCTACTTTTTTTTTTTTTATTTCAGCATATTATGGGGGTATAGATGTTTAGGTTACGTATGTTGCCCTTACCCCCGCCCCCGGCTAATTTTTTTATATATATATTTTTTTAGTTGTCCAGCTAATTTCTTTCTATTTTTTTTTTTTTTCAGTAGAGACAAGGTCTTGCTCTTGCTCAGGCTGGTCTCGAACTCCTGAGCTCAAACTATCCGCCCGCCTCGGCCTCCCAGAGTGCTAGGATTACAGGCGTGAGCCACCGCGCCCAGCTGGTTTTTATTTTTAAGACAGAGCAGATTTACTTTCTGTATTATATTTTGCTTAAACTAATATGAAAATTATTCTGTTTGTCCTTGAAATTCAACTACCAGTTATTGGGGGGATGGACACAAGGATTTCCTTAACATGCTTAAAAACCATCCCAGATGTTTCTCAGAGTAGATCGTACACCCTAATCATTGACAGTTAATTGGCAAATGAAATTGCGATTTTCATGCTAAGCAAATCTTAGTTGGGGTAATGTTTCTAACACTATGAAAATAGTAACATTCTGTTTCTGTCCCTGTTTGTCTTTGTCCAGATGTGGAGACATGATCGTGGCTGTAAATGGCCTGTCGACTGTGGGCATGAGCCATTCTGCATTAGTTCCCATGTTGAAGGAGCAGAGGAACAAAGTCACTCTGACAGTTATTTGTTGGCCTGGCAGCCTTGTGTAGATTTTTGAAATTGGTTTTGAGTCTTGCATCTTCCTTTTTTAGGTTTTTGAAAGAAACCCCTTTTATTTCATTGTATTTCTGGTTGTTAGGAGCTACTGACACAGCTGGTATACATGGGCCAAAAACCACTAAGATTATCCATGTATGTTTATTTAAATATTTTCCTAAATTTAGATGCATTTCTTTTAGCTTGGAAACAGTCTTCCACTAACCCTTATGAGTTTATATTTTCAGAATTCAGACTCACAGTTGTCAAAATATTGCATATAGTAATGAACAAAGTCCACCCAAACTGTGACCCAGCCAGCTGGAGTAGGGAACTTCTGGTGGATCTTTGTTCCAATAACTGAATCGTAGAATGAATTTCGTATCTCCCAAGACTGGTGTCAGTGAAGCCAACAGCAGCAGCCTGTACTGCCACTGTTGTAACCAATGCCATGAGTGGATACATTTTAAATTTGGGTGATAAACGTTCCCCATTTTTCATCGGTGCCAACATTTCAAAACTTCATTCTGTTTATAAAGTGATTTTCTGGTTTATTTTATTTATACTGTAATCTCTCAGTACTAATAGAAGATGAAGAAATAAGTCTGACACCACTAAAGAGATGCTTTTTTAAATAATGTACTATTATTAGAATAGTAGAGAATAAAAGATAATATTATCTAGTGACAAAGGAATTTGGACAGTAATTATAGTTTAGTGCTAGAGATGGTAAAAGCCGCATTTACTTGAACAGTTCAAAAGCATTAAAGATCCATTTCCAAAGGAATGTTTTGCTATATAGGAAAATTTTGAAGTAATTTTTGCTAAAAATCATTTCTAGAATTTGTATTATACTTACCAGCAGTCTTGGCTGGAAATGTTTTTGTGATTTATGCAATTAAACTAGATGATAAAGATAAAACCATATTGCTATTAAATACACAAATATGTATCACAGCTAAGTAGAACAGGGGAGACCTTTTTATTTTATTCAGGTAAGAGTCTTTCTTGAGTGTTTTAGAAACCCTTATATTTCCCATTATTTCTTATAAACACAATTGTTTCAAGTTAGAGACGGAAAAGTTCTGTTTTTTATCTGAAATAATAGGTTTTAGATGTTAGTATCTTTTAATCGGCTCTTGGTCACTAGACTATTTCATATTTTTTTGAAATGTTTTTGAAAACTATGACTAGCCCATTTTGTTTGTCCTTAATTCAACATGGTTATCCTTTGGAAAACACGTAAGTGAATAAGAGAAAAATATCTTTACCTTATTAATATTATGCATACTTGAAAAAGTTTCATTTAGAAACCTAGTTCAGAATCTGAGCTAATTTACAAGTGACCTCTGTAATAAATGGTATTGATAATCAGAGAATGTATTTCAAAATACTACAGTACAGTATATTATGAAGCATGACCACTTTATTTTCAAGCTTAGCAATTGCATTGCTGGGGTTTATTGTATCTGTAGCATGTCACTGATTACTTCAGTTCATTTTATAATGAGTTTTTAAAACATATCTCTTTGGAATGAGTAAGATATGGCAACAATAATTGCTATGGACTCATTCAACCCCTTAGCTACACTGTATGTCAACATATAACCAAGATACAGTGGAATGCCCCATACAGTATATTACTGTCATGTGATGATTGGCTTTGGAAGCAGTTTGATATTGAAATGCTTTGCTATTCTAATTGACATGGAACAAGTTTTTTTCCTGCTCCCCAAATAAAATTTTGTAACCAACTTTGCTATTTTTTTAAAGTTTGTAAGAATGTGTCATTTCTTGGGGGGTAGCCATCCATCAACAAATATCCTAACTGATACTCTGTTGTATGGAAAATACTTACATTGAACCCAGTGGCATAATGAGTATTTTGAAAGAAGAAGTTTTTTTCCATATTATTTTTATCGTGAAAATCTTGGAATCAGCTTCAGCTGTAGCCTTTATGACAAAAGACTGTCATTTCTGGTCAGAATGATATTTGGTGATGGAAACTTGTTCATAATTTATTGTTACTGTAGAACTATTTGGATTTTTTCATTTTAAGCTCTGATAGATAAATATTTTGATTTGTTCTGTGCCTTCAGTTTAAATTATTTCAGGATTTTCCAGATGTGTTTAAATAATGGTGTCATAATAATTCAGGATGGAAATAAAAGTCCACCTTTCCATTATAGCGACATTGTCTCCTTCCTTGAACAGTACACGTTGACTCAGTCTGTTCCTTATTTTTGTTGGTGGCACCACTGTCCTTACAATAAGCCACGCTTAAAACCTCAGGACCAGAGGTCCACCTTCTCATTCTCGTTCCCGTAGGCAGAACACGTAAATCTCTACTTTGGGAATGTGTACCTACGGAGCTCCTCTAGGCCTGCGTTGTCTAGTACGTGTGGCAATTGAGTGCCTGGAATGTGGCTGAAATGATAATATCTTGGATACATTGGGTTATAGAAAACATTATTAAAATTCACTTCGGTTTCTTTTTGCTTTTTCTAATGTGGTTACAAGAAAATTTTAAATTGCTGCACATACAGCTCCCCTTCTGTCTCAGTTGGACGGCACTGGTCCCCTCATTCTTCATTGTCACAGCATGGGCCAAGTCAGTCAGTCCTGACCTTGTGGTTTCTGTTCTTCCTATGCTTTCATCACTCCTTGCCTTAAAAAAAAAAAAAAAAAATTAATTGAAAGAAACAAAGTTGTGTCCCAATTTTCTACTAAGTTAAGTTCAAACCGAGGCCTCTGTGATCTGACCCCAATGCAGTTTTCCAGATGGCTCCGTGGTCCCACTTACCCTCCATTACCCCAGCAGACCCCAGCTGTTTCCTGCCTGCAGCACACACTTACTGTATTTCCTTGAACCGTGAGGCTTTTCCTTCTCTGCAGGTTCACGTTGTTCCCCTGTTTGGAGGTGTGACTTGAATGCTGTCCCGTCTGTCTGCCTCCTGGCTCCACTCCCCACGTTCCCTCCTTATGAATCTCAGCAGGCTCTTATATTTGCATTTATTATGGCCCCAATCACTTGCTACCTGTTGTCATAGTTTTAAGTGCCATCTTCAACTGCCACCTTGCAACTTTGACCACCACCGTCGCCTCATGTCTGTAGCTCCCGCAGCCTGTGGCCTGAATATCCTATTGCTTTAAGGCATCTAGGTCTCAGCATATCCCAAATCTGTGTTTTCCCAAGTATCTGCCTACTTCTGGCCTCCTCATCTTTCAATCCAAACTCTTATGCCATCAGAGTTACTTTTCTAAACCCCAACTCTGATCATATCCTTGCCCTGTTTAAAAACCTTCATTGGTTCCACACTGTCTGCAGGATAAATCAAAATGGCTTCATGCAGCACAAAAGGCTCTTCATGGTCTGGCCCTGCCTCCACTAGGGCCTCGTTCCCCACCTCTCGCTTCGTGTTTAAACCACCCCATTCCCTGCCCTCTGTGTCCACAGGGCCGACTTGGCTCAAGTGACATCATCCTTTTGGGAAATATTTACCAATCTCTTTGGGCAAGCTTTTAAGGATTTTGTTACACATATGTTTTTATGGTCCTACCTGCATGCTAGGAAGAAGAAAACAAACTTGCCCGGTAGGTGCTTGATCCCAGTCTGCAGCAGTGTTTTAAGCTAGAGAATAAACGTCAGAGATCATGCACCTTCCGAACGGCTCGGAGGCATTCCGGAGGAAGAATCTAGGCCTAGTGTCCTCTGTCTTCCAGGATTCCACATCACGTTTTAGTCATCGAGTCTCCTTAGCCTCCGCTTGGCTGTGCCATTTTCCCCGACTGTCCTTGTTCCTGAGGGTCTGACAGTGTTGGTATGTCATAGGTCACCCTCTGCTGGAATTTGTCTACTGGTTTTTCTCGTGACTACACTGGCGAGTGGGTTTTTGGGAAGAAGAGCACCAGGTAGAGTGACTGCTGTTGTCTTTATGTGTCGAGCACACGCACTGTTGCCGTGATGTGTGACCGCTGACCTGGGCCTTGGTCGCCTGGCCTGCGTCGTCATGCTGCTCAGGTTTCTCCACAGGAAGTCCGCACAGCCACGCTGGAGGAGTGGGGAGTCAGGCTCCCCCTCCCTCCATTTAGTTTTGATCCGGCCAAGAAAACAACGGCCTGTGGCGCCGCTCAGGGAACACGTTGCGGTGGAAGGAAGGGAGGTGGGACTCCGTGGCTAAGAGTCCCTCCCTTGACTCTGTTGTTCATTGTAAACTTTCCCAAAGGAGTTGTCTCCCTTTTGTGGTTTTTAACTATTTTTAATTCATAACTATTTTTCTGACACAAAAATTGTAAAAAATAACACAGCACTTGTGTGCCTACCACCCAACTTAAATACAAAGCACGGCCACTGCTGTTGAGCTTCCTTCTCCATCTGCATCCACACTAGGGTGGCCTTCCCACTCATTTCTTCATAACTATGCTGCATATTTATGTACCATTCAAACACAGTATTGTGCATGCGTTGAAACCACATGAATGATGTTGTGCATATGTGGTGTTCTGCAACTACTTCTGCCCCAAGATTCTTTCCTGTGTTCATGTAGCCCGAGTTTTTATTGTTATATACTCAGTGACTATGACAATTTTACATCCATTCTTTAGCTGATGGGCATTTAGGTTATTTCCTTTTTTTTTTTTATTAACAGTGCTGCTGTGAGTACTCAAAAACAAGTCTCCTTGTGCACATGGGAGAGTTTCTGCAGGTCAGTGATTCTCATTCAATCCCGGCTGCGCGTAAGAATCTCTTGGGGAGCTCTTCAGCAATCCCAGTGCTGATTTAGTTGGTCTGGGTGGGAAGTGGGCATCAATTTTGTTTGGTTTTGCCTGTTCCTCAATGAATCTAATGTGCAGTGATAATTGGAAACCACTGCTCTAGGAGTGGCATTGCTGGGTCTCAGAGTGGGCTGCATCTTTACAAGGCGATTAATCTTAGTGTACATTTCCACTAGTAACGTGGGCAAGTTTTGTTGATCCACATTCTTGCCAGCATCTGGTGTTATCAAACTGAAGGGGGTGAAAATGGCATCTCATTGTGGTTTCAACTCACATTTCCCTGGTTACTGGTGAAGTCCAGTACCTTCTCACATGTTTACTAGTCTTTCACATATTTTCTTTTATTTATTTATTTATTTTTGAGACAGAGTCTCACTGTGTTGCTCAGGCTAGAGTGCCGTGGCATCATCCTAGCTCACA
>NW_012148686.1:2771408-2793040 GCF_000956105.1 Propithecus coquereli | reverse complement strand
TATATGTTTTTAGTTGTCCAATTAATTTCTTTCTATTTTTAGTAGAGACGGGGTCTCGCTCTTGCTCAGGCTGGTTTCGAACTCCTGAGCTCAAACAGTCCACCCGCCTCGGCCTCCCAGAGAGCTAGGATTACAGGCGTGAGCCACCGCGCCCGGCCAACATATTTTCTTTGGTGAATAGCCTGTTCTACCATTTTCTAATGAGCTGTTTGTGTTTCTCTTATTGATTTATAGACATTATTTGGGATGTTAACCCTTATTATTGACATGCAAATATCTTCTCACGATTTGTGACTTCTCTTTTCAACTGTGTAATGATGTGATAAACTAAAGTTCATCATCGTAATGTCGACAAATATATAAATAGCATATAGGAAGATTCTTTTTAAATCTACTTTTGGAATTTCTTCTGCCAAGGTGTATCCATTTATATTATTTTGATTATTGTATTTTTTCTTTCCATGTTAATTTACCTGACTCTCTGTGTTTTATGTTTGTTTCTACTGAATTCTAGATCTTTCTGTTCACTTAATCACCCTTGAATTTTTCTTTCTGCATATTTAACATAAAATCTCAATTTAGTCAGTAGCTCCGTCCTCCCTGTGCACAGAGTGAGGACCTCGGGTGCGAGACCTCCATCCACCCCATAGTCCGACTTGGTGGCCAATATTGTAGCTGTTCCTTGTCCTCCTCTCCAGTTAGTCGTTATTATAATTGTTATATACTGTTCAGGTTTGGTTAGATTTTGTTTCTGAACTATAAAATACTGAAAAGCAGACACAAGCACGGTTCAAGATAGTTCTTAACATTACAGCAACATCCCACAGAGGACCTGCGGGAAACAGAAGGCCAGAGTGGGATTAACGGAGACCCACTGGCTTGGACCATCTAGAAGTTGAAGTTGCGGTCCAGATGGAAGGAAAGATTTCATAAAAGCTTGGGATGCAGCAGCATCATCACCATCATATTGCCAGTTTCCAAGCAGTCTGGGAATCACTAAGGCAGTTTGCCATTTTCTGGGGGTTAGAGGAGCAGTTTAGCAAAAATCACTGTCACCAACTTTTCTAAGACAAATACAACTTGCATTATAAATCCAGAGACATGTTTTTGTAGGAAAAACGGGAAGGCAAATTTAGAGGGTTCAGTTTTCTCGGGATGCAAAGTGGCCATTTTTCGAATAGCCGACTCCTCCTCCTCCATCCTAGCAGTTGCTCTTTTCTCACCAAAGACCCTGAGGTCTGCTAATTCTATTGCCACAACTTCAGAACTTGATATCCATTTTTTTGTATATTAAAGTGGGCTATAGCTTTATGACTCCTCAAATGCTTGAAGCTTTAATCAGATAAATGGGTGGTTAAAATTAAATTTGAAATTAACCTGAATTTCAGCTTATAAGGGTACTTCACCCAATTCATCATGCCCACCCCCCATGTTAAAGTATAGTAGTGCCTCATTAAGTCAGACTTTTAACTAATTTGGAATTTGAAAAGCTTAAACAGAATTGAGGTTAACTTGGCATTTTATATAGGTAATAGGTATTCTAAATCAACATGAAAAAATGAAGCGTAGGGTATTTTAAGCTGCACTATTTTCAAGTTTCCTTAAGCACTTGAAAAATGCTCATACACATTCGAGTGATGGATATATTTTTTTCCCATGTGATTGCTTAAACAAGAATTTATCTAGCACCATGTGCACAACACGCAGGGAGAGGCTCTAGATCACTTCTTCACGTAATTTCATCTTTCATAATTCAGATTTTCTTCCATTTGTCTACATTTGGTGATAAAACCGTATACATTACACCAACATAGTGAACTGCCGTCCTGGTCATAGACTAGGAATTCATGAATTGAGCTTTTTCTCTCAAGTCTCTCTTCTCTGCCTGCTGAAGAAAACATTGTAGCTCCTCAGGGTCCTTATTAGAAAGCTCTTTTGCCATTTTATGGTGTAAATCTATTCCACTTAACTATACTACCAATTAATTTCTATGGCAACACAAAACCTCTTAGAAGTAAAGTTGTACATGTAAGCGCAGTGCTAATAGCTATAAAGTGCCTAAGTAAGAGATGCTAAAACTTTAATCACATACAAGAATAAAAGACTGGCACTTGGAGACCTAACACCGTCCCACAGATGGCAGAGAACTTGCCTCCCACCGGGAGAAGGTGGCTCAGCCCCGGCAGCTGAGTGGGAAGCACTTAAAGATTTCCATTTGAGCTCTGTTAAATCACTCACCTGCAAGTAATGCTTTGAAGGTGGGCTATTTCACAAGCTTGCATCCGTACTCCCTTGTTTCTTCTAAGGTGGTCGGTTTAAAGGTGAATCCACCAACAACCTTCCTTGGATTTGCCTGAAGACTGGCCACGAGTGGTTGAATGAGAAAACATCTGTGGCTGAGACTGTTGGAGCAACAGTTAATTGTCCAATGTCAAGGTTGTGAGAGTGGAGGCAGCTGTTAAAAATAAAGTTCTTTGTTATTTTGCCTCGATTTTATTGAAAGATCTCTCACCCATCTACTCTAGAAATAATGGGAGAATGTCTCAGGTCAGGGATGTGTTTAGTCACATCCTGCCGACTGGCAGCCTCTCCCACCAGCACACCCCCCAGGGAAGCGACACACCAGAGTGATTGTAGATTTGCCCTCTCTGCCTGTCCAGCCCCCAGAGCTGGAGTCTGGGATCCTTGTCCGGCCTCTTGAAGGCTGTGGGTTCCCAGCCTGTGCTGAGGTAGGTGGGCACCTGGGAAGGGTGGTGGGTTCTCCCAGCAGCAAAACTCACTCTGGACAATGATAAATGTCTAAGGAAAAGAAGTTCTTGTCTCTCATGGAACTGTGACCAACGGGTGACAGCCCTGACCAACGCTTCTACTCATGAGCAGTCGGGAAGAAGGTAGCAGTGGGATAGCGGGTTAGTTCCCGGCAGACTAGAGCCGGGCATCAGACCCCTGGGAGCTGGGGTGACCCCTGCTCGGCCGCGCCCGGGGACCCCTTGGTTAACTGGTCCGCCCTCTAGCGCCCTCTGGTGGCCGGATGGGGGCCGCCCTCACTGACGCCTCCTCACGGTTTGCAGCTTGGTGGCTCCCCGGAGAGGTCACAAAAAGCTCACACATACGAGGGGAGTGGGTCTGTCCCTCTCCCATGTGGTATGAAGAGCCGCCTAGTTGGAATAAAATCGAAAAGCAAAGTGTGCAAACACTGCGGACCTTCCCTGTGGCCATTTCTCTGTCCCCAAGTAACTAAGACGGCAATTTGCCTTGTTCCTTACATGTGAGTTTAGCTTCTATGGTATAGGGCTCTTTGAATGTCAATGTTATTGAGGTTTTGATAATTATGTACCCTCAAAAGATGTTCAATGTAATTCTGATCATAGTCCTCTAAAAAAGCCTCAGATTAAAAGCTTTTGCTGGCTCTTTAGACTGCGGGCCTGCAATTATAGAAAATGAACTGCATTTTAGCTTTCCATTGAAATTAATAACAGCAGTCCCCCAGTTGACTCTGTGAATAGTTAATGGAACAAACAGGATACTTCAGTACAATATGGGTTGGAAAGCCGTTTGAGTGGGATTCTGGGTTTCAAATGGGAAAATAATTCATACAATGCAAACCTTTTTCATATGTGCTCTCATACAGTATGTATTTCTTCAGAATAAAAACTGAACTGTTTAACAAATGATTAACCGTACCTTCAGTGTATACTCTGATGGTAAATAATGTAGCACACGGTATTTAGAGCTGCAAAGCACCTTAGAGGACAGGCAGATGGACAGTGAAAAAACAAGTTCAGTGAGGTAGAGCATTCTCCCCAGACACTAAGCTGGTAAAGGACAGAGATAGACGTGGAACCCTGTCTGCAGACCCAGAGCAAAGAGGACTCTCGTGCAGGGCCCTGTGGAGCAGACCAGCAACACTGACAAGCGAGCCACTCTGGAACTGGACCTTTAACCCCCTGGCAATGCAAAAGATACCTGTGAGTTGGGAAATCTTTGGACTATGGGGACATTGGGACATGGAGGTAGGGGGACAAAAGAATGTATGGCCCAGTGTGTTCGCTGGGGTTCCCACTTCAGTTTACAAGAATAAAGTCTAAAAAGCAATTAATATTTTAGAATTCAGCAAAGTTGCAGGACACAAAATCAACATACAAAAATCAATTGCATTTCTAGACGCTAACCATGAACAACCCAAAAAGTCAATTAAGGAAAATAATTTCATTTACAGCAGTGTTAAAAAGAATAAAATACCTAGGAATAAAGTTGACCAAGGAAGCAAAAGATGTATGTGCTGAAAACTACAAAATATTGCTGAAAGAAATTAAAGGAGACATAAGTAACTGGAAAGACATCCCTTGTTCATGGGTTGGAAGGCTTAATATTGTTAATACTACCCAAAGCAGTCTACAGACTCAATGCAGTCTCTGTCACAATCCTGATGACATGTCTGCAGAAATAGAAAAATCTATCCGAATATAGAGTCAACAGGGACTCGAATAGCCAAATCTATCTTGAAAAAGAAGAATAAAGTCTCACAGTTCCTGATTTCAAACTTACTGCAAAGTTACAGTAATCGAAATGATGTAGATTGAAGAGAAGTGGTGACCAAAAAAACCCCAATATGGTAGTATAATAACATAAAGACAAACATATAGACCAAAGGAAGAGAATAAAGAGCCCAGAAATAAACCCTCGCGTATACGGTCAAATGATTTTCAGCAAGGGTGCCAAGACCATTCAATGGGGAAAGGACGGTCTTTTCAACAAGTGGTGCTGGGAAAACTGGTTATCCACATGCAAAAGAATGAAGCTGGACCGTTGCCTTGTGCCATATAAAAAAGTTAACTCCAAAATCTAAATGTAACAGCTAAACTATGAAACTCTTAGAACAAAGCAGGAGAAAAGCTTCCTGGCAATGATTTCTTACATATGACACCAAATGATAGGCAGCAAAAGAAAAAAAAGATAAATTGGACTTCATTGAAATTAAAAACTTGTTCATCAAAGGAAATTAACAAGAGAGTGAAAAAGCAACTCACATAATGGGAGAAAATATTTGCAAATCATATATCTGATAAGCAATTAATATCCAAAATGTATAAAGAAGTTCTGTAATTCAACAGCAACAACAAATAGCAAATGAAAAAATAGGTAAAGGATTTGAATAGATATTTTTCCAAAGAGGATATACAGATGGCCAATAACCACATGAGAAGATGCTCTATCACTAATCATTAGGGAAATACAGATAAAAACCATGAGATACCACTTCACACCTGTTAAAATGGCTACTATTGGAAAAAAACAGAAAATAGCAAGTGTTGGAGGGTATTGGATAAAATGAAACCCTTGTGCATTGTTGGTGGGAATGTAAAATTGTGCAGCCGCTATGGAAAACAGTATTGTTGTTCCTCAAAAAACTGAAAATAGAGTTACCATATGAACCAGCAATTTCACTTCTGAGTATATACCATTGTCCTTTGTCCTTGGCACATCACATCCTGTTCTCGTGGACACTCGTCAAGGTGGACGTGGGAATCTGGGTTGTGTGCAGAGGGAGCTCTGGAAACCTTGTCACCTGAGGTATAGTTGAGGACACTGTAGACGTTTGCCCTGCAGTGACCCAGGGCATACACCAGCTGTCTTCACAAGTTTCAAGGCCATAATGTAGAAGAGAGTTGACATTTTCTGCATCACTACAGAGGGCTGAGCTGGTCCTCATGTTAGGATCTGCAGGGAGGCAGGTTGGTGTTCAGAATGAGGAGGGAGTGCTTAACAATCCCAGGCACTCTGGCTAGCAGCCAGCATCTCTGGAAGGTTCCATGGCGTGGCCAGGTGGGCATGAGGAGGATGACCCTCACATGGGAGAGAAGTTGGACGAGGTGGCTTTTGGGATGCGCTCCAACTGTGAGACTCTGGTCAGTGCCACTGGGACTGGCGGGGAGGTGTCGGGGGCCCCTTCACATCCTCCGGTCTCCTTTGGGTTGGTGGAGTTGGTGGAGAGGTGTCTAGTGGGGAATATTTGAGGAAAAGCGTGTTGGAGGGCAGTTAGCGCTTGAGTTCGTGCGGAACAAGAGTGCAGGCTTCTCCGCCCTCCTCCCATTCCTCACAGAAGGAGGGGAAGATGAAGAAAGCATTTATGGGACGGAGTTGTCTGCTGCAGGGCACTTTTGGCAGTCAGCTCAGGACACAGTTGCTGGGGACCGTTTTAGGGACAAGAAGATAGCTCTGTTCTACAGAGCACTTTGTTGTGCCATAATTCCTTGGAACAGGGTGTCTCTGCGCTGTCTGAGCTGGCCTTGTCTTCGTTAACTGACCTTGGCTCACAGTGACGGTGCCTTGTGCCAGAGCATCCGAACCCCCTCGAGGGTGGCAGAGGCAGAAGGAGAGGGCTGTGGGTCATGGAGCTGTCGGAGTCCCGGAATACCACAAGCGAAAACGTGTCAGCAGCGGATCATCCAACCAGCCCCTAGTTGCAGATGAGGAAACCGGGATTCAGAAAACTTAAATGACTTCCCCAGAGCTAGGCAGAGCCAGGACCAGGATCCAATCTCCTAACTCTGGGTCTCACGCTCCACCTTGCCATACTCATCCACCACACAGGGGCTGATAGGCGACAAAAGAGCAGGTGGTGAGGCCAAGGGGGAAGAAGATATCATTTAAAATGGCAAAAAAAAAAAAAAAAAAAAAAATGGCAGGACACCAAACACACACCATCTCCTCAGACCCGGAGCCCCAGTGCCTGGTTCCCGTGGGGCTGGGAGCTGTGCCTCCTGGCACCCATGGCCTACAGCATGTAGAGTGGAATTCCAGGGCCAGACACACCTGGGCTCGAATCCTGGCCCTGCCCCATGCTACCCGTGTGAGCTTGGACAAGTCATGTAACCTCTCCGAGCCTGTGGGTCATCAGCTCTCGGCTAGGCTGGCACATGTGGCGTCCTTAGAGCATTGGTGTGTGCTTGCTGAGTGGTGGCCACCACCACTCTCACTACCCCTTCCCAGGTGGGCTGGCACCTCCACCCGTCTCCTGCCCTGGAGTGGCCATGTCATAAATATCATTGCTGCTCAGGAGGAAGCACGAGGAGAACATCCGGATGCACCAAGCGCGGGGCAGAGCTGAGAGAAAAACATTTGAATCCAACCCTGAATAGCCTGTTCCTACTGTCTCTGTGGGTTTTGTGTTACTGTAACAGAACACCTGAGACTGGGTAGTTTATAAAGAAAAGAGGTGTATTTAGCTAAGTTTCTGCAGTCTGAGGTGCTCCCAAAGCACAGCACCAGCATCTGCTCGGCTTCTGTGCTGTGTCACATATGGCAGAAAATCAAGGGGGAAACGGACACGTGTGGAGGCAAAACCGAGGAGCGTCCTGGCTTTACGACAACCCACACTGGTGGGGACTAATCCACT
This sequence comes from Propithecus coquereli, assembly GCF_000956105.1. Lineage (NCBI taxonomy): Eukaryota > Metazoa > Chordata > Mammalia > Primates > Indriidae > Propithecus > Propithecus coquereli. The sequence goes on along the minus strand of NW_012148686.1, from coordinate 2,785,641 downwards.
CCCATGAGAACCAATCCACTCTCACCAGACTGAGGATTCACTCACTACGGTGAGCACAGCACCAAGACATTCATGAGGGATCCGCCCCACGACCCAACACCCCCGACAAGTTCCCACCTGCTAACACCTCTACACTGGGAATCAAATTTCAACATGAATTTTTGTGCGGACAAACCACATCCAAACCATGGTGCCTACACTCTGAGCCTCAGTTTCCTTACCTGTGAGCAGTGTCGGTTTGACAAGTCCCCATGAGCCAATGACTGGGGTGAGCTTTGTGAGCCAAAGGTGTGCCTTAGTCCATTTTTGCTGCTATCACAGAATACCACAGACTGGGTAATTTGTAAAGAACAGAAATTTATTGGCTCACAGTTCTGGAGGCTGGGAAGTCCAAGCCCAAGGCACCAGCAGGTCTGGTGATTCTGATTCCAAGATGCCCTGAATGCTGTGTCCTCCAGAGGGGAGGACCGCTTAGTCCTCTGAGGATGAAGACAGAAGGGCAAAGGGAGATGAACTTACCGTTTTTAAAAAAATTTTTTAAACTCATGAAGTAAAACAGCAATGCTGTTTTAAACAGCATTAACCCCACCCATGGGAGAAGAGCCCTCATGGCCTAATCACCTCTTGTAAGTTCCATCCCTTAACACTGTTACAACGACAATTAGATTTCAACCTGAGTTTTAGAAGGGATAGACATTCAAACCATAGCCAGGTATAACAGGATTTCCTGTGGGCGGAGTTGGTTGCTTGGCCTCCTGGCAAACGACAACAAATGACACCCTTGAGCACTCAGGGGCTGCCAGGTAGTCTTGGGGAGTTTGCTGTGAGCCCTGCCCCGACTGTCTCACTGCTGGCAGGTACCCCTCCCTAGCCTTGGGCTCTGGGTGGCCACGTGGACTGTGCAAGCACAACTGAACAAAGAGTCTCTTGTGACGGCCTGCAAATTACCCTCCACTTCTAAGCCAGCTTGTCTTCTGTTACTCAGCTGGAAGAGGCACGCAGGGAACATCACCTTCTAGACTCGTTATGTTCACCTTATGTGCATGCCTCCATGTAGAGAGTTTCCTCTGCCACACCTTGTTGTAAAACAAACCAAGATGTAGCTTCATGGCCCCATTCAGTTGGTCACGACAGTGACATTCCACTAATTTATTTCTTTTCTTTCTTTTTTTTTTTTTTTGAGACAGAGTCTCACTCTTTTTACCCGGGCTAGAGTGAGTGCCATGGCGTCAGCCTAGCTCACAGCAACCTCAAACTCCTGGGCTCAAGTGATCCTTCTGCCTCAGCCTCCTGAGTAGCTGGGACTACAGGCATGCGCCACCATGCCCGACTAATTTTTTCTATATATTTTTAGTTGGCCGATTAATTTCTTTCTAATTTTAGTAGAGGCGGGGTCTCGCTCTTGCTCAGGCTGGTCTCGAACTCCTGAGCTCAAACAATCCGCCCGCCTCGGCCTCCCAGAGAGCTAGGATTACAGACGTGAGCCACCGCGCCCGGCCCACTAATTTATTTCTGATTCATGAATTGAACTTCACTTGCCAGTGCGGAGCTGGTAAACCACTTCTGTGGGGCCGGGAGAGGGATGGCCCTGATGGGTGAGGTTTGCTGATTCCCGTGGTGTAAATATTCCCACCCTGGCCAATTCCTGATTGCCAGCAGGGTGTCACTGAGTGCAGAGTTGGCAAGAGACATGCGCAGTTGGCTTTTGGGAGCTGGTAGGACCCAGGTTCAGCTCACCACTGCCTAAGACATTTGTGGGGCACCAACTTGGCCAGGCTCCCCGAGGTCATGAGAAGTTCAAGGCACCTCCCAAGGGAAACCCCTGAGATTTTCCCCAACACTAAGGCTCAGTTGTATCTGCAGAGGTAACCTGGGAACCGTGGGAGTGGCTTCCCGAAGGAAAGAGGCGCCTGAGGGGGAGCTTGCCCTTGGGACACCGCTGAACACTTGCGGGCTTGGGGTTTCCTTCAGAGGCACAGCAATGCCTGGAACGTCTCCTGTCTCGGAGGACAAGGCGAAGGGAGTGGTTGGGCTCAAACACCTAGGCAGGCACTGATCTGACCCGAGGGAATTCAGGTTTTGTTTGCCCTTTCCCCAGAAGGAGAGGAGGGAAAGCATTGGAATTGGAGCCAGAACACCTCCATCCAGTCGGGGTTTGCTGCTACTGGCACAATCCCAGGGCACACCACTCACGGTGTAGTTCCTGTGCTCAAACCTAGACACAGAGGAGCAGATCAGACATAACAGCCTCTCCCCAGCCGGGAAATGTTCGATTCCATCAAATCTAGTGCTTTGGTGCTTGGGAGACTTACTTAGATGGGGGATCGGGGAGTGGCTCAGTTGCTTCAGAATCATGACTCCTAAGTCACCCAACGCTGGCCTTTGAGGACCAGAGGGCCTCTCTGGGGATAGTTCCCCGTCTGGCACTAACTTTCAGCCTCCGCCAAATTTTTCTAGATGGATTTCTAACCATTGAAATGGAGGTTTCTAATGGAAATCTGTGCAGCCCTTTACTTAGAGCAGCTTTGGTGGGCACCACTGTAATTATTCAATTGCCTAATTCCATTTATCTTTCATGATCCATTATGCACCACTGACAGGCTGCGTCTTCCTTAGCAGATACATAACCTGGTCTAATGGACTCTGGGTGAAGCCAACCACATTGACTAAGGGATTTAGCTGATACCTAATTCCCCTATACTATTATTTTATAAATGAGCAAGGCAGACAGACACATTTTCTGCTTTAAGATAAATATTTTATGAATTGCCCCTCTGATACATTACATTATTAGTACATTATCCTTCATCCCTCCCCGAGGTTTGAAGAGCCCAGGCACACACTCAAGAGTACATTTGGGTGATTTTATTGAACAGGCTGCTTTTAAAATCTGTTTGTATCAGTGGCAAAAAGAAATAATTTTGTCTCATGAAAAGGAAAAGTTCTTTAAATGTTGATTTGCTATTTCAGTGTGAAAGTTGTCATTCAGGGACTTTGGTTAGACAGAAGTGTCTGGGGTCTACTTAAAAAAAAAAAATCAGTGAATCTCCCTCCTTGGGACTCCCCAGTAGGACCACACAACCCTGGGAAGAGTCTTGCACAATTCCGGAGAGGAACATCTTCCTTATCTAGAGAACAAAGCATCATAAGAAAGTCGATCTTTTTTTTGTTGTTAAGTTCATGTTTTTAAAAAGATGCAGTTTATAATATGAAAGCCTATTTCTCACCAAATATGCTTACGTTTTCACTATACCCCAGATGGGCATTTTAACCTGGGGTGGGGGTGTGAGTGGGGTGGGGCGTGTTGCGTCACTCAAAGAATTCGTGTCTATAAACGCCGAGTTTTCAATATCGTTCTGCCCAAATTGTAGAAAGAAACTGGCTTTGAGTTGCAATGTGCATTCCCTTGTACAGGACAAATATTACATACATTTTTTGTAAGCCAAAACATGTACATTATTAAAACGATAAACAGCTTGAATCAGCCTGCTTATTATTTACTAACCTTTGTGTCACAGCACGAGAGAAAGTAGGTGAGATGCACTTAGAAACTGCGGAAGGAGCGAAGCAACTGATTTTGGGGTCTCTCCCAGCCCAGGATGAAATAAAAGACAAAGACTCGGAACTGAAAGTAAGTATACTGAATTCTAGGCGTTTTTCTAGTGATAAATAGTCCTCACATTTGTTCCAGATATTATGCCGACATCTCTGCTTACAGAAATAAAATTAGACATAACATTTCTCAGGGATTAATTAGAATCAAATTCATAGAGAACGCAGAATAATTCCCTTTGCTGAAATGCCACGCCGAGTTGAAACAGGAGTGACAGGAAAAGGGGGGAAGGAATGTTATTAATGCATTTACACCTTCTTAGATTCTGCCTCAAGTGTGTTTTACCTTTGCCATAAAATGAAAACATTTAAATTTCTTTAAAATTACATTTGGCTTAATTATACCGAGGCCCTGATACCGGGAGGAACCCATTTTGCCCGCTCTTCTGTCGGAGGGAGCGAGCGGGCTCCTGGTTTCATTAAGAGCTGTTTCTCTCCGGGACGTTCGCTATGTGCAGAATGTTAATGGCCGGCTGAGTATGAACAGGCTCTGCGGCTCCACTTGAAATACAGAAAAATGGCCCAGACATTAAAAAAGATAAAAGGGAAAAGGGCAGTAATGAATTTAGAGGAAAATGAACATTAATGGTACTAGCATTACTCATGTTCCACATAACAAATTATTGGAAATCTGTCAAGCACACCAAATTATCTACTCGTCGGCTGCTGCGGGGCCCTCTGCAGCCATCCAAAACCAGCAAAAGCAAGACAATTTAAGCTAATTTTACTATTTATAACAATAGAACAGGCCATTAAGATAAATTAATGTCATTATCAAGTTTCTATGAAAATGACAAATACCACTATTTCGAGCAGCTTAGAGGCTGTTGACTATAATGAAATCTGCTGCACAGGTACTAAAGAGAAACACTCCAAGTAATTATTTTCTAGTAGCCTGTTTGTTTCCTGACCATTCATTTGCTTTCACCACAATTAGTTCTGTACACAATATGGTGGTAACTAAACAGTCAACACTACGCAGCATTAGGACTAATTGGGCCATTAGGACACAGTTTCCAGCCTTTTCTCTGTAAATAGAGTTGGGAGTAAACAGACCAGGGCCAACAATGAGGGCTCCATGCTGGCATGGATTGTCTTAATTTAAAGGAGCTTCAAGCAAGATAATCAACCACACGGGGGAAAAGCTCAACACAAAACCCAATCGAATGGGCTGGGTGATCAAAAACTGGACAGTGCTGGACTGTGTCCCCCCAGGGGCTGCCACGCAGGGAAGACACCTGCAGCAGCAGCTTTGTGCTTGGGGTAGAGCCACCTGGAGGTGTGAGGAACTCCTCAGTGGTCTGAACTTGGGGGTTCTTCCCTCGCTTGGGTCGATGATTTCTGAGTTGTTCAAAGCCACACCAGGGATGGCCCCATCTCCCTAACAGGGCTGTGCCGTTGGTTGCCTCTGGGTTACTGTTTTGGAACCAAATTACTCAGAGACCACCCACCGCAGAGGTTGGCTTTCCCTGAATCTGACATCAATGGAAAAAATTGTCCCTGACAATCCAGTGCATGATTTATTAAGAAGAAATAGCCACATGATCATACTCTCTCGAGCTCCTCATTGTGTAAAGTGAGTTGTAAACATTGTATCTGGCAGCAGCCTGGCCCGGAGGGGTACACACAGCGCTCCCGGGGCCACGTCGCCTTCCGTTAGGGGTTATGTGAGCAGACGGCTCTGTGGACACCACTCACAAACTGCCCATTGTCCACACCTGCTCAACTTTCCCGCTCTGCAGCTGAGACAAGGGTGCTGGTGTCTGGTCTTGCCTCAGAAAGCCCGTGGATTCTCAGTAGATGTAAAACACAAACACATGTGTTAGAGAGAACTCGGAGCACGGAAGGAGTTCGGGCAGCGGCAGAACTCCCAGGAAGTAGTAAGGAGAGCTGCTCACTGCAAACATTAAGGTACGTTAGTTCACATTGCAGAGCCAGCATGGAGCCTCTTTGACCTGGTCTGGTTGGTTTCAGGGCTCTCGGTGCTGCCCAAGCTGATTACCGGCTGCAACAACCTCATTCTGCAAAAATCCCACCCGCTTTTACAGGTCTTTACGGGCAGGAAATAGGCTAATGCACTGCTCCCCGTGTGTGTCAGCTGCCCAGTCTCGCCCTAATGGCCTCAAATTGCAGTTTTACTGTGAACTTAAACTCTCCTACAGACACGCAGTCGCCTCCTGCGGGTCCAGTGAAAATCAAGACAGAGGAAGACATTCGGTCCTGCCTTCCTCCGAATAGCCAGGCTGAAAAGCAAGTGCATCTGGGTGAACGTGACCTCAATTGAGCTCATCCTGCCTAAAGGTGAGTGAGAGGGACTATGTAGGCAAACCTCCTGACTTCAGAACTTATGGTAGTATTGGACACAGGTCTGTCTCCCTGTGACACCCCGGCCCTCCCACTCCCCTGCAGTCTTGATCTCGATGCCTCAGGAAAGGCAAACCTGAGCTCTGAGTCCTCCCAAGCGTTGGGGGCCACATCTCGGTTGGCTGCAGCCTATTGAGCTGCGTCATATTCCTGCCTGAGCCCAACCTCCCTGTCTGAACTCGGCCGCCATATTCCCGTGACAGGCTCCCAGGCCCCCGTGATGCTTAGACTAGTGTGATTGTTAATCGAGGGCCTTGCCTTCGACAAACTGAAGTTCTGGCCCAGGACTCCTGGTAAGCTGACATTCACCAGACCCTGCGCACAGGCACTGGCTAGACACTACACCCAATTTTGCAACTGGGGAGACAGATCTGGACATGCTCAGTTACTTGCCCAAGGTCACAAAACTGGAGAGTGACAGGGACAAGACAGTAACCGAGGCGGTCTGACTCCGGAAGTCATACTAGTAACGCCTCTCCTGTCTGGAGCCTCCAGCGAACTGGGTTCTGGTCCTGGCCTCAGCCAGGCTGACCTACCCCGTTAGCACCTGAGACCCACCACAACAAAGCCCTGGAGGTATTGGCCAGACAAGGCAAAGGGGACACTTGTCACCAAAGCCATCTGCTGTGGAGTTATTGTTTTACTTGCTCTCACACTGGACTGTATGCTCCTTGGGAACAAGAACTGCATGTGCTTTCTTCATTATTTTATCACCAACACCAGTGCCTGGCACAAAGACGGTAGTCAGTTACAGGTTTGTGGAATGAACAAATAAATTACCAAAGAGGTGAGAATTGCCAATTGGGCACACCCAATGGAGTCACGGGCATTCCTCTTGATAGTTTCAAACACTGCTCCAGGAGGGGTCAGTAAATGGTCTCCCTCTCCATGCTCACGTGGCACTGACCATCAGTGGTCCTTGCTTTCTCATAACCGTGAAGAAGGGGGCACACCCAGTTCCAGCCAGAGACCCCAAGCAGGGTCCAGCTAGCGTGAGGAGCCATTCATATTAGTTCTTCTAACTCTTAGCAAGAATTTTCTAAACACTTTTTTTTATTGTCCAACTCTCAATAACCAGTTTCAAGGAATGGACTCAGGTAGCATTTCTTTTCTCAGCTAAGAGTACAAAATGAGACGCAGGTCTGTCTCCTGCCGGCCCGGGACCCGTGCGTTAGGAGGGCGTCTCCAGCAGACACATGGATTTGTGTCTTCACGTGGCAGCGCTGGTTTCCTCAGACTTTGCTGAGTCTGCCCCGCTTGTCTAAATTTAGCAGCCTGCTTTCTCCGAAGCCTAGAATCCAGCCAGGCCGGGGGCGACGGTGCCAGTGCGTTCAGGTCCCGGCAGTGCACACGCTGGGCACTGGCAAGAGAAGAGCCAGCAGGCAGGTCTCCACCCGGCTCTGGTCCTGCAGACCGGGCGTTTCCCGTCGCGGGCTGGGAGCATCGTCTGGGCTCCATTCTGTGGCATCCACCTGGCTCTGGGCAAGTCCCAGCTCTTCCAGGCCTGGGATTTCTCATTTGGGTGATGAACACTTGGTGATCCCAAATTCCATTGTGCCTCTTTAAAAAAATCTGTGATTTCGGGACCATACAGATTCTGTGGTTGTGCTGGATTTTTGTGCTGGATTCAGCATCTATTTATCAGACTGTCACATCTGATTCACTTGGTTTTCTGGTCAGTGTGGGCCGAGGGGGAAAGGTTCTACCGCGCGTACGTGAAAGAATCCCTGGAGTGTGAGGGGTGGCCGCCCCTCAAGGGAAGTCACGCAGAGATGAGTCACGCCTTCCCCAGAGTCACATCCCGAATCGCACACAGACGTCTGAGGCGCGTGCTGGGGACTGAGAGTGTCCGGCGCGTGTGCCGACACCTGCGAGCAGGGAGTTTGAACCAGGTGCAAACAGGCGATCTTGCCCCTCATCGCTTCCCGCCGAAGCCATGGCACCAGCCGACGGGCTCTTCTCCCTCCTGCGTCTGGAAACGTTGCGCCGCAGGCTAAGGCATTTCCATTTAACTGGAGTTTCCCATTAGTGTCGGTCCAGCTAACAGAAGATTTGTTAAATCATGATTTTATTGTCAAGACAATGGCTGTAATGGATTTGAACTTCAGTAATTTCTACAGTTGTCTGACCCAGAGTAGCGTGATCAAGTTGTAGCGGGACTCCCCGCAGCCATGCGCAGGCGGGTGCCGAAAGCATCCTGAGTGGCGAGCCCGGGGAGGGCCTGGGAATGCGTTTTCCAGTTGGAGCCGGGTTCCCACTTCGGCCTTTGTCTGGCTGACTGTGAAATAGGAAGATAAAGCTGACCCAGAGGGTGAGTTACAAGAAGGGAAGATTTCTCTTAGCTTCCTGCCATTGCTGGTCTTTTTCAATGTCTGCAACCAAATACTAGCAAATTATTTCTGAAAGAAACAATGACCTTGGGATGTTACATTTCCTGGAAGACATTTTCTTTTAAACAGTGTCGTTGATTTTGCCCGGACCATGTTTTGTCCCTTTCTGGCCACCCAGAGAGATAGAAGATAAAGGCACCAGCCTGCCCTGGGGTGAGAAACGGGGAGAGAGAGCCCACAGCAGAGGGAGGTCCCTGTCCGCCCTCCAGGAGGGAGAGGTGGTCTCATTTCAGGACAATAGGAGACACAAAGAGCTTCAGGACACTGTGGAGGTGGGGAAGGATGTTAGGGTTCTTGGACTGTGGGGAGATGAATAATACATTGGAAAGCAAACATCAGCATTATTTCTCTTCTAATCAGGATCATGAAGCATTTTACAAATTAACCACTTTCCTCCAACACTTACCATATTGAGTGGCTCTAGGTAGAGCCATCAGGGCAGACTCTGCCATCTGCATTTAGAAAATTGCCTATACATTTATTAAAGTGAAATTCACCCATTAATTAATGCTGTTCTCCCTGAAGACTCTCATTAGCACATTGAGCTAATTACTGAAAACACAGGCCCAACGGTTGGTTCTTTTTTTTCCCCCTCCCCTCTCTGTTACGGTAAAATTCACTCCAGCCTTGCCTTTGTAGGATTTAAAAGGAGAAATGGCAGTGTCAGAATAACCTTTGGATGCCGGAATTCAACACAGTTTCAGACCACTTTTCATGCTGGTCATCTTTTCCTTCTCTGCAGGAGGCATATGCAGCTGCTGTTTCAGCAAGAAATATTTCCAGTATAAGGGAGGACTAAGCATCTAGCCAGCACGGGAGTCTTCTGATAGCTCAGCCGCTGGGCTCAGATAAGTTAGGAAATGAACCTGGGATGAATGAGACAGAAGGCTGGTGTCCATGTAGTGTGTCCTTGAATATATTTCTTTCTCTTCTTATCCTCCTCACCATCTGTGTGGCTCCTACGTGGCCTTCACCTAGAGAAAACAAGGGGACCCAACTGAGGGAATTCTAAGGCTTTGCTTTGAAAGCATCTTAAACTGTCCTGGGAGCGAGGCCCAATGTCGGGGGAGCAGTCTTGGCCAGGAAACAGGGCGCGGCCTTGCGGGTGCTGCTAACCTCAGCGGGTCCCTGGTGTTTCAAAGAAGCCTCTTACCCCACTCTCTTCTACATTAAAGAATAATTTAAAACAAGTTCTCAGTCGCAATTACAAATAGTTTAAAATACATACTCTATCCAGTGAAAGAAGCAGAACAGAAAATTGAATTAATCCCATCACTGCTATTATATAAAATTATGTCTGCATTTAGCCAAGGACAGGATGGAAAACAGGAAAAATAAAAGTAGTTGATTGATTCAAGTAGTAGTGGGATGATTTTTATCTTCTGTCCTTTCACAAGGGAAATTTTGAAGTTTCCATTCCCGAGAGCATCATGTCCCTGACATGTCGTTCCCTGCTCTGCGGCCCCCATGCACCGATCGGTGCGGAGGGGCTGAGTGCGGTCGGCTGAACAATGACCCCCCAAGTTGTCCACCGCCTAATTCTGGGACTTAGAGTGTTACCTCGTATAGCAAAAAGGACTTTGCAGATGTAACTAAGTGAAGATCTTGAGACGGAGAGATTCTCCTGAATTATCAGAGGAAGCAGAGGGAGCTTAGGCAACAGAGGTGGGAGAGAGTGCGGCAAGCAAGAGGTCGGAGGGGTGTGAGGAAGGGGCCAGGACGTCTGCGCCCTAAAGAACATCACACCATGCTGTGTCTCAGTCTCAGTCACAAGGAGTAAACCCAGAGCAGAAACAGAGTGTGGGCTTGAGCACACAAGCTCTGAGGGGACCCAGAGGGCCCAGGGCGAACAGGAGCTGGGCCTAGGCAGAGAGAAGGCTTGAAGGTTTGGAATCATTAAAACGAATCTTCACACTGATCCAAAAATACGGAGCTTTGTGGTTTTGGCCAGTGCTGGGGTGTCTTGTCACCCTGTCACAGCTACTCACAGGATGCAAAAAGAAGTCCTTATTTTTGGTGGAGAAACTACAATTTGAAGTGTCAACTCCCACTTCCTGGGAAGTACTAGAATAAAAGTGTCACACTATGTTAAAAAACATTTTAAGAATGCTCTATTTATGAAGAGTTTTGCAATCAAAGTTTAGAATATGAATTTCATTAAAACCAGATTTTCTATGAGTTTTCATAGAAAACTCATGAGAATGAGTTTTCATTCTACAATGACATTGAAGATGCGGCCCCCAAGTCTGTGCACATGGTGGGGGGACTTGTTCTGTACTACAGCCTTCTTCCTGACCTGTATTGCTCTAGGACAGAGCTTTCCAGCCAGTGTCTGCAAATGGGGCACAGGAGAGACTGAGAAATTGCTCCCTTCCACCCTCGAGGCAGGAGGTGGGACTTGGGCCAGCCACTGTCCTTGAGCCAGTTGGTCTGGCTGTGAGTAGCATCACCCATGTACCCTATATATGCTTCACAAATATTATCATTTTCTATGTGTAACATGGCATGGAAATGTTTGGGAGGCCCTGCTATAAAGGTTGTAAATGCTATAATAATAGATGCCCAGCTTCCGACTGCCTTTGCAGCTGGGGTGGTCCTATGACACAGCCCTGGCCAATGAGCCTTAAGTTGAAGACGCTGACTCTGGCCCTTTCTTCCTCCTCTTGGAGCATGGATATAGAACGGGGATCGGCAAACTGTGGCCTGTGGGCCAAGTTCCACCTGCTGCCCCTGTTTTTGAAATGAAGTTTTTCTGGAACAAAACTGTGCCCATTTGTATACACATGTCTGTGGCTGGTTCTGTGCTGTGGTGGCAGAATTGAGTGGCTGTGTTAGAGTAGGAGACAGGGCTAAGACCAGATGCAGGGGCTTGCAGATTGGGTGCAGGTGTTACAGTAAACAACCCTCAGGCAGAAGCTGACTAGAAGGGCTGATAACCGCAGGCAAGAACCGGCTTCAACCGGCTTGTCATCTATCTCTGCCACCTTACGTGAACTTTGGCTAATTACAATATCATTTACATTTCGGTTTTAAAATTTCTCCACCCTTGAAGTCACCACAACAGTTCAAGACAACCATATAAATTGTGAAAATGGGAGGGAACCTGATTCTAGGAATTACTACCCAAATTCTAGTAAAAGCCAACCCCTTAGCCTTAAATATTCCTCCCCGCAATTAGTGAGACTTCAAAAGACCAAGAAACACTTCCTCCCAGTGCAGCTGCTCCTTTCAGCCTGCCTGCGCTCTCTCTTAAGAGTGTACTTTTGCTTTCAATTAAAAAAAAAAAAAAAAAAAAAAGAGGATGCTTGCTTGGCTTACATGGTGCATCTTGAAATTCTTTTCTCCCGACGATCACCAAGAACCTGGAAAAACCTCCACTTGGAGGATGCTAACAGCTGTGGCCCACATGCCACTCTCCGGAACCTTCAGATGGTTTGCTGACCCCCGGGGCAGAAGATGCAGAAGGAGACTCTCGGCGACGAGGACAAAAGCTGCACACCAAGGACAGCAGAGCAGGGTGAGAAAGGAGCCTGAATCCCTCATAAAACCATTGTGCCCACCTGGCCTGCCCAAGTCGCAGCTTCCTGGAACATGATGAAACTTTTTTCATGGTGAAGTCACTATAGTCAAGTTTTCTGCAATTCTATCATCTACAGAAAGTTACTGTATTGATTGGGGTTGTTAGTTGCAAATAACAGTAGTGTTTAAACAGAAAAGGCATTTATTAAAGGATGTTAGGTAACTCAAGGGTCTCTGGCAGAGTTAGAAACCCAAGCTCTGGGGCTACACAACTAGGAACGATGCCCAACGACATCATGGGGGCTATTTCAGCAAAAACGCCACTGCCACTGGTTCAGTGATGATTTTCAGGACCAGACACCAATCCTCCACCACCACCATCTCCCAAAGAAATAGGCGCCTCTGCCAGCATGTGGCACAGACTGTATGGCTTAAACAAAAGAAATTTATTTCTCACGGTTCTGGAAGTTGGATGTCTAAGATCTAGGTGCTGGCAGATTTGCTAAGTATCTCAGTCCCTTGTGCTGCTATAACAAAATACCACAGACTGGGTAATTTTAAACAATAGAAATTTATTTCTAACAGTTCTGGGGGCTGAGAAGTTCAAGATCAAGGCACCAAAAGGGCTGGTGTTTGGTGAGGGTCTGGTCTCTCTGCTTCCGAGATCATGACTTGTTGCAGCATCCTCCAGAAATAATCTAAATATCTGGGCTTATATTATTAATTTTTACATTATGCCTCTTCTATTTTAAGAAAATTTAAAAGTGTACTAAACTTAACAACCATGTTATCAATAATTACTTAACCTTAACTACAGGTTTTATTGTTTATCACTGTTTCTTGTCTTCTTTTCTGAATTATTTACTTTGATGAATTTTTAACTACTTCCTTGAGTTTTAAGTGTTATGTTTTCAGCAGAGGAGAGATGTGGGTAGGATACTGACCGTGGCTTCCTCCCACACGATGGCTAGATGGGGTGGGGTAGATACGGAATGCCCCCCACAATTCTTTCCTCTTGGGGCCCTGCAAACATGGCTTCACAATCTTCTAGCATTTAATATGTAGGTAAGAACTGTGATTCTCCTTTCTATGAAGATACTTGTTTTGGGTTTTTTTTCTTTCTTGAAGCTTATAAATTTTTCTCTTTGATCTTGGAATTGAGAAATTTCATCAGACCATGTCTAGGTAGTTTTAAAAAAAATCCTGTTTGGCATTCAATGGCCCCTTTCTCTCCACTCAGAAAATAGTTTATTATATATTTTCCTTGTCTTTTTTTCCTCTTTTTCATTCTCTTCTCCTCTCATAAAATTCACGTTATACAAGTGTTGGTTCCTCTGGGTTCATGTTTTACCACTTTTCATGATTTCTGTTGCAGAATCACTGATTCTGTTTCAGCTGAATTACACATCAGAGTGGTCACTAAGGCGTTTTATTGTTGTTGCTTTTAAGTGGGGAGTTCGTTCATGTTGGTCTTTGCATCCCTTTTAAAATTGCTGTATAATAATCATACAATAAGATGCACAAATTTTAAGTGTGCAGTTTAATTGTAATGAATGTATACATGTAACCCATATTGCCACCCCATCAAGATATAAAACATTTCCATCCCCCAGAAAGTTGCTCTCACCTCTTTCTGGTCAATTCATGACCTTTCCCCAGAAATCACTAATGATTCCTATCAGCACAGATTAATTTTGCCTCTTTTAGAGTTTGATGTGAATGAAACCATATAGCACGTACTGTTTTGCATCTAGCGTCTTTAGCTCAGCATAATGCGTTTGAGATTCATCCATGCTGTAGCATATATCAGTCATTTTTTTCCTTTTATTGCTCAGTAGTATTTCATTGTATGCGCATACCACCATTTGCTTCCATCTGAAGTTTTTGAATTTCTAAAACATATTTCTTTCTTATCTAATTGCCCTTTTCAAAAAGTCTGCTTTTGCCTTATTGAAGGAATATCTGCTTGAATATTTCTGAGAATGCTAATTATACTTTTTATTTCTTGTTACCTGAATTAACTCTATCATACATGGGGGCAGGCATTTATTTTGATTGCTTGGAATTCTTTCCCTCCTTCGAGGTGTTGATTCTCCACATATATCCAATGATTTTTTTGTTGTTCTTATTGTTTGTTTACATATCACATATCATGATATACAAATATCAGTAGCTCTCTCAGCAATTGTATCTGATTCCCCCAGTGGGCACCCTTCCCCCACAACTGTGTCATGTATGGCTGCAGGTGGCAGATAGCAGGTTTTTCCCTAATATTTATTTTTAATACCCTTGGAAAGTTCCTCTTTTTAAGCCTGAAACCCCTCCACCCATTATCAAATTATTAATTT
>NW_012148686.1:2746890-2770918 GCF_000956105.1 Propithecus coquereli | reverse complement strand
CTTTGTCCCATGCAAGTCTGAGCTTCAAGCCTGTCCATCCCCCAGATGGTGCACACCACACCCATTAGCTGTGAATATACCCATCCCTTCTTCCCCCTACCATCTGCCTGACACCCAATGAATGTTACTACTATATGTGCACTTAAGTGTTGATCAGTTAATACCAATCTGATGGTGAGTACACGTGGTGCTTGTTTTTCCATTCTTGGGATACTTCACTTAGTAGAATGGGCTCCAGCTCTGTCCCCTCTATTTTGAAGAAAAGATAAAGCTGACAAATAGTGATTAACAATGTATTATACCAAGGCTGATGTGTGCCTCTTTCAGACAGATAGATTGTGCACATGATGATTGCCAAGTTCCTACGCAAAACTGTTGCCTAAAGCTGCTGGAGGGTGGGGTGGGCTGTGGGAGCTCCCGAGAGAAAAGCTCAGGTGACAACACGCTGCCAGGTGCTTCCAAGGACAGAGGAAAGATTTTGTGCTCTTGGTCAACATGGTTGAGATGCAGGGAATTTTGAGAGGGATGGATTGGACTTTCTGCCCAAAGGGTCTGGGGTGCTTCAGCAGTTAATTTTAAAAGAACATAGAAGAGGTGTGACATATGTGTATACTGTGTTTGTAGTTTGTAGAGTAAATCTTACAATCTACATTTAAATTTTTAAACAGCCATTAAATGGACTACTATAAACCTACTAATATAAAGTTTTAGAAGAATACTTAAAGACTTAAATTATTTATTATATAAATTTTAAAAAGCAGAATTTAAAACTGTACATATGTATGATCCATTTTTATTATATTTATCTATCAAAAATAGGACTGTATGAGGAAGTGGAAATAAATGCAAACAAGAGGCTAATTAGAGCTTACCCCTCAGTTGTAGCGTTTGGGTGGGTTCACGTTCTTCTACTCAGCATGCTCCAGGTGGTGACATTGGCCTTGTTTTCATCCATGACTATGACTTCATTGCCCCCCAAACACCCAACAGTAGCTGCAAGGTTGGGGGTAGGGGTGGAGGTGGGAGGAAACATCCTTCCCTCTTTCCTTTCTGTAATTCCTGCCTTGGCTTATAAAATAGGATCTTCTACCTACATTTGTACCACTCAGGGAAATATTATCAAGAGAGCTTCAATACGCTTCACCCTTTTTTTACTCCCTATCCTAATCCATTTTCTGTTGCTCATAAAGGAATTTATTTCTTGCAGTTATGGAGGATGGGGCGTCCAAGGTCAAGGGGCTGCATCTGGTGAGAGTCTTCTTGCTGGTGGGGACCCTCTGCAGAGTCCTGAGGTGGCACAGGGCATCACGTGAAAGGGGCTGAGCATGCTACCTCAGGTCTCTCTTCTTATAAAACCACCAGTCCCACTGCCCTGATAACCCATTTATCCATGAATGAACTAACCATTCATGAGAGCAGAGCCCTCATGACCCAATCACCTCTTAAAGGCCCCACCTCTCCATACTTCCTTCCACATTGGGAATAAATTTCAGCATGAGTTTTGGAGGAGACAGACATTCAAACCATCACACTCCCCCACAAGGGGGAAATAATCTCAGTGGTGAGACTCCCCCATCGCTGGCCCACAATAGCAGGGGGTAAGGTCATTGTGCTGCAAAGGTGACACCAGGCCCCAGCCAGCCTCTCTCGCTCCTGGGATATGTTTGTCCCTGGGGAAGCATCCTTCTGTCCTGGTTTCCTGCCTCATGAGTCACTCCCTGGGTTGGAGGACCTCCTTTCCTGGCTTCTTAGCCTGCTGGTAAGTGGGACATTCACTCTGAGACCCTGGGAGAGGGAGGAGGACGCCTCCACCATGTCCAGGGGCAGACTAGTTATCAAAGCAGCTTCATTATTACGAAGCTGATCCCCTGATCCTCTCTGGCCCCAGGAGCTGTTCTCAGTTGGAGGAAACTTGGAAGCCACATGAGTAACTGGCATTCTGAAACCACAGTGCCCTCATTTATAAAAACATCTAGGAGGTCCTTTTAAACTAATGTAACATTTTCATTTTTACAATTTGGCTGGGGGTATAGGCTAGAAAGAATTGCCCGGCATGATTCAAACCCATCCTGCTAACAGGCAGGGGCATGGGGAAGGGGGGAAAGAGGATGAGCTGGCAGTTCACTGTCCCTTTGGCCCGAGAATAGATGGTGTCCCGTCTGCAGCCCCTCTGCCCTCAGACCCCGCCCCACCCCACCCCTGCTCTGCTGGGTGTCACAGTGGGCCTCAGCGGCAGCTGCTGCCAGTGGGTTTGGCCTAAGAAGTGCTGGTAGAAGACTAGAGGGAGACAGGATGTTCCCTCTCTCGCTTTACAGCTCCTCCTGGTCTTGGGTCCACCAGGAAGGCCCTCCAGTGCTCCTGCTTCTCCTGGGCCACACACTTCACACCCCCTTTGTCCCTGCAGCCTAGAGGTGAGGGGGGTTCCCTGCTAGTGCTCATCTCCCAGTCCCCTGTTGGCCTCTCAGCTCTTGCACCTGTGAAACCAGCTCCCATATTTATTTTTTTCTGTTTTAAATACTTGGGGACATTATTGCTTTCCTGGTTGAACCTTGACTGATAATATCTGCCATGATCTGAATGTGTCCCCCCAAATGTATGTGTTGGAAACTTACTCCCCAGTGCAACAATGTTGGGAGGTGTTGGGGTCATGAGGGCTCTGCCCTCCTGATGGATTAGTGCCACAAGGAAAGGGCTTGACAGAGGGAGTGTGGTCCTTTTGCCTCTGTCTCCTGCCACGCGAGGACTCGGCAGGAAGGCCCCTACCAGATGCCAGTGCCTTGATCTTGAACTTCCCAGCCTCCAGAACTGTGAGAAATAAGTTTATGTTCTGCATAAATTACCCAGTCGTCGGTATCCTGTTATAGCAATGCAACACGGACCAGGACAATACCAATGTGACTGTCACCTTAAAGCCTGAGCATGGAGGTATTCCCACTGCTGGGTTGAGGGATGTCCAGGGTTCTTAGTGTCAGACCTAGGAAGTGGTGGAGGAGGAGGCTCTGTGTGTGTGTGTGTGTGTGTGTGTGTGTGAGAGAGAGAGAGAGAGAGAGAGAGAGAGAAAGAGAGAGAGAGAGAGAGAGAGAGGGAAGGAAGGAGGGAGGGAGAGAGACCCAGGAAACACCAGTAAGAAAGTCATAGTGCTGGTGGGATCGTCCTATGTAACCAAGGCCCTCCCTTCTTCCCTGCCGCTGCTCTGTCTCTCCCCCAACCTCGGATATTAATGTCATGTTCTATTTCTCCCACGCCTTGCTTGAAGCTAGCTGTTAATTAATTCCTCTGAAAATGTTGCTTGATGGCTACTTAAGGATGAACCAATGTCAAGGGTATTTTTATAGAGGAAATAAAATGTTTATTTCTTTTCTGATTACAAAAGTAATATAGGCTCCTATAGGTATTTTGAAAAAATATATAAAAAAGAAACTAAAACCAATGATGATTCCAACCACCTTGAGATAACCTCTGTTAACATTATGGTATATCCCTGTGAAGTCTTTTTTTTAATGCACGTGTGCACAAGCTCGTGTGTGTGATGGGATGGGGATGCACTCGCAGCTGAGATTATATCTTGCATATGGTTCTGCAAGGGATTATATCCCTTGCTTTTATCACTTAAGAATCAAAGGCTCTTTGAAGACAGAAAGTCCCTACCGTCCACCCCAAAACGTGAAATTAATTCAGTTTAACAAGCCTTGACCGAATGCTCTCCAGTGTCTCCTTACTAAGTGCTGGGATACACTGGTGCAAAGAAAGCATGGATTTGAAGACAAGCTACCAAGCACCACATACAGACTCCAAAAGAGTGGTCCTCTGTGTGCAAATCCAGTGACAAACTATAAAAACGTGGCATTTGTGGGAAGTGGTCAGCAGCAGAACAGGACTGTGGGGTTCCCTTGCAGAGCAATAAAATCTGCTCTCCCAGGAGACAGGCAGGTGGTGGAAGCCTCCCCTGCAGCCCTCTCCTACACAGGATGAATTCTCCATGCAGGAGAGATGCGTCCTCAGTAACGTCTTTTGCAATGAGCACACCCAATGCACGATTCATTCTTAGGTTCTACCTGGTACCTGGCCCACCTCACAGATGACAAGCAGAACATTGTGTAGAGTGTGCACACGGGAGGAATTCAGGACTCCCTTGACCTTCTGGAGCTTCTGAATCCGGGAGTAGTTCATCTCGGTTTTATTTTGTTCTTTATTGCAAAAATCAAGCATTTTGGATGTGGATGGGGCGTACAGTAACATGCAGCAGGCAGAGGAGACGTGGATAAAGAAAGACTCCACCTCCTTAGCAAACATGCAGGTTTCTCCTTTCCCCCATGGAGCTTTCCTTGCCTGGGAAATGCTGCAGAGGAGAAAGGCTGGGGCAACGGCCCAGGAGACGTCATGTGAATGAAAAGCAGGATAAATGCGCAAAGCAATTTGCATAGAAGGAACCTGACCCAGCCGATATCAGATGAGAGAGTCCCGGGGGAGGCGCCCCACATAATGGGCCTGTCTTTGTCACCCTGGATCTGAAAGAAGAGTCTGAGCCTAGAAAAACAAGTTCGCAGTTTCTCTCTCAGCCAGCCAAGGCTCGCAAGCCTGCATACTGGCGTTTCCAATCCGAGCGATTGCTCCGCAATTGCATGTGTATTTGTACTCGGGTTTACTCTGGTGGTGCTCGATGACAGCCGGGGCACTGCACCACGGGGCCCAGGGATAGAGCCAGCTGCTGGAGTGTGCGGGCGCACGGCTCTGAGCTCAGCCTGCTCAGGACAGTGGAGAAGGAAAAAGGGAGTCCCAAATCACCGGTGATTTTACCCACGCCTCCTGGTGGGAGTAGTTCAACCACCAAGTTGCCAAATTCTAGGGAGAAACCATCCCCTCTCCTCCCCTGCTCCTCCTCCCCAGCTAACATCGGGGTCTGTGGCTGAGGGTGAGGTCGGCGTGGTGGTGTGATGGTAGACAGGTAGGGTGTTCAGGTCTTGCAAAGAGCATCTCTGGACCTTATCAGGTAGCCAGGGCCCTGGAACCTTTCCACTAGCCTTCTCTCCCAGGGAAATGCCACCTTACCTGTGAGCCAGTGCAGCTGGGGGCACTTACAGGAACAAATGTGTTCTGACCCATAGGCCACTTCCGACTGGATTTGGGTAAGAGAAAAGAAGGGCAGCGATGTTGCTGAGTGCTCACTATGTGCTAGGCACCGTGCTTGTGCTTTATTCTCTAAAGTCTCCAACGAACCTGCAAGATTGAAACAACTAGCCCTTGGTGGAGACAGGGACACCAAAGCTCAGAAAAGCTAGGAGCCTCGCTCAGGGTCTTCCACGCTGATGTCCAGATCGAGCCGGTCCAGTTCCAGCCCCACACTCCTTCCAGCACTCATTCTTCCATCCCATGAATGCTTGCGGAGCGCCGGCTGTCTGTCAGGCACTCGGTTCAGTGCCGGGACTACGGGGGGAGCTAAACACTGGGCTTGGAGCCTGCTGGCGGAAGCAGGGGTCACACACGGAACCAGATGAACCAGATGTGCCATGACAGCTCTGCGCTGTCTGTGAGGAAGCAGGACTTGGATGGACCCCGGGTGTGGATTGGACCTGCAACTGAGTTAACCAGGGGAAGAGCGGTGGGCACAGCTTCCCAAGCCAAGGCCTCGGAGGGATGAGAGGACACCAGGGGACCTGGGAGGTAACGGCCTGGGGACAGAGGGAGGGCAGTGGTCCTATAAAGGGGGAGCAACCTTGCCAGCTTGTTACATAATCTAATTATAAGACATACAATTAGATGAGCGTTTTTTAAAAGAAACATTCTAAAATGACCCCAAGTGTTCACCAGTGGCTGAATGGGTAAACACAATGTAGAATATTACTCAGCCTTCACAAGGAAGGAAGTTCCCACACACGCTACAACATGGATGAACCTCGAGGACATTATGCTAAGTGAAATAAGCCAGCCGCGGACACTAATCCTGCATGATTCCACTCATATGAGGTCCCTAGAGCAGTCAGATTCCTAGAGACAGAAAGTGGAATGATGCTTGCCAGGGGCTGGGGAGGGAGGAAAGGGAGTTGTTTTTTAATGGGGACAGAGTTTCCATTTGAGACGACGATGAAAGGAGTTCTGGAGCTGGGTGGTGGTGAAGTCACACAAACTTATGAACGTACTTAATGCTGGTGAACTGAACACTTAAAAATGGAAATAGTAAATTTAATGTTATATGTATTTCTCATAATTAAAGGAGAAAGTGCATTCTAGCTGCCAAGTGGAGAGCAGGTTAGAATGCGGGCTATATAGGGAGGAATAGAAGCAGATGTGACACTTGCAGTCATCCAGGTGCAAGATGGTACTTCACCAATCTCCTTAGATGGAAATATCTCCACCTGGAAATAACCAGGCCGGCGTTCTCTGCTTTCCAGAGCGTCTGACTGGTGCTTGTTCCAGTGAAGGCTGCGTCTGTCAACAACAAGCTCCGGTCCACACCCATCAGGTGTTGCCTGCGGCCGACAGCACCGTCAACAAGTGGGATTGGAGCTCCCAGCAGTGCACGGAGTCTGTCCTTACTTGTCAGCTAGGCTGGGCCTGGCTGTGTCTGTCATCGCAGGCCTTTGGTGATGCATGCAAAAGGTTGTGGCTGGGATCCCCGGTGAGTCACCCTGGACAAGTCCTTTCTGCAGTTTTCAGGCTTTGGTTATTTAAATATAAAAATGGCTAAGTAATGTTAGCTGTGGGCAGGTGCCCAGTGCACAGTGGGCGTGCCAGAGATCTGGCTTCCTCAGCCTCACCAGACCTCCTTGGGTCCGTGTTCCAGGAGGGAGAGGCCCTCCCCAGGCAACACTGCCTTTCCTCTGTGTCCCCGACCTGCCAGCCCAAGGCCTGCGACGTGTCTGGCAGCTGCGCTCTCCTTGGATGCTCTCACTGGGGCGTGTCCCAGGCTGGCCTCGTGCAGCCAGGTAGCAGCTACGGGGAAGTAAATGCCGTACAGATTTTAAATACATATCTAAGGCGTGTTCTCACAGAAGTGCAATGTTCTGACTCATGAGCAAGTGCGCCTCGGGGGCTTGGTAATTCCTTTCAACTCTGCCGCTCTCTCCCTTCAAACAAAGCCATGAGGCTCCCTTTGTTTCTGGCGGGATGAGGCAGTGGAAAGGAGAGGCCTCGGGAGTCCGTGCCTGCCTTTCCGTTTCAGAAGCCAGAGCATGTGTGTACCGAATGCCGAGGTCGTGACGAATCAGGCCTTGGACACCAGATTTGGAAGAAAAGTGAGCAAAGCCAGTTTTCCACGTTCTAAAGGAGACGATGATTTATTTAGCTGAGGAAAGACGAGAGTTTGAGTCCCTCACCAACTGGCTCTGTGACAATGGGCAAGTTGTGTCACCTGTTTGGGCCTCAGTTTCCTTGTCTGTACAAAGATCCAGGGGGTCACACACCACCTCCCAGATCCAGGGGTCACACTCTGTCTACTCAAGCCAGCTGGTTGTCCATGGACCCTGACATGGGAAAACCCTCAATCGAATCACTCCTTCCAGCTCCGATATCCTGAGCCTGTCTCCAAAAGGACTGCACTTCCTGCGTATTCTGGGCCCCGTTCTCGCCCCCACGCAGATATGCTGCCTTTGCCAGAAGGGCAGCGTGGGATAGTAGGAAGGACGCGGCTTGGGAGTCAGACAGAGGTGGGTTTAGAAATCCGAGCCAATTACTTGTCAGCTTTGTGACATCAGGTGAGCTATGTAACCACTCTGAGCACTGATTGTTCATCTGGAAAATGGGGATAAAACAATCCCTTTCAGGGCCATGATAAGGATGAGAAATAAAATGGAAACCTCCCAGAACAGTGCCAGACACACATAAATGGTAGCATTACAGCATATTGGTTAAAAGCGCAGACTCTTGGGTCAGACAGATGTGAATTTAAACCTACTTCCATCACTTCCAGCTGTGAGACCATTGGCAAGCACTAAATAAGAATTCCTGCTAGCTGTTATTGGGGGAGGGCTCTAACTATGTGTACAGGTAAGAGGGGCTTCTTGTTTTCAAGTGGATTTTGAGAACAGCAGCCATGAGACACACACGGTGCATTATAGTGTTTGCAGTTACAAAAATGGGGCACAAGAAAATTTAATCTAAAGGAGCAGAATGTCACCAGTAGCAGCAGTTTTACAGTCGAGGCTTTTCCAGACAGGATCAAAAGTTCCTTCCAGCCCAATAATCTCAGTGTCTTCTTTTGGGACAGGATTGTTTCAGCTCTTGGGTTCTGTCCCCACAAAGCCACTTGAGGAGGAGTATATTATTCCCAATAAAGAAGCCAGTATTAAAATCCAGGACCTACCCCACCCACAGTGTGGCAATCCACAGGGGCTGGGGTTGCTGTAGGGACACCGGTGGTTACTGCCATCTGGTCACAGGGGCCTACGTGGAGGGTGCTCCAGGTGCTCCAGGTGCACGGTGCTGCTCCAGCCTATGCCCAAAGGCCTCCGCTTTGCTCCCAACCAGCAGCAGGGCCTGGGCCTGGACCAGCCTCCCAGGTGGCAGGTTACTTTTCGTGTAGATTCTGCAGACTCTGCACGTCGAGGGTAGAGCCTGAGTGCCCGCCTACGGACCCAGAGACCTCACGGGCAGATTACTCTTCCTCGAGACTGTCCTGGGTGAGTCCCAGGCCATTCAGGCAGAAGGAGGCCTTGGAGCCACCTCGGCCGCACGGCAGAGCCCATGGGGCCTGCGCATTAGCACTAGCACCACGCACATTCTGCATCGAAAAAAGAAAAGAATAGAAGAAAGAATACTTAAAAATGCATTTAAGGAAATGGATGTGTTTGTAAGAATAAAATAAAGCTATTTTGAAGGAAGTTCTACCTCCAAAGCATCTTTAGAGGTGACCCATTCAAAAATTTTAAAAAAACATAAACAAAAGCAAAACAGAATCCCATCCAGAATCTTCTTTGTTACTCCTCTGGAGAGAGACAACTGGAAGATGAGAATCTTGGCCCCCTTTTCAAGTAGTCCTGTGGGGCCTGCGTCACACTGGAGCGATGGACTCTGTGTGTGCATCTGGTACTTGGCCAAGTTTATCCGTGTGCTTCCATGGAGGAGGACTGCCTGCCTTCTAAGCCCGGTGGCTGCACCTCCTCGGAAACTTTCACTCTTTTGTTGATTAATTATTTCGAGAACATCATATGCAATTCATATATATATATATAAGCATGAATAATACACAAGGAAGATCCCACCCAATTATTAAAATAGATTAAAGTAGTTAATTATAATTGAACTCCACCCTGGTTTCATTTTCAATTTACTTTATTTTATTAGAGCAGTTTTAAGTTCACAGCAAAATTGAGTGGAAAGGACAGAGAGTTTCCGCATACCCGCCGCCCCCGCGGACCCGCAGCCTTCCCCACCCCACATCCTGCCCAGAGTGCTGCGTTTGTTACAATCCACGAACCTGTTACATGGACACAGCATGTTCCCCCAGACCACAGTTGGTGTTGGGGTTCACGCTTAGTGTTGCACATTCTATAAGTTTGGACAAATGTATGTACCCACCATTACAGTGTCCAACAGAATACTTTTACTGCTGAAAAACCCTCTGTGCCCTGCCTCTTCATCCCTCCCTCCCCCCTCCAACTCCTGGTAACCACTGATCCTTTTCCTGTCTCCATAGTGTTGCCTTTTCCAGAATGCCGTATAGTCGGAATCCATTCCCTGCTATTTTGCTCACCAATTTTCCTTACTAATGTCAGTCAGGAACTAAAAGGAAATTGGCAGATCCAAGCTGATGTGACATTAAGACAGTTGCTCATTGTCCTCGTGCTTCAGTGTCCTCATCCATAAAATGGGACAGGCGGATAGCTGCACCCCAGTACGCCCCAGCATTCAGGTCGCGCACAGCAGTTCGACTCTGCAAGCCCCCGAAGGCAGGGCCCGTGACGTTCTCCTACACTGTACACCTAGCTGCTGAAACAGTGTCTGAAACATAGTGGGTGCTCAGGAATTGAGCGTTCAATACATTTTATCTACAGTTTTGGTTTAATGGTTGAATTTATCTAAACACTAAAGAAATTGATATTAAAACATGATAATACCTTCCAGAGCCAAACTGTAAACTTCATCATGACCCTTCTTATTCTCTTAATTTAGATTTGGTACTAATTTCTCTTGTCTACCGAAAAGTGCAAAAAATATCAAAAAAGGTACAAGTGCGTCACAAGAATAATTCATATGATTAGATGTCAGAAAGACATATAAATTTTGTTTAGGGGCTACTGAACTGTTACCATTTTACAAATAAAAATCTGAATAAAACTCACTTAGCTCATCCCTCGGATTACAGACGTAATTACATAAATAATTCCCACTGCATTAATGTTTCACAAAATAAAGATTCACTAAGGAAGTAATTTCTACAACCTTCATAATTTATTTTTATAAGTTTCTAATAGGCTTGGTGGGCAAAGTTCCTCCTTAGCCCTGCCCTGAAGTTCTCTATGTCCTCAACCATAAAATGGATTCGTCCTCGGTGAGTCATACACTTCGGGTTTGAGCGTTTATTTGCGTTGCTATCGGAAACAGTCCTTACTTGGTCAGTGTTTCATCAACACAATGATCAACACAGAAGAAGACTTCTGTAATCCCGCTTGTGGGGATTTTTCCCCAGACAGCAAGCAGTGGACACCAACTGGGTGTCCTCTAATTCAATTCAATTCTGGTGATATCTACCTGGTCATGGCCTTAGATCCCACAGGTTGAGGGCTCAGTCCCCAAGACTGCTGCCCCACTTCAGACACCAGTTGCAAGTCCAGGCCTCTGGAACTTCCAACCAACTAGCTTCAAGTTGGGGTCCCTGTGAACCCCTCTTTGGGTTCAATTAATTTGCTGAAGCAGTTCGCAGGACTCAGGGAAACACATTTACCAGTTTATTATAAAGGATATTACAAAGGATACAGGTGAAGGGATGCTCAGGGAGAGGTATAGGGGAGGAGGTACAGAGCTTTCATATGTGTTCAGCTACCCAGAAACTCTCTGAACTCTGTCCTTTTCGGTTTTTACGAAGGCTTCATTATATAGGCATGATTGACAACTGTATAGCAATGTGACTGGACAAAAAGTGCATGATCTAAACCCAGCAAGGCCTGTGTGTCCAGACTTTTCTTAGCTTCTCTGTATAGCATTCCTTCCTCTAGGGTATGGGGCAGAAAGACATATAAATTTTGTTTAGGGGCTACTGAACTGTTACAATTTTACAACTAAAAATCTGGATAAAATTCACTTAGGTGTGAGGGTGTTCGGATCCACAATCAAATTAGAGTGGGCAGGTGGAAGGGAGACAGGGGAAGGTCAGAGAAGGAGACTCTGTTTCCTGAGGCCTGCCCTGGGAGCCTGAAGTTCCCAACATTGTAACAAAAGGCTGTAACAAGGGCTATGGGAGTTACGAGGAACTGTGGATGAAAACCAATATATATAATCCTAATATCACAGTCAGTTATTGGAACTGCGTTGCTGAGATAGATCATCACAGCCTTTGTCTGCGTGGTTACATTTTTTACTTCTTTTTGCCAGCCCATACATGCATTTTGTATTTCTTCACTTAACATGAAGACATAATGCTCCTGTGTTATATGTAGTATTCATGTTTAGAGCAAAAGCCTTCCTTACTGCCCTCCACTGAGCCAGCCACGCATGGTACCTGCTACTCTCCGTGGCCTCTCTGGAGAGTCTTCTCTGATGTCCCCAGTCATGGACAGCCGAGGACCGGAGGCTGTGCTCTGGTGTACACCTGCACATGTCTGCTCTCACCTGTGGGGCTGTCTTCAGACCAAAAGTCGGTTGTGTTTGTCCCCAAATCTGTTCTCGCTGGTCATACTTGATATAATTACACAATTTAATTAAATATCACATAAAATGTGAGTGCAGAAAAATCCATAAAAACTAAGTTGCAAATCTCAATAAAAATGAGTCACTAAAAATGAAGGCCACTGAAATAGATGTAGCGAGATAAGCCTGGGGAGTCTAGATGATTCTGCATTCATATGGCTTCCCGGGTGTCCTCACATTTCTCACAGTACCGTGTAGACGTGATTATGCTCCAGACGGCATAGAGGTCGAGGCAGCAGACTCACACTCAAAGGCTTGAGTGCTACACCAAATGTAGGCAATTGAATGTAGTAAATGTGTATTCTTTAAATAAAAGCAAATATTTAAAGTAAGTGTTTTTTATTGCTAGTTTCAGTGGAATTGCATAAGAGGGATTCTATTGTATCATTTTTAAAAGCAGATTAACATTCCCATGTGTTGATATATCATAATTTAGTAAACCTACAATTAATTTTTGCTCCATTAGATTATGCATAAGTTTTTTAAAAATAATACTGCAATGAACACTTTTCGTGCATATGGTTTGTTTTGCTTGTTGAATAATTTTTTAGGATAATATTAGAGAAGTTCGATTTCTGTTTCAAAGGGTATAAATAGTTTTCTAGATTTTGGTAAGTACTACCTTTTAATTTTCCAAAAGCATGGCATTTCCATCTCCTTAATAGTAGTCTAGTCACGCAGGGGTGGGGAACCTGCAGCCTCAGGGCCACATGTGGCCCTCTAGATCCCCGAGTGTGGCCCCTTGACCAAATCCAAACTTCGAAATTTGGATTCAGTCAGAAGGCTGCTCTCAAGGATCCAGAAGGCCACATATGGCCCCAAAGTTCTGATTTGGTTACTATTACTACATAATCAACTACCCCATAACTTTGTGGCTTAAAGCAACCACCATTTCATTAATTCTCGTGGTTCCAAGGGTTGATCAGGGCTGAACTCTGAGTGTGGATTCTTATGCTCGTTCTTATGCTGGGCTCACAGGGATTGCTCTTTTGGCTGCAGGCAGGGAGCACCTGGGCTTGTCCTAAGAACTTGGTATTAAATCTCTAGGCTCTTACACCGCTTCCAGCCTTCTAGAAGCACATAAACTGCCTAGGTACAACTAGGAGGGAGGCAGGGAACTCAGGAGAATGAAAGATGGCCTTTCAAACCAAACATTTCAACCGACATCTCCGCTCCCACATCCCTCCCACCCCCGCCCCAGTTCCGAGTAAAAGATGAAGGATAAAAGCATCACAGTGTGAGAGTCAGAATATGGACCCGAAAACCCAAGATATGGATGGTTTCCAACGGCATGAAGGTCCTTATTTATTTCAAGAACCTTGCTTTAGCTAGACACGCAGAGGATTCCAGATTCCTCCTGAAGCAGTGGGAGTCGAATGCTTATCTGAAAGCTTTTGTTCTGCGTTCACTCTCATCCCCCCATCTGGGTGTGCAGTGAATAATTACTGCTTTCTTTTTTAAACACTGCTTCAGCAAAGCTGGAGTGTCACCAATATAGGAGGCAACTCTGAAATGTATAAATAGACCCTCTGAAAGCACAACAAAGGCTGGGCCAGGACCCCCACAGAGGAATCAATATTTCAGATGAGCCTCGGTGCTTCCGGGAACATGACTCTATCTAACCGCCCAGCCCCATCTCCACCCTCCTCCTCACCAGCTTCCTCCCGCTGCCCACCTCCACACACCAGAGCCGTGCAGGAAAGCTCAGATGGTGAATAAGGTCTCCGGCAGCAGTGCCAGGCCCTGGCTCTCAGCTGAGGTCTTCTGGAAGGAATGTGAGCCTTAGCAGAGGACTGTGGCATCAGCCCTACATTAAGAAAGTCAGCAATGACTCAACAATGCCATCAGAAGAGTTCCAAGGTGATCAGCCCATGGAAAAACCATCTCCCCCTGGTACTGACCTGAAATTCTCCCTGAGTGCAGAGTGAAGGGAAGGTGGAAACAAGTTATGGGTGGGAAGACAGAACTAAGACGTGGGAGAGGAAGGATAGCCCTTTGTGGGGAGGTGATTTCAGGGGCCATCAGACACCAACTTCACCCACTTCTCAGCCTGGTCCATTCTGGCCTCAGCTGTGGTCCTGCTGAAGGCTCTCCCACCGGTCAGATACAACATTAATGGTTTTTTATAGCAGTTCTGACATCACCAGTTTAGAGAAACCCTGAACCTGCCCACCCTACTGCGTTTCATGTAATATCTTACCATAAAGCAATAATAACAATAGTACTGTTGTACCTAATATTTGTGAGACATTCTAGCTATATAGTAAAATCATTATCTTTGTTTTGCTGACCAATAGGAAAAGCTAGAGAAGTTCGATAACCTGCCCAAGGTCACAGCTCTGCCCCACGTCACCAGGTGGCCTCTGTTCAGGGAACATGCTGACAGAAGCCTATCTAGGAGAACTCCGAGACCCTGGAGAAATGTTCACCATGCCCACCCCTCTAAGAATGCCATGAACACACCTTCTTGTTGACGTTTGTCCGTTTTCCCAGGTGAGAGCAACAGTGGCAGCGGCCACTTGGCAGTGCAAGTAGGTGTCACCTAGGGCATACTGCCAAACTGAGCTTTCTCGAAGCAATGTTCCAAGAGAAATATTGTGTATGTCATTTTTCCCCATTCTGTGCCCCGAATTCTAGAGAGCAATGATCAGAGGTGAAGATCAATTTCAGTTATCAATTATTACCAATACTCAGCAGGGTCCTTTATCCTCAACCTTGTTAGGATAACGAAAGGGTTGGTGGAACAGGATTGAACCTGCACTATAGATTGACAACTTTGTACCATTCACTATTCATTCTGCCTAAATATAATTTTATACATCAAATAACAGTTGTGACATTCACTGTCATTTCTGTCCTTAGGAAAGCTGGGTGGAACCCTTTCTCCCTGCACTCAGAGAATGAGCCCTCTTTTGACTTGTTCTCACTGTCCCAGTTCTGGTGCCCCTCCCTGGGCCTGCGCTCACCTTGACCTTGCCTGTCTGCTGCGCTGGGTTTTTTTGCTCTCTTACCGCCCTGGTAGAGCAAGGCTCACCGCTCCTAATGCAAGAACTTGAAGCTGCACCTTTCTCTCTGCTAAATAAAGAGTTGCCTGAGGGCAAGGAGGAGGTCTTGTTCACTGCACCTAACCCAGTGCCTTAGACACAGTAGGTGTGAGATAAATATTTACTGAGTTTAATCAACACTTGCAGATCATTTCAATAGCCACCTTTGAAAGTCTCTTCCACCCAAAAAACAAAATCATCCTGTTCGCACCTTGTCTTAGTCCATTTTGCGTTGCTATAAAGGAATACCTGAGGCTGGGTAACTTATAAAGGAAAGAGGTCTATTTGGCTCATGGATCTGCAGGCTGTACAAGCATGACATCAGCATCTTCTTCTGCTGAGGACCTCAGAGGGGAACAGGTGTGTCACGTGGTGAGAGAAGAGGCAAAAGACAGAGAGCGGAAGGGGTGCCAGGCTCTTTCAAACAACCAGCTCTCATATGAACTAATAGAGAACTCACTCGTTATGTCGAGGAGGGCACCAAGCCATTCATGAAGGATCCACCCCCCATGACCCAAACACCTCCTGGGTCCCACTGGGGACCAAATTTCAACATGAGATTTGGAGGAGACAAACATCTAAACCATATCACAACCTTAACAGATGAAGAGCTGATGACCGACAGAGAAATAAAGGCACATGTCAGCAGACCACCACATTTCAGCAGGACCCACCTCCCCACCTCATTGCCTCTCTCTCTCCCATTTCATTGCCCTGCCTTCCAATTCCCCTGTCTTCCATCAGTGGACATCCAGGAGCCCCTCCTAAAGTATTAAACTCTGAAGATATAGAAATAAAGAATATAGGCTCTTAGTTTAGGGGACAAGCCAGACACAAAACATTTTGCCATCCTGCCTCAGAGGCAGATAGAACAGGGATGGACAAAGGGCTGAGGGAGCTGAGAAGAGGTGATTTCCCACATGCCGGGGGAGGGAAGGTTTCATCTGAGCAGAGTCTTGAAGGATGGGTGGAGCAGGAGGAGAAAGGCTCTCAGGGGGAGAGACCAGTGGGCACCAAAGCAAGAAGGCCAGAGAGGACATTTGGGAAGAGCAATTTGGTGGAAGGAAAGGCTGGGGGCAGGGCTGAAGTTGTTCTGGGCACCAGTGCCACCCCATCGGGAGTTTAGACTGTGTCCTGGAGGCAGCGGGTTGCTTGAGTTCACACTTGAAAAGAATCTTGACGTGTTCAAAGGAGTTCATTAAGAAGGATATACTCCCTTTGAGGATCGCAACTTTGTCTTGTCCTTCCAACACAGTGACCGGCCCTTTCTAGAGATGTTCCATAAATATTTATTGAATGAATGAACAAACTGTCCACATCAGTGCTTCTCAAACGTTAGCAAGCATCAGGATCACCTGGAGAGCTTGTTAACATAAGACTGCTGGGCTCCATACCCCTAGTTTCAGAACCAGGAGGTCTGAGACGGGGCCCATGAACTTGCATTTCTAACAAGCTTCCCAGTGCTGCTGCTGCTGCCGCCGGTCTGCAAACCACACTTTGAATGGTGCCGTTCTACACAGCGTATCTCCTCCACCGCCTGCACACAGAAACCAGAAAATACTGAGAATAAGTACTTTTAAAGAGGCCCAGGATCAGGAGATTAATAATACCTTGCATTGGTATATTCCTTTACAGTTTCCTAGATATTCTCTATTTTGACCCTTCCAATTCTGCAGCACTAGTATCTCTTTTCACAGATGAAAAAGCAGGTGTCCAGTTTCCTTTTCAGTGAAAGGATATATAGTAAGAACAATAATAGTACTTAATCATAGGGTTTTTTTGAGAACTAGATGAGTCAACACATGTAAAGTGCTTAGAAGAGAGCCTGGTGCACATAGTAAGCTATTTAAGTGTGTGTGTGCGTGAATATGTGATATTATACATTATATCATTATTATTAATATGTGCCCTGAAGCCATCTCACTTTCAGGTAGGGGACAAGTGGAATCTGTAGGAGACCTTAATTCAGACCAGAACTCCTGGGTGTCAAGCTCGGTTTCCTGATCCAGAATTTTCTTTCTCAAAAACAGGATAGAATTCCTCCATCAGAAAGACCAGAGAGGAAATGTCCCTGAAAAAGGAATGTCAGGGAAGAATTCACACAGGGCCTCTGCTCCAGCACTTGTCTTGGAGTCAGGAAAAGCCCAAAGGCCCCCGTGGGGGCAGGTCTGGGGCAGCCCACACGCAGGTCGGGCAAGGCCGGGCACCTCAGTTTGCTGCCACTCACTTCCCTCCCTGACACGTACACATCCCTGGGTCATGGAAGGTTTGTGGCTGAGTTACAGTATCATTTCCAAGAAGGCACTGAAGCTGAAAATTAGCTGGCGACAGTGGCATGCACTGCCCAGTGCCACCACCTAGAGCATTTGCTGGTCTGAGCGGCGTGTGGCTCTGGCAGGAGGCTGCTGGGCTGAGACAGTTGCTTCCCTGGGTGTATGTAACCCCCGTGTCCTCTGTCCTGGGGCCTTTTCCTGTTGCTACCGGCTGACGAGTCCTTTCTGCTGGCAGTTCCTCTCCTGCACAGATTTCTCATTTGTAGCTTTCCTGCGCCCGTGTGTGCTGCCCCCCTCAGGAATCTCACGGGTCATTTGTCAGGGAGTTAGGGACAAAATTTACCAAAGCATTTAGCTCCTTTCTTCAGAAGCCAGATTCCCATTCAGTACAATATTTTCTGGGCCATACAAGAATTATTCAAGAGTAGCACTATGATGGAAACCCTTAAACAAGCAAGGCAAGACTTTCACTACAGAGTTTAACGAAAGAACAGAAATTCTAGTGGAATCTATAGGACTAATTTAAACACTTTGCTTGGGAGTAATTTGACTATAAAGAACCAGCTCTAGTTCAGCCCCTCTCATGGGAATATTTTAGACAAACAAGAAGGCTGTATTCTTATTCTATATTAAGCATAGGTTAATATTATGAAATAAATTCCATTTGCACATAGGCTGAATTTAAAAAACCTCTCTCACTGAAACTGATTCGTATGTAACCTAATGCAGAATTTACCTGTGCTTTAATTTTCATTTTCAATAAAATTCTATCAGCAGTAACCAAAATACATTAAAGTTATGACACCTTTTAAACACAAATGTCATGAATGTTCTGCTATAACTGATTTTTAAATTGCTAAGGCCACAGTATAAAATCTGAGAGCCCCCACAGTCCATGGGATATGGACTCGCAGGGAAGGGAGGAGGGACGCAGCAGCGACCAAACCAGCTGAAATCTGCTCCCCTGTGCAGAGCAGGCTGCCACGTGGCTCCGCAGACCTCTCTACATACTTAGAATTTTCCATTGTCCTGTGTTTTCTTTTCTTTTTTTCTTTTTCTTTTCTTGTTCATACTCTGCATTCCTTCTTCATTGTCCTGTGTTTTCTTGTTTGAGTTTGTTACATAACAGTATGAATGTGTTTCCCAGCCCAATTTGGTCCTTTCGGCCACACCATTGCTTTTGCCTGGGAAAGCAGTTCTCATCTTCCGGGCACAGCCCCACACATGTGTGATCTGGCTCACATGTGGGCCCTCAGGTGTCCAGGAAGCAGCCAAAGTCCTCACCCACCAGGTTTTGGGTAAGACGCAGCTCCTGTGATGCCACCTGTCTGTCACTCAGCTGTTCTCTCACCCACTCAAGAAGCAAGTGGGAGAGAGGCCAACTATAAACAGAATAACTTCAAATCCATTCGAATTTGTAAAAAACAAAATCAAATATGTAAAATCAGTGGCAACTTCTATGACTTAAACTATTATTAACACAAATGACTTCTGCACACCAGTGTGCCATGACGTGGTGGCTGAGCATGAAAGGGGGTACAAAGAATTGTCACTGTCTACGGATGATCGCCTTTAAATGATGCATGATAATGTGAGGCCACAAGCCTTTTTTTCATTAGCCCACATTATTCAGTGGCATGCCTTCCTAGTACTAATTTAAAGTTGCAGTTATAATTACACATGGATCCATTTTATGATGTCTGATTTTGACTGTGAATGTTAATACCAAAACATTTATCCACGTTGGTCATAAAACCCATCAATTACGTACAGAAAATGAAAGAAGTGGTTAGACTGGATTTCCTACTGCATTGTGAACCGGATCTTATCTTTCTGACATGGGTGTAGCAAGGTCAACCCAATGTGACATATATGTGGTCACTTAGGAGCCCTTTTGGCAATTCTGATGATGATTATATTGAATGTAGGTTGCAGATTAGAGAGTCCATCATGTAGTAATTAGCACAAAGAAATTTGAAGACATTTTTGTTTCTCCTTTACAAGACACAGACTTTCTCTCTGACTTTTTCATAAACTGTTTAGACTTTCTGTGCTTCTAATTCCATCATTGTATATTGCTACAGTCATGATACTTAGCATAGGAGTTTGTTTCACCAAAGAATCCCTATCTCAGCAGAGCTCCTCATGGTGATTTAGAAAGTTTCCTTCTAAAACTGTAGCAAAATACCTAGTAGTTTCTTGTTAAGTACCATCAACTCAAAGCCAGAAAAGGAAGAGGAAGCATCTAGAAGGCACAAAGCCTTGCACCAAAGCTTGTACATTTTACTCAGAGACAGCATGCTCTCTCTTATTTCAGAGACCATTCAAAAAGGCTTTGTTGTGTATTTTACAGCCCACAACTGTTCAACAAATAATTAATGTGCACTAAGCTCATGAGACCGGTAGGCTGACTGCTATAGACAACTTGGCCACATAGCTACACTATTCTGTAAGGGAGGCTGAACATACTGTCTTTATTCTGGGCAGCCACATGTCCCCTAGAACCTAGGAAGAGGAGGACAGATATCCCATTAGTATCTCTGCCACAAGCACCCCTCCACACCTACTCAAACCCTTTGACAACCTAATCTCTCAGTGCAAAATTCGAAAGTTTTCAGTCTGTGGACTGGTTTCCTGTAGGTCAGGCTTCTACCCTGGTCCTATCAGCTATGAACAGGAAGAGGGGGTGGGGACATTTGGACACAAGGTGCCCCTTTCAGAGGCTGTGTGAAGGAGCAGAGATTCTGGGAAAGGGGGCCTGGGCAGAGCAGGCAAGCTGACTGACTTGTTTGCTACAACAGGCTAGAGATGTGCTGCAGATGGTGCTCGATGCTAGAGTAGAAAATCACAATCCAGTTCAGCAGGCAGGCCGTGGAACCCCACCAAAGTATTTTTTGCAAGAAAATGTTCTGAGTGAAGCTTTACCAAGACAAGGTTATACTGGCAGCGGTGCGGGGACTGATTTGGAATAAGGTGAGAAGGAGAGGTAGAAGCCCCCATAGGCAACACCTGCATCAGTCCAGGTTGAGACTGAATTTGACTTTTTTTCCCCAAAATATTAAGGTGGTACAAATGTTTTAGGTTACATGGATCACTTTTGTAATGCTTGAGTTCTAGCTATAGGTGTGCCGATCGCCCAAATTGTATTCATTGTACCCAGGCTACAGAATGGGACAAAATATTCACAAGCTACACATCCAGTAAAGGGTTAACATCCAGAATTTACAAAGAACTCAAGCAAATCAGCAAGAAAAAGACAAACAACCCTATTAAAAAGTGGGCAAAAGACAAGAACAGAAGTTTCTCAAAAGAAGAAAGACAAATAGCCAATAAACATATGAAATGCTCAATGTCACTAATCATCAGGGAAATGCAAATTAAAACCACAATGAAATATCACCTTACTCCAGTTAGAATGGCTTTTATTAAAAAGTCCCAAAACGATAGATGCTGGTGTGGATGCAGAGAGAAAGGAACACTCATACACTGTTGGTGGGACTGCAAATTAGTACAACCTCTATGGAAAACAGCATGGAGATTCCTCAAAGAACTAAAAGTAGACTTACCATTCGATCCATCAATCCCACTATTGGTTACCTACCCAAAGGAAAAGAAGATTTTTCATCAAAAAGGCACCTGAATTTGACTTTGAACAGAACTGTAGAAGGCAGGAGAACTGTTAAAACTAGGTAGGCAATTAGAGCAATAAGAAGGGGCAGCTGACATTATGATGGCAAGGGAAGAGTAGGAAAATTTATAAAAAGCAGAATTTCAAATTAAAAAATCACAGCAGCATGGGCCGTACAGTTGAGTGGCACTTAATACAAGTGTGATTGTATTATTTATATCTGCCATCATAGCATAATGTACAGTCATGATGATACCCCCAGTTCTTTAAAAAAATGATTATACCATAATTCATTTGTAATACATTATATAAAATACTTTTATTCCTAATGGTAAGAATAAAGAAGTTTTGTGTTCATTTGAGAGGTAAGCTTAGGTATCTGGAAGATACGCTTATTTGGAAACATCTTATTTCCCAAATAATAATTAAACGAGTCCTCCCTGTACCTGGAACAAACATGTTTTCAAATGCACGTTATAGTTCTGCACTTAGGTGTGCAGGTTACGTTTACCTTGCTGACCACCAAGCAGAAAGCATGGCCCTGGAAACCCAAGTTCAGCATTCAAAAACCTCAGCTAAATGAATGGATAAAACTCATTCAAAGAAGTTGAGCCTCTTGTTTATCAGAGAAATGAAGCTACATCACCGTGAATTATGACACAGGACACTCGACATGAGACCTAGGTAAGCATACATGTCCAATTGAAGGGCTAGAGCTTACATGATTCTCCTGTGAAAGACCAATTTCCGTAACAGTTCAGTCCTTGAACAGAATAGGTAGAGTCACAGAATTATAAGAGACAGCACAAAGGATACATACAGAAATCAATGGCCATCTTTTTTGCTTAAATACATACAATAAACAACTAGTTCTGTCCAGTATTATTCTCTAAATTTAAAGAAACACACCTATGTGTGTTTCTTAAGAGAAGGACTCTAGTAATTTTGAATAACAACTGAGAAAACTACACTAGGATGGCTGAGAGAAAAATACAAAGAATCTTCTAGAAGTTTGAGGCTCTGCATCTGACTGCT
Organism: Propithecus coquereli; assembly: GCF_000956105.1. Taxonomy (NCBI): domain Eukaryota; kingdom Metazoa; phylum Chordata; class Mammalia; order Primates; family Indriidae; genus Propithecus; species Propithecus coquereli. The sequence goes on along the minus strand of NW_012148686.1, from coordinate 2,749,097 downwards.
GAAGCATTCCTCCATTTCAAACGGGGATTTTTTTTTAACATCTCCCTCACAGATTATTTTTGACTTAGCCGAGCAGGGAGCCTATTTTAAAGCTCCCAATTTGAAAATCATGGAAGCTTTATAAAGTCCTCCACCTGCATCTCTTTTTAGGAACACAGTTCTTTATTCTCCAAAGGATGAAAACCTCTAGCATATAAAAACTTTGTTAAGCTGTCACTATCAATAGGGTAAAAAAAAAAAAATAACAGTGGACAAAGAAGAAACAAATTGCATCTTCGAATAAGTTTTCTTGAAGCCTTGTTAAAAGCTATAACCTCTGATGTTAACTAAATTTAACCCACTCTGACCCTCGTGGCGGCCCTTAACCTCTTCTTTCTTCTGTTTCCTGTGGCTGCTGGAGAAAACTGGCCCAGTCATTGGAAAAGCGTTCTCTGTAGCACACAAAGGCCCAGCCTTCCTGCTACCCCGTCAGGAGGCCCAGAGTCGACCGAGGGGTCAGCACCTGTGCTGAGAAGCAGGTGACAGTGGACTGCTGCATCCCTCTAGAGCAAGTTGCGAGAGTGTCTACCCTTCAAATATCACACTGCAGTTTCAGGCATTCAAGCCACTAAAGTTCAGGTTTTCTTTGTGAATGCAGCCTTTACACAAATTAATCTATTGCTGTTCAACTGACTGTAAAATTAGCAGATTTACTGTTGCAAAAAAAAAGGAAAAACTAAGAGCTTTCACTTCCACTTTGGTAAGGTCACGGATGCGTCCTAGGCTGCCAACAAAACAGCCTTTAAAATCTTTGCAGCAGAGCCTAGCAACTTGTAGGGCGAAAAAGCAGCAAAACAATAACTCCAATGTACAGTGGAAAGTCTTCCCTATACAGTAAGCATGTACAACTCTACATTTGAGGAACTTTCCAAAATGGAATAATTTGCCTTTAAGATTTATTTTATTACTAACATCCTATGTGCTGTCCGTCCTGTCTTCCTTAAATAGCCTTGTAACTAGAAGGTCTCCTATGGGTGTTTAAAAATATTATAGTATAAGGTTGTATTTTAAATGTAAAATGCTAACTACTAACTTGGTCCCATTTTGCTTTGATTTACGTAGTAGTAAACATTGTACATTTTTTAAGGTTTCATGTACTTGCTCTTCGTTCTTCTGCATGATGTCCTAGGATGGTAATAGAAACCATTTTCATCAAGTGTTTCAAAATGACCAGAGTTAACTGAATCACCCCAAAACTCAATACCATTGAAATGGAAACACATGGCTCTGTTGTTTTTCCAAAGGAGACTTTCGAACTTATTTTCTGCTTCCTTCAGTTGCACAACAGACTTTTCACGGAAGATAAATGGACCCTCCGTGTACAAATACTTTTATTTAGCAGACATGAAAGCTTTTTAAAAAATTCATTACAACATGTCATTCATTTTAGACACACTTATTTTGTTCATTCACAACCACCACCATGTTTTAATAATTGATGCCATCATTTTTGGACAAGAAAAATTATTAATTTGGAGTCCAATGTTAGGGGAAATCTTACACATGGTAAGAAATTTATCCTGTATCTAATAATAGTTTGAGAGCATATGAAGTGTTATATAACACAGATGTGGTCACCAGATGTTCTCTAGCTCGACTGCAGAACCAGTCTAAGTAGCAACATGATGGATTTAGGTTATGTAAAGGAAAAGATTCCGGAGTCTTATAAAACATTGAAATGAGGAGCTAAATCTCCTTGCCTCCTTGCCTGAAGTTTTTTTTGATGTTGTTGTTGTCGTTTCATTTTGTTTTTTAAAATACAGGGATATTTACATGTTTGGAATGGATTAATCGTAGTCCTGCCAGAAGGTAAATGGTAAAGATTCTGTAAGAAGGCTTTTGGCTTTAATAGTTTATGGTAATAGACACATAGCATCGGGCTGAAAGTGTATCTTCAGGAAGTTCTGAACAAGTTACCTACACTCAGACAAAACCTCTTACATGCCCAGCTTTCCGTCACCCTTTTGACAAGTCTGTAAACATAAACTAAGGGGAGCATGGATCCTCTCGGTTATTTGACCGCCATTGTAATTGACACAGTTGCAGCCATTTAAGACAATTGCTTTCAGCTAGATTTAGTTGTTGGTACTAGATAGGATCTCAAGCATTATAGACTTCAATTTCCCTATTTTAGCAAAACTTCCCTGACAGGAGCTTATAATCTTATG
>NW_012148686.1:2739660-2746840 GCF_000956105.1 Propithecus coquereli | reverse complement strand
GGGGGGGGCGGGGGATAATATAAACTAACTGTAATCCATGAACAACAATTTGTTGAAGAATATGCTGAATATCTGAACCCACACAGGCTTTGTAGCATGTACATAACTTCAAAATAAACCCAGGATTTTGATTAATATAAGATTAGCTTTTAAAATTAATTGTTACAGTCATTGTGGCATTATGAAGACACAGCTTAGTGTTAACAACTTCTTAAAGAAATCACCCATAGAATAATTCCTTTGTGGATCAGATATATTGTACCTCAATGACCTTGGGCTAAGCAACTGCATCTCATACACCTCCCTGTTTTAGAAGATTCCCTCTGAATGTGGGAAAATTGAGAGGACTTTGAAAGCTCACAGGCATGGAGAGGGACAGAATATTTCCATTAATCCTCCACCAGGGTATTCAATACACATATGCATTGAATGAGAAACTTCACAGGCCTGCAATGGAAATTACTATGTAGTGGAAAGTGTAGAAGTTTTAGAGCCACTAGGATTTGACTTTTTTATTTTGGTAAACTATATGTATAATAGAAACCATAAGAACTGGGAAAGCTCTATACATGTCTGAGAGTCCTCTTCTATGCACATATCAGATCAGACAGTTTACAGATCTGTGGGCTAGTAATATTACCTTACCAAACCACAAAGTCTTTATTCAAAGGTCTTCAAAATCTGCCACCACCAAGATGAGCCCAAGACTCCCAATGACTCTTTAAAAGCTGTCAAGTCCCATTTTGGCTGGAGGTCAAAGTGGAGTTCAAGGGAAAAGATGTATGGAGACATCTGACAATGGCAGTCTAGAAAGCTTCTCAAACCGCCTACTCTGAACACATCTGCCTTCAAAAAGGGCTGCAAATGGATGATGGCAGGTAGCTTTGGTTACCAGTGACTAGTTGATGTGAATTTATTCATATCATAATCTCACCAACTTTAAGTCCTTAGCTTGGGTACTAAATGCTTCAGTTACTTTTACACATTTCACGTCATTTAGTGTTTTTGAGGACTTGTAACTTCGCTGCTTCACTCACTACTCTAGCAGTGTAAGGAACATTTAGGGTTAAGAGCACCTACTCAGGCACTAGGCTGCCTAGGGTTCTTTTTTTTTAATCTTGATTCAGCTACTAGTTGTGTGACCTTGGGCAAATTCAATTCTTCATGCTTCAGTTCCTTCATCTGTAAAATGGGTAACCATAGTAATTAGCTCATAAGGTTGTCCTGAAGATTAACAACTTGATTTATGTTAAGTACTTAGAACAGTGTCAAGGACACAAGTACAAGCAATAATAGATGTGGACAATTATAATTACTGAACATCTAACATTTCCAAAAGTATTGTGCTACTCATTCTATCCTGGTATCTGTATCAGACAAACATATATCTTGGTACTGAGAAATAATTTGGTAGAATAAAATGCATCTTTAATCCATCTTGTTTAACTTGGAAATGGCCAACATGCAGATCTGAACTTTGGGTCACACACAGAGTTGTTTCAGAGTTTACCACCCTACTATTTTAACAGTGAGTGCCAACGCTGCCAGGCACTGTGGACTTGATGAGGAAACTGAGACTTGGTCTTTGCTCTCAAGGAGATATTTAAGGCTGAACTGGTTTTGTCATCTGTAATAAAAGAGATAACGACTCATTCAAGGAGTTATTTAATGAGAACTAAATAAGATAAGAAGTTAGAGTTTCTCTTCGTACAAGGACTCAAACTATTCCCAGATTATAGGTGGCTTCACTAAGCCAGGATTGTAAATTCTCACTCTGCATCGAGGAATTTCCTATTTAAGAAAAGGAGGGGCAGGTGGTTAACCCCAATCCTAAACAAACAGCAGCTGGCAGCCCGGTGGCCCAGGGATAGGCCCCAACAGACAGTAGGAGAGAAGCCAGGGGCACCGGACTGCACCGAGGTTTACAAGTGGCTCTACTGGGACTCTGGGCAAGCCTGCTAATCACTCCGGGTCCGTTTTCCCTTTGGTCAAATTGATGACCTGGTAGAACCTCTCCCAATTGCAACGTGACCTGCACCTGACCGGGAACCGAGTGCTCGCAGGTGGGAAGTCCAGCCCTCTGCGAGCCACTTGGAAACCGAGGGAAGCCTTTTACACCCTCGAGTCTCCCTGCTCACCCGTAAATTGCCAACAGTGCTCTTTAACTCACAATCTTTACAAAAGACGTTTATGAAATATTTGGTTAAATACAAAATATTTTATTAAATAAAAAACACTATGAAAACGGTGTATAAGCCCTAGTGGGAGACGTAGCCATGCCGAGATTGGCGTTAATGTAACTGGAGGAAGGGATGCTCTGATTGCTACAGAAAGTCGACATCTTCATCTCACCTCTGGAGAAGTGGGAGTCAGGTGAGCATCAATTTCCCTACAGGAACCTCCCCCATGCGCTTCACATTTTTTGTCGGCGGAATTTAATCTCACCAGCCGAAAAGCGCTGTTCCCCATGTCACCTTTCCTTTAAAGGACGCGGGTCGAAGCCCCGCCCACTACGGAAAGCGAAGGGGTGTCTCCGGAGAGCATTTATTGGCTCCTTCTGCCTGACCTTAGAAATGGCCGACCCCAGGACACGTAATGCTGGAGGTGAGGGGCGCGGAGCGATGAGGGGTCCTGCGGCGGGAGGACATGGTCTTAGGGGACGTGCCTGCGGAGGAGGTGGCAGAGTGCTCAGCCGCGTCCCTGTAAGGTCATGGCTACTCTGTCCCGCGGGGGCGGGGAGTTCCCATATTCCCTGCGGCGGAGTCGGGGTTTGGCTGGGGTTTGGCTGGGCCCTGGGGCCTTCTTCGGGCACAGGTCGCTGCCCGAGCCTCCCAGGATCGCTGGTCCAGCGATATCCCACGTTCCGCCCAGCCATTGCGGCCCACCTGCGCGCGCGCGCAATTCGTCCCTTCTCTGGCCCAGGCCTGTCGCGGGTCGCGTTCCCCCGGTGGGCGTGGCCGCCGCTGCCACACGTAACCGGGTCAGCTCCGCCCGGAAGTGCCCCGCTCCTCCGTGCTGGGTCCCGCTCGGGCCGGGCGAGCTGGGCAGGGGCACCTGTGCTAGCGTGTACGCGGGAAAGGCCGGACAAATGCTTCTCTTGCTGCCTGCTGCCGCCGGAGGAGGCCTTGTTGGGGAAGGTCGCGAAGTGATTTGGGATTTCTTTTCCTGTTTATCATTTAGTAGGCTCCATGGCCTAAGACTCCTGAAGGAAAATAAATTTTCCTACTGAGAAACCTCGGTTCCAAGTACATGTTATGAAAGATGTTAATGTAAGAGAAGAACACAAGGTAGAGGGGAGAATCTGGCAAATCAACTACTGTTTATTGTGCCAGGCACAACGGAGCTTTAAGGAATTAATTAGTCTTGTTTCCTGCTTACAGAGTTTGCCCTCTAGTGAGGAAGAGTTTGTAGTAATGAGATAATCACAAAATTAAAATTGGATAAGTGCTTTAAGGGAAAGATAAATGGGACTATGAAGCATTTAATGTTAAGGTCAACAAAGCGAGGAGGGGGGTGGGAGATCTGGCCCAGAAGAATGCCTGAGAAAGACAGCTCTTAGCATTGTTCTGGCCTTTCCTAAACCAAGGGAGAATACTGAATTTCAAGAAACCGTGGCTTAGGCAGAAAGGAGAGGCTTTTTGGCTTGGTGAAGGTGGAGGTCTTTAATATTGGGGCAGTTTTAAGGTGGGGAGGGCCCTGGGTGTGGTGTCAGCAGTGCCCTGGGGAGAACTGGCTACAGGGCTCAAGCGGTTTGTAAAAGCTGAGTTAGGAGACTAGCAGGAATCCCAACAAGAGGTGGTCTGTGTCTTAAACAAGGGTAGTGACTGACTGTGGATACAGAGAGAACTGGATGGATTTGAGTGGGGTTTAGGAAGTAAAGTTAATGAGATTTGGTGTTGAGTTCGCTGTGAAGTGAGGGAGAGGGGACGTGTGAAAGGTGACTCAAGGCTGGATGGACAGTGATGTGGAAGAGAACATGACCATTTAGAAAATTAACATACAGAAATAAGTTCAACTTTTTTTTTTTTTTGAGAGCTGTTGCTGGGACTAGAGTGCAGTGGTATCTTCAGAGCTCTCAGCAGCCTCAAACTCCTGGGCTCAGGGGCTCTTTCTGCCTCCTGAGTTGCTGGGACTACAGGCACGCACCCCCACACCAGCTTATTTTTCTGTTTTTAGTAGAGAGGGGTCTTGCTGTTCCTCAGGCTACTCGAACTCCTGGCCTCAAGCAATCCTCCTGCCTTGGCCTCCCAGAGTGCTGGGATTATAGGTATGAGCCACTGCCCCTGGCCAAGTTCAACTTTTAATGCTGAGTCTTTAGCTCTGGGTTTAAAAGCTTTTTAAAATTTTTCTGGATAGTCATTAAGTTATATGAATTTAACAGCTAAAGAAATGTGGTTAAGTAATTGGTCAAAGATATATGTTGATTTTTTTCCCATTGTTCTAAATCGGAGTTCTAGTACATAAATGGCTCAGTCTCATAGTAGAAGGTACTTTGTGCTTCATTTGGAAGAGTAAAACCAGCAACAAGGGAGGGTTACTGCATGAAGGTTCCATAATCATAGTGCAGTCCTCTGGGTTTAAGGATGCTCAACCCAGGCTAGAATGAAGGTGGGACAGTTTGCAAGCAGAAGCAAGAATTTTGTTAAACTCCTTTGGAAGGTATGAAAGAGAATTCTTAGAGTCATAGGAATTGGCAAAATTAATTTCACAAATACCTAGTCCACTAGAATCTAGGTAACTTTGATCCAACCTCCCTGAAAAGAATAGATATCAGTATGAATTTGTAACTCTCAGCTATATGAGAGAGAAGATCAATGAGTGAACAATAGAAGTTATATTCATCTCTTCAGTCCATATGGTTTTATTAATAAAATGCATGTAAGCAATTTAATTTCATATAGGACAGGACTCCCCACCCACTCCTCATGATTCTATCTACTAAACCACATATTTCAATCATGTTCCAGGAAGCTTCCTTACAAATATGTAAATAGTACCTTCTGGGAAAATACAAAATAATGTATCATACAGGGAATGCAACTGACCTTTGAAACAGTAATCGTTGCTGCTTTTTTTTGGTGCAAGAATGTTCACAGCAACTATTCATAATAGCCCAAAACTGGAAACAGCCTAGGTGTTCATTAACAGAAAACTAGATTTAAAAACTGTAGTATATTCATATACTGGGAGGACCCTTCTCAGAAGTAAAAAAAGGAAAAAACATGATATAATACATACAACAACATGGATGAATCTTGAAAATATTATGCTGAGATGCCTTACAACAAAGAATACACACTGTTCAATTCCACTTCTATGAAGTATTAGAACAGACTATGATGGAAAAAAATTCGAACAATGGTTGCTTCTGGGTGGGGCTGGGTATTGACTTGGAGGAAGCATGAGGGAACTTTCTGGGATGATAGTCATGTTCTACATGTTGATAGGGGTTTTGGTTACAAAAGTGTATGTACTTGTCAAAACTAATCAAATGTTTAAGATTTGTATATTTCATTATGTATAAATTTTGCATCAAAAAATTTAAATATTGAACACTAGTTAATGATATGCGTGCTGAAGTATTTGAGGATGAAGTGTACTAGTGTATGCAATTTAGTTTGAAACATATCAAAATGTAAATAAAATGAATGGAAAGAGGAATGAATGGATGGATAGATGAAGCAAGAGTAAAAACATTAAGTGTAGAATCTAGGTAATAGATATTGGGGTATTCATTATAAAGTCTCAACTATTCTATGTGTCTAAACATTTTCATAACAAAATGTTGGCGAATATAGTCCTTTAAAGAATGTTGTTTATTTTAAACAACTGAAGACTATATGAAAATAAATGAACACACCCCTAGGCTCACCTGAAATACATAGCATATGGAGATAGCCACATATTTATTTCATAATTTCCCACTTTATGGCTTACTATTTAAATCATTTCAGTTTCTTATGGAGTAGGTGGATCGAACATTAAAATAACTATTGCATACATTTGGAGTGATGCAATTGACATTTTTTCTTACTGACATCATCCTAGGAAAGTTAGTGATGATGCCAAAGAGGCATCCTCATTTCTCCTCTTGAAGTTTTTCAGTGATCCAGTCTCAAGTAAATAAGGAATAAATAAAAAGAAATTATGTGTTTCTTTCTACAATGTGGAGTCAGCTGCTGAATTTAAAGCTATGGATAGATGCAGACTCATGCAATGCAGCCTGATTTTGATAAGGTCTGAGTAATCAGCAAATCAGAAATGGGTATCTCATGCCATAAAATTATGTATTTTAAGTAAACTGACATTAAGATAATTGGCTTTTAGGATATTATGGATGTCTCAGAGAGTATAGTCGTGGGAGTAAGAGGACAGCAAATGCACCAATATTGTCATAAGAACATAAGCATTTTTGTTTTGATTTAGACTACTGGCCTGTCTATTCAGCCTAGAATTACTTCTCTGACAGAAGTATCTATCAGAGAACATGGCTTCCTATTTTACATCAACCTTGAAAGGTTAGGGGTAATCTCAGACATCCTGCCTTAAACTATCTTTGAACCACTTACATTATAATGTTTTATTACTCATTTTCTTAAATTTCTCTCTCTTTTTTTTTTTTTTTTTTTTGCCTAACCCAGTGGTTTTTAACAGGAGAGGGGAGGAGGAAATACCTGTGTTTTCAGAAGCATTGCCGGATGCTGCTAGCAGGCCTCCAGTTTCTGAGAAACACTGCCCTGATATAGTCATGTTAACTTTTAACTGTTTATTGGCAAAAATTCTGCAAGTTCAATCTCAAACTGAAACCATCACCATTTATGATGATGAAACACTTTTAGACTCGGGTTTGATGAAAACTAGATGGAAAACTAGAGGTAATATGCATCACAAAACAATTCAGAATTTTAAGCTTTTAAAGTTCCTATTTATCGGTCACTTAGACATAGGCTCGAAACTAAAAAAGGGAATTTTTTTTGTAAAGCTGCACAAAGCCAGAATGCCAGTGTATTAAGTTACAATGAAATTTAGAACTTAATGCAGCCTAAGTAGTCATATAGACCTGACTAATGAAGTGAACTTTTTCCTCCCTCTAGAACAGTGGTCCCCCAACCTTTTTGGCACCAGGGACCGGTTTCGTGGAAGACAATTTTTCCACGGACCCAGCGGGGTCGGGGGCTAG
>NW_012148686.1:2737219-2738994 GCF_000956105.1 Propithecus coquereli | reverse complement strand
AGATCATAGCACACTGTAGTCTTAAACTCCTGGGCTCAAGTGATCTTCCCACCTAGGCCTCCCAAAGTGCTGAGATTACAGGGTGAGCCACCATGCCTGGCCTGATTGGTTTTTAAAAAACTTTTTAATTATGAAGAAAATTTAAACATACAAAAAAGTTGAAAGACTAGTAATTGAACATGTATACAACCATAACCTAGATTCAGCAGATGTTGCCATAATTGCATTGTCTAACTTTATATTTCCTGCTGAACCATTTCAAAGTAATTGACAGATGTCATGGCACTATCCTAATACTTCAGCCTTCCTTCCTCAGAATTCCATTTTGACACCTAAAAAAATAAGCAGTATTTCTCTAATAGTGTCTAATACTAGTTCCTATGCAGGTTTCCCCCCATCCCCAACATACCCCTTCAGCATTTTATAATTATGTTTCCTTGATCATTTTATTCAGAAGTAGCCTCCCGCTTCCTTTTTCTTTCGCAATGACATTGACTTTTTTTAGATATGAAGCCAGTTGTCCACAGTCTCAATCTGTCACATTATTCCCTTGCGGCATCCTCTAATTTGTTTCTCCCAGAGTCTGGCCCTTGTACCCTCTGAAAACTGGAAGCCAGGTCCTGACACTGTATTGGGTTCAGGGTAAGCTTTTTGGCAAGGCTGCCTCAGAGGTCTGGTGCACTGTGGGTGGCTTCACATCAGGAGGTGTACGCTGGGATGGCAGGTTGGTGTCCCACCGTTGAATAAGCTGAGTGTAACCTCTGATTAAGATGGTGACAGACAGCTGTCTCCTTGGCAGAGTATGTTTTTTTCCTTTTTCAGTCTGCAAGTAATCTGTGGGTGACCCTTTGGCATCAGCTTTCTACCTAATGATTTTTTGCATCTATCCTTGCCTGAGTCAGTGATTTCATTGGGGATGGCAAAATGGTAATTTTCTAATTGCGTTTGCTTTTCTTTTCCATTTATTAGCTGTCATTCTCTTCTAAAGAAGAGCTTTTCCTCATCAAGTGGGGATGATTATAGTTCTTCCTAAAAAGGTAGGATAAATGCTCAGTTCTTTTTTGTTTAATTACCAATTCACCAATTTTCAAAGTAAGGAATCGGGGTAATAGTCACACACAGTTGTGGCAAATTATCATTTTCATAGATTTTTACATATTCAGTGTGTTGAAATGAATTACAGTCATTAGTCCTTAATGTTTAAATTATACCAAATTTGACCAGTGGGAGTCTCTTCATGCTGCCAAACTGTAAATGTAAACAAACAAAATTGTAATACTATCAGCGAAATCTGAAAACTAGGTATTTGATGATATAAAGGAATCATTATTAATTGGGATAATGTTGTGATTATTAAAAAGATAAAAGAGTGCCTCTTAGAGATACATGCTGAAGTATTTACTGATAGAATAGGATTGATTTTGAAATAGTTCCTGGATGGTTGGGGGGAGATGTTGAGGGGGTAGAGATGAAACAGGTTTGGCGTGTGCTATTTATTATGCTGTTCTTCCTGGACCAGTTTGAAAAATTTCCTAATAAAAGGTTTTAAAATTACGAATTTATGTTGACATTTGCAATTCAAATTTAATATTACAGTTTTTTTAATCTGTAAGGGCCTATTTTGAAGAAACATGTATATTTTCAACTTTGCTGATCTAAAGGCAAAATTTAGCTAATATTGAAGCTTAAGTGCTTTGAACTACTTTGCCTACTGTGTAAATCAAGAAAATTTGCAGCTTTTTAAAATTTACAATTAAATTTGAATAATGGTGAAG
>NW_012148686.1:2674619-2736179 GCF_000956105.1 Propithecus coquereli | reverse complement strand
GTTCTTCCAGTGGGTCAGCTTCCTTCTTGGAGAGTCCCCTTTCCCATAATAGTATTCTTATCTTTTGTATGTCATCAGATATGTTGATAAATTGTTAACAGTTAATTGTACTGAAATTTTATGAATTGGTATTCATGAATCACCATCATTTTATATACTACATTCTCATAAATAAATCCTCAAGATGATATTTGCTTTTGTAGTTAGTGCTACAAGATCCATGGGAAATAGAGTCAAACGAAATCATGTGTACAGAAGAAAAAAATGGAAAACCAAAGCACTGTGAAAATCCGACTTATTCTAATAATCACTTATGCTGGGGACAGTGCCATCATGAGTTAGCCTGGCCAAAGGTCACCCAGTAGTCTGCCTTGTTGATGTAGCTTTCCTGTGCATGGATCTGGTAGTCCAGGGAACAGCATCTCCTTAACACTTAAGAGATAACGTAGTCTCTGCAGCCTCTCACATGCCCTGCCATGTACCACTGTATCAAGACCACGGGATAAGTAATTGAATTTTAATGAACTTTTCTTACTATTTTTTTAGGATGGCTGCTCTTTTTCTAAATAGGTTAACTCTACAAACCATAAAGGCTGAAAATAATTGCATTAGAAGATGTTTGGGTAAACACATTGTGCAAAAGACAGCACCAGCACAATTGTTCCCTGCTGCTTCTGCCCCAAGGCTGTCCTTCCTAATTCATTCAAAGGCTTTTAGCACCATCCAAGACATCCAGGACGAGAGAAAAAAGAAAAAAAAGGATGGAACCACTTTTAGTAACATTGGAAGAAAAATTAATGAGCGAATTATTCACGTACTTGATGAGAAGGGCAATGATTTGGGAAACATGCACCGAGCAGATGTGATCAGACTCCTGGATGAGCGAGACCTGAGGCTGGTGCAAAGGAATCCCAGCGCGGAGCCCCCGGAGTACCAGCTCATGACAGGGATACAGATTCACGAAGAACGGCTGAGGCTGAGAGAGAGGGAGAAGGCTAGACCAAAAACTGGTAGGTATTTTGCCATTTGCTCCCTGAATCATTTAGGACTTAAAGTCAGCAGTTTAAATTCTGGTATTTACCAAGGAGCCTGTGACAATGGGGAAATGAGAAACTGGCAAATTCATAGTTCTGCCACCATCCCCAGTGTCTCTTTCTCTTCCATCCCTTATTTCTGTTCCTTTTTTCCTTGATACCATGTCCATTGTCTCTTCCTTTAAACCTGTGTAAAATGAGGGAGAAACAAGGTGAACGAACCAAAATGATGGAAACTCTTTTCTCTCTCTGGTCTGTAGCCTTGTCCCTAGAGCAGGGTAGCTAATGGGTGAAATGGAATGAGATTCCAAGGGATGGATTTGAGTTCCTTGCCCTTTCTTGGGCTGTTCATTTAACCTCTGTCCTTTGGGGTGTTTTTTTTCCCCCTCATTTCTAAAGTGGAGATGTTTGGTTAATTATCTGGAAGGACCTTTTAAACTCTGAAGTGATTCATAGAGCATCTCTCATGCCAAAGTATTTTGTTACAATATCGCTAGTAAAACTCATTTCCATATTTGGCCAATCAGCTCGTGAGGCATTTATTATTTAAGCCTCACAGAAGCCATGAATTGTATATTAAGTGAAGATGTTTATTTTTCACAGTTCCTAAAAAGTGCTGATCGTTATGAATGATTGTTCAATGGACAGCACAGTGGGACAGGAGTTGGTAGATGGTCCCAAAGCTGCTGTCATGAGGTTGTGCACCTTGAGAAAACCACACATTATCTGTGACTTAGTTTTGTAAAGCCACATTTAACAACAAGGAGGTTGACTGGAAAACAAAAAATATTCAGAAGAGACCAACCATGGGGAAATAAAAAAGCTTTTTAAAAAATGATGCTTATGGCCGGGCACGGTGGCTCAGGCCTGTAATCCTAGCTTTCTGGGAGGCCGAGGCGGGCGGATTGTTTGAGCTCAGGAGTTCGAGACCAGCCTGAGCAAGAGCGAGACCCCGTCTCTACTAAAATTAGAAAGAAATTAATCGGCCAACTAAAAATATATAGAAAAAATTAGCCGGGCATGGTGGCGCATGCCTGTAGTCCCAGCTACCCGGGAGGCTGAGGCAGGAGGATTGCTTGAGCCCAGGAGTTTGAAGTTGCTGTGAGCTAGGATGACGCCACGGCACTCTAGCCCGGGCAACACAGTGAGACTCTGTCTCAAAAAAAAAAAAAATGATGTAAAAGCATATAGGAAAAGATAATGATGGGTAATCTATATCACCCATCATCCAAATGAACAAGTGTTAACATTGTTGCACTTTCAATGTTTTAAACAAAACATTACAGAGAAATTGAGTCTTCTATACTCCCTTCTCCTGTCCTGTCCTCCCTCCTAGAGGTGCCCCTGCCCACTCGTGCTTTCAGCGTGTTAAACTCCAGCCCATGTTGTTAAACTCCAGTTACATACAGATGTATTTGTAGACAGTATGTATTATTTTGTATGTGTAAAAAAAAGATGGTGTACTGTTGTTTTCAAGATCCATGTTTATGTAATAGGTGTAGCTAATGTATTATATTAATACCTATGACATTTCATTGCAAGAATATATCATCAATTTAATGCATTTCCATGAACCCTGGGCTTGTTCTCAGTTTTTGTTATGAACACTGGTGCATATTCTAGGGTCTCTGAACCTAAGTGGGTCAAACTGCTCTCCTTAGCAGTGTATGACATTTCTTTCTCTACATCCTCATCCATACCTGGTACTGTGGTACTCTAGTTTTTGTCATGCCGATGATGAGAAACCATATTTTATTGTTTTAATTTGTATTTCCTTTCAGGATCTGAGTTTTTTTTCTGAGTTGCCTATTCATATTCCTTTATTTTTCTTAGATGGTTTATTTTTCTTTCTGATTTATAGGGTTCTTTACTGTGATACAACTTTATCCCAGGTATATTTTGACTTTGCCTTTTATTACACAGTCCCATTTTTGAGATGGGAAAATTATCAGTCTTTTTCTTAATGAACTCCTTCCCCTATCCTGAAGTCATAAACTATTCTTTTCTTCTGTTTGTTTTAAAGTTGCATTTTTCACCTGTAGACCATTAGATAGGGAGATCTTTTTCCCATCAGAAAACTCTCAGTTGTCCCAACACCTTTATTGAGTAGTCTGATCCTTCCCTGTAAAATAATTTTCTAATAGGCAGGACTTCCAGAGACACAGTGCATGGACACAGGACATAGGGAGCTTCCCCGGCTGACACAGTCTGGCTGACCCTTAGTAGCAAGGAGAGCATCAGAAGGGGAGTGAATGAGAAGAGTACTCCCCAGACACTGACCTCCATCAGAAAGAGAAATAAGAGAAATTAAGTTTATAATAAAGCTGAACTTTGTTCTTTTAAACAACCATTGTTTTGATGTTCTTTCATCATTCCATTTATTGACGATTAACAATAAATGGAAGCATTTTAGATTTTAAATAAATACCCTTACCTGGCAGGTCAAAAATTGGTACCTTTATGTTTATCTCCCCCATTTAAAAAAGTGTTTACTGGTGTGTGAAACTGAAAGTCATACGAGAGGACCGTTAGGTGGGTAACCAACTATTCTGTGAAGTGCATATGGGAAAGTTCAGGTTTCACAGCAGACTAGTCAATAGCACCATATCTTCCTGTTTCAAACTAGGACCAACCCTGACGAAGGAGCTAACTTTCTCTTCAAATATTGGGCAACATGATTTGGACACGAAGAGTAAACAGATTCAGCAGTGGATTGAGAAAAAATACAAAGTTCAAATTACTATAAAGAAAGGGAAAAACACAGATGAGCCAGAAAATAAAATGGTAAGTAAAGGCAGTTATGAGTGACTGCTTGTTTTGTTTTCTAATCTAAAAATATAGTTGTAGAAAATCTGAAAACTTTAAAGGTGAAGAAAAGTAACTGGTAAATCTACCCCATGATATCAGCTTTCCAGTTGGTTTTTAAAACATAAGCATACTTTGTATACGTTTTCTAGTATAGCATATCTTGCCATATGAAAACAATGTATTTATAATGTAAAAGCTATATACTATTCTTTTTTACAAAGTGTAGACTAACCTTTAAATAGGAAAGCTAGAAACTTTATATAGATTTGTCTTTTGTTTCCTCTTTATACTTATGAGAAGCATTATATAGTCAAACTGTCTTCTATAAAGTATATATCAGTTTACAATCCCAGGATAACTTTATGGAATATCTATTTCACTTTTAAAGTTAGATAACTTTATTACCCACTACGGACAGCATTAGTCCAGTGGTTTTGAACCTTAGCTTCACGGTAGAATCACTCAGGTCTGCGGTCCCCAACCCCTGGGCTGTGGACTGGTACCAGTCCATGGCCTGTTAGGAACCAGGCCACACAGCAGGAGGTGAGCAGTGGACAAGCGAGGGAAGCTTCATCTGTATTTACAGCCACTCCCTGTCGTTTGCATCACTGCCTGAGCTCCACCTCCTGTCAGATCAGCGGTGGCATTACATTCTCATAGGAGCGTGAACCCTACTGTTAACTGCGCATTTGAGGAATCTAGGTTGCGGCTCCTTATGAGAATCTAATGCCTGATGATCTGAGGTGGAGCTGAGGTGGTGACGCGCTGGGGAGTGGCTGCAAATACAGATTATCATTAGCAGAGAGGTTTGACTGCACAAAAACCATAATAAATTAATTGCCTGCAGACTTACATCAAAACCCTACCAGTGAGTGGCAAGTGACAATTAAGCTGCATCTGGTGGCAGGTTATATAGTAGCAAGTAAGCATCTTACATCAGTTGTAAAGCTGCATCTGGTGGCAGGCTTTAAGTTAAAGTCTGACACTTCAGTCTTCGTGTGGCCCACCCATTATTTTATTTACCACTTCCATCTGCGCCTCTTTCCCACACTGTGCACTTGTCTCAGTCACAGTTTTGCTAAGCCCACAAGCTAACCCTAGCAAAAATGAGTAAAAAGCAAAGGTCACCAGAGAGCTTTGAAAAGGGGGAAAGACCCAATGATGACACAGCAGAAGACTCTAAGACTGCCAACAAAACAAAAGCTGCATTGGTAAGAAAATACCAAGAGTCCTACTTTAATTATGGGTTCATTGCAATAGGTGATTCACGTTTTTCAAGCCCCCTGTGTATAATATGTGGTGACCAGCTGTCCAGTGAAGCCATGAAACCTTCAAAACTGCTTCGCCACATGGAGACCAAGCACCCTGCATTAAAAAACAAGCCTTTGGAGTTTTTCAAAAGAAAAAAACATGAACATGAAGAACAGAAGCAATTATTGAAGGCCACCACTTCATTAGTGTGTCTGCACTGAGAGAGCATCATGCTTAGTGGCTAACCACATTGCCAAAGCTAAGAAGCCCTTTACTATTGGTGAAGAGTTGATCCTGCCTGCTGCTAAGGACATTTGCCGTGAACTTTTAGGAGACGCTGTAGTTCAAAAGGGGGCATGTGTTCTTCTTTCAGCTAGCACCGTAACTAGACGAACTGATGAAATAGCAGAGGATATTGAGGCACAATTGTTAGGATTAATGAGTTACATGGTATGTAATCCAGGTTGATGAGTCTGTGGACATTGACAAGGCAGCGATGCTTGTTTTCATGCGATATATTTTTCAGGAGGATGTGCATGAGGATGTTATGTGCGCTTTTGTTGCCATCCAACACCACAGCTGCAGAACTATTCAAGTCTTTAAATGAATCGGTCATTTTGTGTCAGTATATGCAGAGATGGTGCGGCTGCCATGACTGGACGGCTTTCTGGTTTCACTGCTTGGGTCAAGGAGGTCGCTTCTGAATGTGAGTCTATGCACTGCATCATTCATAGAGAAATGCTGGCTAGCCAAAAAATGTCACCTGAACTAAACGTTTTACAGGATGTGATTAAAATTATCAACCACATTAAAGTACGTGCCCTTAACTCACGTCTGTTCGCACAGCTCTGTGAGGAGGTGGACGCAGAGCACACACATCTTCTCTTATGCACAGAAGTGAGGTGGCTTTCTAAAGGTAGGTCACCAGACAGAGTCTTTGAGTTACAAGAGCCACTCCAGAGATTTCTTTTAGAAAACAGTTGCCACTGGCAGCACATTTCGGTGACACAGAATGGGTCACAAAACTTCCTTACCTGTGCGACATATTCAACCTGATCAACAAAATCTGTCACTTCAGGGGAGAATGACAACTGTGTTCAAGTTGGCAGATAAAGTGCCTGCCTTCAAAGGCCAAACTAGAATTATGGAGGTGACAAGTGAACACTGGGATTTTTATGTTTCAAACATTAGCAGAGATTTTGAAAGAGACTGAGCCAGGGCCTTCTTTCTCCCAGCTGGTGCATGATCACCTATGTCAGCTTTCAGAAGAGTTTGAGCATTGCTTCCTGGTCACAAAAGACCCTGATCTGGGAAGGAATGGATCCGTGACCCATTTGTGAATAAGCCAGGTGAATTGACTTTGTGCTAGATGAGGATCAACTGCTTGAGATCACAGATGACGGTGGCCTTAAAAGTATGTTTGAGACAACTTCAAATCTCCATATGTTCTGGATTAAAGTCAAGGTGGAATATCCCGAGATTGCCACAAAAGCACTGAAAAGCCTCTTTCCATTTCCAACATCCTATTTGTGAAGCCGGGTTTTCTGCAGTGACAGCAACCGAAACAAGATTACGGAGTAGACTGGACATAAGCAACACACTTTGGGTGTCACTGTCTCCCATCACCCCCAGATGGGACTGTCTGGTTCCAGCAAAACAAGTTTAGGGCTCCCACTGAGTCCGCATTATGGTGAGCTGTGTAATTATTTCATTATATATTACAGTATAACAACAGAAATAAAGTGCACAATAAATGTAACGTGCTTGAATCATCCCCCCTCCCCCAGGTCCGTGGAAAAATTGTCTTATGAAACTAGTCCCTGGTGCCAAAAAGGTTGGGGATTGCTGACTTAGGGGATTAGTCCCAGCCAATCCAGAATTTCTTGAGCTCGTCTCTCTTTTTTTTTTTTTAATCATTCCAAGTGATTCTGTGTTAGTGGTAGAGTGAGTGTTGGGGACTGCACTCGGCTAACAATTTTTGGGATAAGGAGTTATTTTATTGATGTCTAAACCCCGTGCTTTGTACTTGTTTTGGGTAGAGGGTAGTCTGGGGCCAAATGTAGCCCCTTAGTGCCATGACAGTGGAGATTTAAAACTATTCAGCTTTCAGTGCGTCAGTACAGATTTCAATCAACCAGATTATGTATGAATTGATTTGCTAATCACTTAAATAGCAACTCAAGAATGCTGGGGTTTTTGTGAGTATTAGAGCATTAGTACTAGAAAGCATCAAAGACAGTGATTTTAAATTAATCTTTGGCTGTTTTCCTTTTTTTAGGAGGAGATATTTAATCGAATACTCCAGACAATGCCTGGAATGGCTACTTTCTCATCCAAGCCACAACCTATTAAGGGAGGAAAAGCGTTAATGTGTGTTCTTCGTCCTTTAACCAAAAAGGAAGAGAATGAATATACAGAAATTCAACAAACCCAGAAAAAAGACACTTTGAACAAAGAAAATGGAAATGAATAAAGGTTCAAATGTTCTACAGCTGTGATTTTAATAAAGGAAAATATGCTTCTGAGAGAAAATAGCTGAGCTCATTGGTCTGTGGTCCTCCAAACAATGCAGTTGATATTTAGTTGCGGGTAAGTATTGTAACCGTGGCGAGCACCCGGTCTTTCACACAGTTCAGTAACTCTCTGTTTTTAGAGAAAGGTAAGCCTTGCTCTTCTTGTTTCCTTTTAGGAGGGATATATCCACTGAGATGAGAAGCCAAACTTCGTTTTTCACGAGATTTTTTTACCTTTGGGAATAAAGAAGATAGATAATTAGAAATAAAAATCAAAATTATGTGAATTAATTTTACAATAGTTATATGTACCACCAGGTATAGATACACAACACTCCTTTTAAGAAAGACAAGTCTTCAGTAGTAGTGCAGACTCACCCAGCAGTTGAAAATACTCCCAACAGACTCCATCTGGTTTTTAATTAATTATTTTTTTTTTTGAAACAGAGTCTTGTTCTGTCACCCCAGCTAGAGTGCAGTGATATCATCACAGCTCACAGCAACCTCAAACTCCTGGGCTCAAGCGATCCTCCTGCCTCAGCCTCCTAAGCAGCTGGGAGTACAGATGCGCAGCATCACGTCCAGCTATTTTTTCGTATGTTTTGTAGCAAGGGGGTCTCACTCTTGCTCAGGCTGGTCTCCAACTCCTGAGCACAAGAGATCCTCCCACCTCAGCCCCTTTGAGTGCTAGGATTACAGGCGTGAGCCACTACAGCCAGGCCCTAAATAATTTCTGTTTTAAAGAAATAGCTTGCCTAGGAAGTTCCAACTTACTTTGAACTTCATTTTCTTCCTGTCAGGATCATGTACAATGGCATGCCTAGTGAGACTTTGCTACAATGAAAGAAAAAGAAAAAAGTTATGTTTTAAAAACATTGACATTTGGTGTCTATTAATATGAAAACACCATGAGTTATTTAAAATTTCAGCCTTCTTTCTGTTATGTGCTGTTGAGGGATGTGACTGCCTAATGCCCCACCAGAGCTAAGGAAGGATTTCTTCCTCAAATCCTGAAAATCATTACCTTTTCTAAGGATCCAGGTTAGGAATTTATATAATCCCAACCACCAGTGGCATCTTAGTTCTTTTGTAAGGAAGGGAACCTGTTGTAAGGGAACTATTCCAAGCCGAAGGAGGTTCTTTAACTGCGTCAGTTTAAGCAGTGTTCATAAACACCAGCGGGAAATCTGACCAACGTCTTGTCTTTGATAATAAAGCGACCACCATCAGCTCCCATTGTCTTCTAATGATTTGGACCTCTGCCGAGTGAGTCTTCACTAAGATTCGCGGTAAGAACCACCCAGAGTGAGTCTGCAGAACTGCACAGGCCCCTCCACTGCGTGCGGTGTCCTTACCTGGCTGGCTGCCGGAACCTGGAGCAGATCCCACGGTTCTGTGTTCCCTGGTCTCCTTGCCACCCATTCCCACTCTCAGTCCCTAGATAGTGGGGGTCTAAGAGGACACCTGAAGCATCAGCATGCTCTTATGCATAGTCAGTGTGTGATACCAAGGCCGCTGGTTCTCATCTTTAGAACGCGTAAGAATCCCCTGAAGGGTTTGTTCAAACAGATTCTGGTCCCAACCCAAGTTTCTGACTCAGCAGGTCTAGGGTGGGCCCATGAGCCTGTATTTCCAAGTTCCCGACTGACGCTCCTGGTCTAGGGCCATACTTTGAGAACCAGTGGCCTTGGCAAAGCGGGCTGTTCTGTAGCCTTTAGTTAAGAACCACCTAGCTGAAGCAAGAGTGGACGGTGTGTCTGGAGCCCACCCTGGGATCCAAGGCTCCCAGTGTGACAGCCACAGACTACAGGACTGCGTATGAGAGAGGAGCACTTACTTTCATTGCAAACGTTTTGCCACAGCCAGCATGCTCACACACAAAAGGACGCCTTTCCTCGTGAAAAGAGAGGATATGGCTTTGGAGATTAAACACAGTCGTGTAGGTTCTTCCACAGCCTTCTCTTGGACATCGATATACATCCCTGTCTGGGGCATGAGTTTTCATATGTTGCTTAAGATAATCTTTGCGTTTAAATGTTTTCTGGCATACTTCACATGTTATTTCCTCTGTTGGAACAGACAAATTGAACCAATTTCCCCAGATGTTATTACCACATAGAAAAAATACTGAACACTTAAGTAACATTCAATGCCTAAAACCTTGTCACTATACACGAATCAGAAATTTCTAAGGAACCTAACCCCAGTTTTTATCACCCAGAAAGTCTGTGTCAATTCTAAGTCTTTACATTACATATAGTCACTGTTCACTTGCCAGGGGGCAGAGGCTCTGAGCACGGTGGCTGTGGGTGGTTTGAGAAAATGAAATAGATGTTTGGTTTCCTTCCTTGTCCTCCAGTATGCAGGACACCGTTTCCCAAACCGTCCTGCAGAGCACTAGTGCCTCCCGAGATTCTACACTGCAGCTGCCGCAGCCTTGAAGCCCACTACATGTGCGTGGCGGTATTAGCTTTGAGAGACCTGGCACGGCCCTGCTCGTCTGTCCTACAGCCTTAGCACCCAGCACCTCACGCACCATCGCATTGAAACCCTTTTACTCTAAAGCACACAGTTAACGTTTCACTCTGGAAAAGCGCCCATCCGTTCTGTAGGAGCAGGTATTTATGTCACTCCATTCGTGCCTGCCTTACCTCTATGGGTTTCTCTCACATGTTTCAGAAGTTCTGTCCATGTTTTTGCCACAAAGGAACATCCTTTTTGACAATCATAGCCTGTTTTAAAAAAAAAAAAAGTAGGTTGGTGAGTGTGTTGCTTATCAATACCCAGTGCAAACACTGACCATAACTAGAAGGGAAACTTTTCCTTCCTGCATAATTTTTCTTCCACCTCCCAACAGTATTCTGTTAGTCTCTAGAGGTAGGAATAAACATTAAGAAAAGTTTGCGTTACAGTAAAACCAAACAATTGCATAGCGAGGTGCTTCACATCAGGGTTTTACCTTAGCAGACTTCACAAGATGGCGGCCTTTCCCTCTCCTGTTCTCGGGAAGTTGGGTGTGCGATGTATGGACTCCAGCTGCTTTAATCCCCTGTGTCTCCAAGTCCCATTCCCCTTCCCCTTCCTGCCCTGTGCTTGTCTGTTTTTTGCAAAAGTGTTCTAAGGTGCTTTGTTCTTGGCAGACCACCAAAGTCTCAGCAGTCACAGTGCCCACCCTCTAGTCTTGCCATCTTGTAAGTTTTATACTGCACAAAAGAAAACTGAGTACAGCTAAGGAAGAAAATAAACTAGAAGAACCCAGAGAAAAATACTGAACACTGCACATGCGCAAAGCACTTAAATTGGATCAATCAGTCAATATAACAGCCAGGCTGATTTCACCCAACTAGAAACTAAAAAGGATGAGGCTGCCTCTCAAGCTCAGCTACTTATCTCTTAAAAAAAACATTAAAAAAAAATCATAAATTCTAGGACCTAGGAAATTAGAATATCAAAAATCCTCATGGAAACGAATAATAGATTCAAGTAGTTAATATAATCAAGTCTTTTTGAAAAAAGTAACATCTGGTGGCTCTGAAGACATCAAACTATCATCCAAGCCTTTTGAACAGCCAATAAAGACAAGAACAGCATAGGTGGTAAATAGAAGAAGTTAAGAATAGGTAAAGCAGCAAAGCCTTGTATGAAGTGTAACCAGGCACCTGTGAATGGCAATGCAATGACAGAGTAGTGGAAGGACACACGCAGTGCCTCTTTGGACAAGAGTGTAAAATATGAATAAGCAGAATGGTGTCCCCCTGCCTATGGAGTCCTATCTTCTCAACATGACCACGGAATAGAAGGCACTGAGTATTCAGCATGCCCCTCAGAGTTAGTACGCCCAGGGCTGTCCATACGTACCCTGGTGGATCTTGCTGTGTCGTTTCAGCTTGTTGGGTGTGGCAAAGTGCTTCCCACATCCTTCCTGGGTACACCTGCATTAGCAACACAGGAAGTATTAGCTGATCCATTTTCAGAGAGAACTCCACTTAGGGTAAGTGGTATTTTGTCCTATTTCTCCCACCAAAGTCTCACCTCTTCCCACAACCAAATCCATCCTATAAAAATAAGATATAAAATGTAGACCTAATGACAAGTGAAGTTCAAGTTATTTGACCAGCCTTGGACCGAAATGCACTGTTTGAGAGGGAACAGTCATGTTACTTTTTTTGCTTATGTGACCAAATTGAACAGTTTTCACTTTTGTACCTCTGAAAATATACTCTACTTCCATGGCTACAGAAAAGATACTTCAAGAGGTTATCTGACTGGGCTTAGGCCAACACCACTGCCATTCTGAATTGCTTGTATCTAGTTTTCCTAATGATGCTGCACAGGGGCTGTGTGTTCCGAGAACACAGCAGCAGATGCATCAACCCTGGGTGCACAGTAAAAAGCACGTGCCACTTCTGTGCTGAAGCCATCAGGACAAGTGGCAGAGCTGCAAGCAAGGACAGGCACCGGGCATGGTCACCGCAGCAACTAAGAGGCACAGGACAGCCTGTGCGAGCAGGCTGCGCAGAGGGCTGCCAGCCCATTCCAGGTCTTGTCTCTTGTGTTCAGCCTGCGGCTGGTCCCTCTCTAACTGCGGCTGAGTCCAATTGCTTTTGTTTTGTGCTACAAGAATAATGAGTATCTTTGTAATGACATTTCATATACTTGAATATGCTCTTTGCATAGGTAAGTCATTTCTTAGCCTTCCCTTCAAGCTTAACCACAACTGTGATAATCTTACAAATTATTTTAAAATATTTCTTTTAGAGAAACAAAAGCAAAATTAAAACTTTTAAAATGTCCCTAAATATAAATATGCACACACAGTACACATTTACAGGAAAACACTGATTAGGAAACTTTCAGAACACTTGTTTCCAACCTTTGCATTTCAATCTCATTCACATCTAGAATTTAAGAGATTTTCAGCCACGTGAGTACTTACTTAAATAGTGGTTCATTGGTATGCTGGCACTGATGGGTTTTCAGCTGTTGATGTTTCTTAAAGGTCTTCTTACAACCTTCAAAATTGCACTGTTTCGTAAAGGTTTGTTAGTCTTGAGAAAAATAATTAAAAAATCAATAGTTCATAACAGAATCCCCGCAAGATAAAACTATTTTGGAGATTATATAACTGCTACTTTCAACCCATTTAGTTACTGTAAAATTCTACTTTATCTCAAGAAGCTTTAAAGAGTAATGACATTTTAAAAAGCAAAAATGTTTCAGTTGAGGTAGTCTCTCAATAATACACTTCAATCCACACAATGTTTGCTTCCAAAATAAAACCTTTATGATTATGACAGGGCAGACTAAATTCAGATATTTGATGGGAAAATTTGGTTGATAAAAACTTTAGAAACATAGGAAGTGTAAAAAATATTCAAAAAAACTTAAGCATTTAAGTCATACTTACTACATACTGTTTTTGCTGATTTTCATGTTTGCGTTCAAAATGTTTCTTCAAGTTTGATTTTGTAGTGAATTTTTGGTCACAGCCAATAGCTGCACAACTGCAAAAAGTTGTATAAACCAAAATATTAACAAACCAAGGTAAGAAAAGTTTTAAGATGCATATATTCTCCCACTTTATAAGAGCTAATTATTCCAAATAGTATAAAATAGCCTTTAGCAAATTCCAGAGTGTTAAGCCATACCAGGTAGGCCTCTCACAACCTACCATGTAACTTGTTACATATGACTATCATGGAACAAGATGCTCTGCTATGTTAGGCTTTTGAAATTATGCACACTGCACCAGACACCCCTTACACACTGGACAGAAGGGAAGGTGAAAATACCAGTCCCAAAGACCTAAACTCTGCTCTGGCTTAAATCATGCTTAAGTTATTCTAAGTTTAGAATCTGATAACCTTAACACTGCTTGAAATGTCACTGTAAACTTCATTTCCAAAAAGACTTAAAAAAAAAAATCTGGTCTCAGCTTATAATTAGAGGTAAAATAGATACTTAGAGTAAAAACATAAGCCATTCACGCCTGTAATCCTAGCACTCTGGGAGGTCGAGGCGGGCGGATCATTCTGAGCTCAGGAGTTCGAGACCAGCCTGAGCAAGAGCAAGACCCTGTCTCTACCAAAAAATGAAAAGAAATTAATTGGACAGCTAAAAATATATGTAGAAAAAAAAAAAATTAGCCGGGCATGGTGGCGCGTGCCTGTGGTCCCAGCTACTCGGGAGGCTGAGACAGTAGGATTGCATGAGCCCAGGAGTTTGAGGTTGCTGTGAGCTAGGCTGATGCCACAGCACTCGCCCCAGGCAAGAGAGTGAGACTCTGTCTCAAAAAAAAAACAAAAAACAAAAAACATAAGCCATTATGCCTCCTGGCCTATCACCAAGCCATTCCAGTTCCCCTTGTCTTGGCATCTTGACCTTGAATGATCTAAATCCTTTGTGAATTTTTTTTTTTTTTTTAAAGAAAATACGTGCTTTTTGCGATGAGTCTTCCTAAGCCTGAGGGATGAAGCAGGGGGAGCCTTGATCTTAGGTATCGCTCAATAATGCTGAACAACATTCATATTGGGCATGTTAGCCCCAGAGCCAGGCAGAGAAAGACCAGACAGTGGGAGGCACGGTGTGGAGGCCCACATGTGGGAGGGGTGCTGGGGCAGGGTTCACCAGAACCCCCCAGCCCCCCACCACAGGGACAGTGTTGAGCGCTAGCTGGGCAGGTGGTCAACATAAAGCCTCCTGCAGCCTCCCTTGCAACTGGGGGTGGCCACGCAGGATAGGTCTGGCTCATCTTGCTCAACGCCCACAAAGTGTCTAAAAAGGGGGCACAACTCTGTGCCCTCTCCTCCTTCCTGCCGGCTGGAATGCCTATGCAACAGCTGGGCTCCAGCAGGCTTCTTGGACCATGAAGATGAAGCCTCAAGATGAGGATGGCAGAGAGACCAGTTACAAGGAGCCCCCAGCCCCTAACCTGCATTTCAGTCACGCAAGAGAAGAGCCTGTCTTGCGCTGGGTTTCCTGTCATCCTTGACTTAAACCTGACACAGACATCTAACCCCATGTGAGCATGGGGCAGGAAGACATGGCTAGGAAGAGTCCCGATGGGAACAAACGGCAGGTGCAGGGGTATGAAAGACTGGAAAACTTGGGGGGTGGGGGGGTGTGCTGGACCCCAATTTCATGACTGAGTCAAGCAAATGGGGCAAGATAAGCAGAAAAGGGCCAAATCACACAGGTCATCTTACAACACTCTGGGCTTCATACGTAAGCAGTGCTTAAAACCACTGCACAGCTTTACGAAGGGAGGCATCCCGGAGGGTGCCATGGGAGGGGCCGGTCTGCAGGCAGAGAGCACTCAGTCATTCAAGTGAGGAGCAGGGGCCTGGGATGACAGAGGGGCCACCGGAGCAGGGAGGGGTCTGAGGGACGAGTTACGGAACCTGATGACCTACTTGTTGCAGGGGATGGGAGGGAAGGATGGGTCCAGGAAGCCGCCTTAGCTTTGCTGTGGGTCACTAGACAGACAGTTGGCCACCTACCCGGACGAGAATGGGGAGAAGACCAAAAAGAAAGGTGAGCTCAGTTTGGACTGTGAGGCGTTTTGGCCACATGAAATTTAAGAAGCCACAGAGACAGCCAAGTAGCACTGTTGAGCGAGCAGCCAGATACGGGGACCCGGAGTGTGAGTGTCACCGTGGAGCTGTCCTGCTGCAGTGTTTCCTCCATCTTGCCCCTACCCAACTGGCACACCCCCACTACTCCCCAGATGGTTGACAACGTTTTTAGTTTTGTTACGTAATGTTTGGGGTTTCTTCATACAAACAGGAACAAATTCAGTTTCTTCCTGCCCATCCAACATGCCCCCCCTGCACTTTTTTAACACAAAAAAAGGTATCCCACTATAGAGGACTCTTCTGCACCCTGGTTTTTCAATTGGTGTGCCCTGGCAGTTTTCTCATGGTTTCAGAGAGCATCTGTGCTCATTCTTCTAGCTGTACAGTATTCCACTGTATGTGATGCGTTAACCTTCCTCCACTGATGAGTATTTGGGTTGATCCCAGCATTTTGCTGCTATTAACGGTGTTGCACATGACCTTGTACATCCGTTTAATGCAGGTGCAGTGTATCCGTAAGTTCCCCAAAGTGAAACTTCCAGGTCAAAGACTATATCCCAGCACAATTTTGAAGAACACTTTGGTTACTCTCTGCTAGTCTAGTTGAACTATATTTTGAAATAAAACAAGCTTCACTTAGGGTCACTGATTTTGACGACACACTGTTCACTTGAGCAGGGACTGAAATAAAGACGTCCGCTACCTGTGGCACTGTACACTCCCCCTGGCTAGCACGCTCCCAAGACAGGGCCTCTCCACATGGAAAAGTGACAGTGAAGTCTGTCCTGTGTCAAGAATTGGACGCTTCACATTGATTATCATCTTTAAACTAAAAGAAATTCAACTTAGGTCATTAGAAAACCTTACTGCTCTTAAGAATTGTCTCATACAACGAAGTCATGATATTAAAGCCTAACATCTGAAAAAACTGCTGTGCAGCTATTTCCTGTATGGTGCCCTGCGTAAAGCTCTGGACGTCTATTACAGTGATTTTGATTTTTCAGTGAAAACTAAATGTCTTCATGGAACGTTTCGGTTAGTGGTTCTCAAAGCGTGTAAACCAGACCAGCATCACCTGGAAACTTGCTAGAAATGCAGATTCTCCGGCCCCATCCCACACCTACTGAATCAGAAACTCTGGGGTGGGGTCCAGAGGTGTGTTTCAACAAGCTCTTCAGGTGATGCTGATGGACCCCAAATTTGCGAGCCACTGTCTTAAAGAAGTAGCTGATAGGAAAGCAGTATCTCTGCCCTTTTAGAAATAATCAGCAACACCTGGAAGAATAAATTAACACTTGTATGGTAGTGGTGCAAAGGCCTAATTCTAAGAAATACAAGATAAACTATAAAAAGCTCCATTTCATGCTTATGTCTCTTATCCCAGTAGCTTATAAAGAATGGGCTGTTCATAAAGACCCTGACAACACAGGGAACCATTTTTCCATCCAGTCAGAACTGTGTGTTTCCTAGCCTGATTTCTTGTTTTCTGTATATCTTAAGAGGAGACGAAAGGACGAAAACTCAAGAGAACTTCAGGTTAACTCACTCCTGAATTTATTACACACAAATGACCCACAAACCCCTATTCTCTTCCACATATCCAAAATCTATTCTGCTCTTATATACAAGAATGAATGAAGCCTCACATTCTTGATCTTACGAGTTAACAATCAATCTTACCAGGTCTATATACCAAACACCGGCTTCGAAGGCCTAAAAATAGTTCTCTACTTACACAAAGGGCTTTTCTCCAGTATGACTCAGGATGTGGCGACTCAGATGGTAGTCCCTGACAAAGGCTTTGCCACACCCTTCATGGTCACAAACAAATGGTCTCTAGCAGGAAGAAAAGAAAAAACATGTCAATCCTGCCCTGGTTAGTTATTAATCCTGGTTATTATTTAAAAGGTGAAAGTGTCTAGTAGGCAAAGCCAGAGACTCCCTCTCCAGAGATGGTGTCCACTCAGAAAGCGTGTTGAGCACCGCTACACCAAGGCAAGAGAAGGTTTTCTTGCATGAAGTTACACAATATAAATGCCACAACTTCTCACAATGTCACTGCAGATAACAGTGACATCTGCTCTATGAACAGCATCTGAAATAAGCAGGCAGCCTTCACGGTAATGACACAGCATTGTTAACCGGCTCCTAACCTGGCACCAGACTTCCACAGCAACCCCCTCTGGAAGATTACCTGCTGTTAGCATAGCCTGTCTGCTCAGATCCCCTCCACAGCATAATTTAACCCATCTAAAGAAAGCCTAGGGTTTAGAAGTGGACCCTAAGATGAGAAAATAAAAAAGGGAAAAAAAAAAAAAGGAGGGCAGAGGAAAGAGCAGGTTCTGCCTCATCCTGGACAAGCTCACTGTCTGTGCTAAAACACAGCTACAGGAAAATATGTCACACACCTGAAAAAGCTCACAGGTGCCAGGGTGAAGCAAAGAAAACAGCTCACAGCTCTAACTGCAACCACCATTTGAGACCCAGGAGTTGGGAGGAGGGACTCCATTCCGAACCTATAGGAAAAGCCAAAACATGTCCCCCAAATAACCAGTTTTGTGTATCTAAGAAAAGCGCACCACCAAGGCCCCCAGGAGGGACGCGCAAGGCCTCAGCGAGAGTACCCGGAGCAAAGCAAGTGAACAGGAACACACGAGTGAGCTGTACTACAAGGGGCGGAGCCACAGAGCCTCGCACAGCTCCAGTCGTGGAGTAGACTCAATAAGTGTTTGTCAAATTAGTGTGTGAGATTAGGGACAACAAAGATGACTTCACATTATCCAACCACATAACCCCCGGTACATGTAAGTTATCCTCCGTACCAGCTCCGGGGCCGGTGCTTAGGCAGGTGTCAGGTGGTAGTGGGCCGACAAACAGTGCACTTATTTATAGATTATGAGGAGGGGCCTGACTGGCCAAGACTCAAGAGCAAAGAGGAAAGGGTTGCTTGGTAAGCCTCGACCCTAAGGCAAGGACACCGTGGTCCCAGAACGAAGGTCCTAGAATTTCCTGTCCACATCCTCAGCTCCTTCCCTAAGTCCAGGACACCAGAGCTGAGCACACGCACAGGCGGGGCCTGTGGCCCTGCGCCGTCCCAGGGCGCGGGCAGCGCCCACCCGGTGAACCACCGCGCTCCCTATCCCCAGGGCTGGACGCTACGTCTCATTACCTCTCCGGTGTGCTTGCACAGGTGCGCGTCAAGCTTCCAGACCTTGTTGTAACTGGCGCTGCAGTCGGGGAAGGAGCAGATGAACCTCCTGGGAAGAGCGGGGGGCGGCGAGGGCGCGCCCGGGCTCTCGCCGGCCTCGACGAACGCCTCGGCGATGGTCAGGGATGACACCGCCTCGGCGACCGAGACCGGCGGCTCCAGGATGCCCAGCCTCCGCGCCCCGGGCCAGGCGCGCGGCCACCCGCCGGGCCTGGGCTCCAGGCGCACTTCCGGGAACAGGGCGCCAGGCCCCGCCC
Source organism: Propithecus coquereli (assembly GCF_000956105.1). Classification (NCBI taxonomy): domain Eukaryota; kingdom Metazoa; phylum Chordata; class Mammalia; order Primates; family Indriidae; genus Propithecus; species Propithecus coquereli. The sequence goes on along the minus strand of NW_012148686.1, from coordinate 2,717,534 downwards.
TACGCCTGCGGCGTATCCGCGCATGCGCCGGAAGGCCCGGTGGGGGCCTACGTCCCGCTTGCTCTGAGAGGTGGGGTCTGCCGGGTCCTCACCGAATGATGCTTGTTCTCTGCAGGCAGGCAACTCAAACCTAGGCACTGCTAGCTGTAACTTGTTTCCCATCAGCTACAACCTTCTAGAAAGCATTAGCCTTACGTAATTTAAGCTGGCCTGTTCTTGTCACATTATCGGTTTGCGCTCCATGTGGATTCGCTTCCTTCCGTGCTCGGTACCTGCTTCCGCTGGAAGCATCAGACAGTGGTTCCAAAGCTTGTCTGCTAGTTAGTATGGCGTGGAGATCTTTTCAGAGTCCCAAAGCCCAGAGCATACCTGAGCCAATTAAATCATAATTTCTGGGGGTGGGAAACAGGCATCAGTAGTTTTAGAAATTCCCCAGGTGATTTAAATGTGCAGAAAAGTTTGGGAACCACTGCCCTGGGGCCTTGCTGCTCAAAGCAGTCTGTGGACCATCAGCATCATTAGAAATCCGAGTCTCAGACCTACTTGAATCATTGAGATCTCCAGATGATTCTGTGCATATTAAAATTTGAGAAGGGCACTGTTGAGGGGCCTGAATGAATACTAGTAGCTTGGTTTATGAGGACCCCATGCCTGAAGACTGTCCTTGGATAACAGTGGCAGGATGGATTGTCTGATGTTCACCAGGTACTTATTTTTCACACCCTCCATCATTCCAAATCATTAAGCCCCGTCTTAATCTGATGAACAGATCCCTGCACAGAAGTGCAGCTTTGAAAACAAGCCAGGGCTTACTGTCCTGAACTGGAATCCTCACTTCATACCCACTTCTGATCCTCAGCCTCCTCATCTTGGAAGTGGGAAAGATGGTGATAAGGCCTGTCTCATCCGGTCTCAAGAGAACAGGACTGTGAGAGGGTGTCTATGATGCGGGTCCACCTGTTGCTTTCCTCATTTGCTGCTGCAGCCTGCCTCCAAGGGGAAGTCCACACACATCCCCCCTAAAACTCCGGAAATCTGAAATGGTTTCCCTTGGGCTGGTTCTGGCTTTCTCCTTGCCCTGCCCTGTGATCAGGGCCAGGGTGGTGAATCTCTGAGCTTCTCCTTTCTCTTGGCCTCCTGCCCTGGTGCAGTGCGGCACACACATGGCTTCCCTCCTGCCTTCCTGAATGTGAATTTTAAATCATAACTAGGCTCAAACACATCTTTATTAATCAAAATAGGAACCATTACAATCAACACATTTTTGCTAATGAGAAGTAAATTTGTTTATCCCTGTAGCATAAAAATCTGTGCTTCCGCATTTGACGACCTCTTGGAAAGCATTTTCTGCATCCCGCTGGTTGTGGAAGTGTTTTCCCTGCAAAAAGTTGTCGAGATGCTTGTAGAAGTGGTAGTTGGTTGGCGAGAGGTCAGGTGAACATGGTGGATGAGGCAAAACTTTGTAGCCCAATTCGTTCAACTTTTGAAGAGTTGGTTGTATGACGTGCAATCGGGCATTGTTGTGAAGAATTGGGCCCTTTCTGTTGACCAATGCCGGCTCTAGGTGTTGTCGTTTCGGTGCATCTAATTGATTTGCTGAGCATATTTCTCAGATGTAATGGTTTCGCCAGGATTCTGAAAGCTATAGTGGATCAGACCAGCAGCAGACCACCAAGGAGTGACCATGGCCTATTTTTAGTGCAAATTTGGCTTTGGGAAGTGCTTTGGAGCTTCTTCTCAGTCCAACTGCTCAGCTGGTTTTCGCCAGTTGTCATAAAAAACCCACTTTTTGTTGCCATATCAGTCACAATCCGATCAAGAAATGGTCTGTTGTTGCACACAAGAAGAGTAGACAACACTTCAAAATGACCATTTTTTGATTTTCAGTCAGCTTATGAGGCAACCACTTATTGAGTTTTTTCACCTTACAATTTGTTTCAAATGCTGAACAATGTACAACTGTACAATGGTCGACCTTGAGTTCTTCAGCGACTTCTCATGTAGTTGTAAGAGGATCAGCTTCTATAATTGCTCTCAGTTGGTCCTTTTCAACTTCCAATGGCTGGCCACTGCGCTCCTCATCTTTGAGGCTCTCGTGTCCTTTGCAAAACTTCTTGAACCACCAGTGCACTGTATGTTCGTTAGCAGTTCCTGGGCCAAATGCGTTGTTGGTGTTATGCGTTGTCTCCGCTGCTTTACGACCCATTTTGAATGCAAATAAGTAAATCACTCAAATTTGCTTTTTGTCTAACATCCTTTCCATACTTTAAAATAAATATAAAATAAATAGCAAGTAATAAGTCATTAGCAAAAACAACATAAAGCAAGAAATGTGCATTAAAATGATGTACAACATAACCACATTTATTTAAGAATGTATTTCAGTATCAAATGGCAAATGTCAACAATGTTAAAACCACAATTACGTTTGCACCAACCTAATATTTTGTGCCACCCCCTGTGCTAGAAACATTAACCACCAGCCAACAGCTTTCCATGCAAGGCAGCTAATGGCACCCAAGTCATGCCCTACACTCAACGAATGTTGGCTTTTTTCTCTTTTTCTTTCCCACACACTGATCCGTGGTGTCACCTCTTTCCTCTCCGCAGTTTTCTCCCCAGTGTGTTTTTCCAGTGCCCCACGTTTCTAAATGACAAGTGGGTTGTTTTTCTTTACTTGATCATCAAGACAGTCATCTCAAGTGCGACATTATTTGTAAGTCAAACAATCTCACCACCTCTGGCCACACCTCCTTCTGCCCTCGTTCTCTCTGTCAACAGTGGCGTAATTCTGTGTCCAGCCACAAAAACTTACAACAGTGGTTCTCAACCCTGGTTGCACATGAGAGGCACCTGGGAGCTTTTGAAAATGCTGATGCCTGTGTCCCCACCCACAGCAGAGAATTAAGTCTTTGATTCAGAGTGAAAAACCATTGACAGGATTACCTGCTGCTTCCTCTGCCCTTTCCTAGCTGGCTTCTGCACCTGTCCTGTCCACTCTCCTCCCTCTCACCCTCTGTCAGCCTTTTCTTTGCTGTGGGCTTTGACACCTGTAACAGCCTCTCCACAGGCTTTCCTGCGTGTGGCTGCCAGCATCATCTCCCTAAAATATCTGAGACATTGTAGATTTGAGCTTGCAAGACTGGTATCTACAAAGCATTTTTATTTCTGTTCGCCGTTTTCTTGCAATTCGGGTAACAGTGCTTAGGTGGGAAATGGGGACCGTGGGCTCAAGCCCGGTTCAAATCCTACTTCCTCTAGATAAGCCTCACCTGATGGCTGCAGCCCCACCCACCTTTTCTTTCCTTGAACTTTGTGGCCCTTTCTTTCTGTAGCACTGAATAGACAGTCCTAGAATGTGTTGGGCTATTTTTAACTATTCAGGGACATAATGTCTTATTTCCCTGATCTTGATTTAAGCTGTATAAAGGCAGGGACTGGGAGATATTCTTTTTGAATCCTTAGTAGCAAGGTAACGTGCATGCACGCGAGGCTAACATTATTATTTGTTAGTTGAATGAACATAACCATGAACCCATTGTGTGAAATTTTAAAGATTTTATGTGAACGTCTTATCAAGGAATCTTTCATTGCAAGGAACATAATCACACTCAAACTAATCTAATGAAAAGGGATTTTGGTGTAAGGATGCAAAGGGATCTCACTGAACCGACTGCAAAAGGCCTCAGGATTGGGGAGTTGTCTGCAGATGGTCTGTCTCTCAGTCTGTCACGCGTCGATCTACTGTCCTCTGCAGCCTCGCTTGGCCTGGCCTTTGCTCTCCATCCATGTTCTCTGTGCATGTGTTGCTCGCTCTCTCTCTCCTCTCCCTTCCCTCCCCTTCCCTCTCCTCCCCCTCTTTCTCCCCCATCCCCTGCCCTCCCAGGTTTCAAGTCCTCACAGTCTCAGGTCTCGCTTCTCTTTTCTGTGCAGATCAGCTTCCTCTGTATGACTGAGTTTCTGCCCTGTGCTTGTGGCTTTCCAGGGGCTTTGGCTCCACTCAAGCAGCCCAAACCTTACATCATCTGGTCCCTTAACTTCCAGGGGCTAATGGCCCCTGAAAGAGCATCTTTGGCCCAACTGAGGTTCAAGCTCTAACCCAGGCCCCAATAGCAATAGCTTCAGCCTGGAGAGGATAAGACTGTGGGTCACAAAGGTCAAGCTCAAAGGCTACCACGGACAGAATTATGGTATGCCCGTTCTAGCTGGTAAGTTGCATTTACTAGCTGCCCTTTGCCCCCTGACTTTGTTCCTCCCACAAAGGGGCTGGAGATATTTTCCCACTCGTGGACCCTGAGCCCATCTTCATGACTTGCCTTGACCCCGTAGGTTGGTTCCTAGCTCAGGCCTCGAGAAAGCTTGTGTGTCACTCTCTGCTCTGCCATTGCCACAGGCTCTGTGCATGAGCCTGTCCCAAGGAGAATAGGGGCGTGAGGGGCAAGGCGAAGGCGTCCCAGCTGAGCCCAGCACAGACCCGCCTGCCAGCAGCTGCCTGACCCACAGATCTGTGACTGCAAATGATGATAAGCCATTGGGTCACAGGGTGGTTTGTTATGCAGCAATTTTGTGGCAACGGCCGACTGATAGGCCCTCTTAGCTGATACTTTCCTTCAGCCAATAAACATGCTTAAGTCTCTCTCTCGCTCATCTTTTAAACACACAACTCCCTTTAATGTCCCTGTAGTTCCGATATTCATTGCCTGGTCTCATTCCTTCCTTCACAGCCAAGTTAGCTGCAAAAATTAGTCTGTGCTCTTCTTCCTTTTGCCTATTCACACTTTTATCATCATAGAAATTTGAAATGTGCACAAAAATGGAGCGAGTAGCACAAAGAACCCCTTTAGTTCCGTCACCCAGCTTCGACAACCCCTTTTTTTTGTCATCTTGCTTCATCTAACGGCCTCCATTCCCAGTCTGAGACCCACCGCCCTCAGACGCCTCAAACACATTCAGAACTGCCTTCCTCTCTTCCCCCAGGGTCTTCCTGTCACCAGGGGTGGTGCCACCATCCTCCCAGCTGACGGGAGCCAAGGCTGCTTCCCTTCTATTACCCCTGCATATATTAAATGGTCCTCTAGATCCCCTGATCAGCCGTGATCCCGTCAGAAAAGGGGTGTTCAGATATCAGATGAGCCACCCCGAGCGTGTGGAGGGAATTCTGCTCAGGGACTGTTCTTCCCCAGACGGCTCCAGATCTCCCCAGTTCTCCCACTGTCCATCTAGCCTGGACCTTCTGACACCCTCTGAGCTGCTGGGATTTTATTACGAGCTTGGGATGTGGAAATCCATCTCAGTCTCCCCTCTTACCACTCCCCACACAAAAATTTAGGAAAAATTATCTTCAGAAGGAAGTTGTGCAAAATAGAAAGCCAAAATCTCTTCCAGCTCTGACATTTTTGATTCTTTGATAGGAAAGAGGGAGACGGTGAGCCATTTTTTGAGTTAGAGCTTGGCAACATAAATGTGATAATTCCAGCTCTAACATTTTATGAGTCTGTGATAAGAAAGAGGGAGAGAGCAATAATTTTCCAAGTCAGAGCTTGACAGGATAAATAGGGTACTACAGAGAAAGAGGGCATACATTAAGGATGAGACGGGAGAGCCCTGGAACAGGAAGACACACTAAGAGGCCATCATTGGCAGCAGAGTGGGAGGTCCGGACTCGAAGGGGTGACCATGGAACCAGAAAGAAGGGGGCAGGTAGAGGCATTTGGGTGTTCAGGTAAAATGGCAATTCAGTGATGGTGGTGGGTAGACGCATGGGCTTTGAAGTTTGGCAGACCTGACTTTGAGTCCTGGTGCTACCATTTACGATTTGACCTTGAGCCAGTTATTTAATCCCTCTAAAGTTAGTATGTTCTGAACAATGAAGATAATAATATCTATGCCACATGGTTGTGAGAATTATAAGAGCTAATTAATTCATGTAAGGTGTTTAACATAGACCCCAGCATAGTAAGTAATTAAAAATAGCAGCCTATTTCTTGTGATTAGATTACACAAGGTTGGGACATGCATCATGCTAGCAGACTCTCCTCCTTGCCTCCTTGACCGTCTTGGCTTGCATACTTTGGAAACAAGCTACCCTGCTGGAGAAGCCTACAAGGAAAAGACTTGATGGTGGCTTCTGGCCAACAGCCAGCTAGGAACAGAAGCCCCCAGTCAGCAGCAGTGGAAGAACTGAATTCTGCCAACAACTGTGTGAGCTTAGAAGTGGATCTTGCCCCAGTCAAACCTTCAGATGCGACCCTAACCCTGGCTGACTTCTTCATTGTAGCCTGGAAGAGACCCTGAAAGAAAAGCTATTTAAGCTGTGTCCAGATTCCTAACCCAAATGTGTGTTGGTTTAAGCCACTATGTTTTGGGGGTGAGTTATGTTATGTAACATAACTAACACATAGAGTCAAAGCCTTGCATGCCACAAAATAACTGTAGGTCTGGTGGCTCTGAACTCACATGAAGGAGAGAACACTTGAACGGAAGGAGGTTCTGGCAGAAGGGGGGGCTCTGACACAGAATCCAGCCGTTTTACAAGTTTCTTTCTAACCAAAATTCAAATACAGTAAGTCCTCACCTAACATTGTCAGTAGATTCTTGGAAACTGCAACTTTAAGCAAAATGACTTGGAGCAGAAGTTTTTTTTTCTCATCAACATTATAATGAAATGATGTTGAACAAAGGTACATCATTTCACTTAAAGTCATAGTTTCCAAAAACCTATTGATGTTAAGTGAGGACTTACTGTACATAGTGTGAGAAGAATGAGTGTATTTATGGTGATAACTGGACGAAATATCTCAAATGTGGACTGTTCTGGAAAAATCTTTAATTCCAATTTTACTCTTTATTTTCCAATGTTAACTTCTCCCAGATGATTCCAGCATAGCCAACATGGTTATGAGGGCCATTGTCCTTGCAGGTCAGGCAAGGAGCCAGAACATTGTCCCTGAAACACACCTTTAGCTTAAGGAAGCAGAACCACGTGCTCTCTTCCTTTTTTTAAAAATTGTTTCAATTTTAAAAAATTTTTTGTAGAGACAAGGTTTTGCTATGTTGCCAAGGCTGGTCTAAAACTCCTGGCCTCAGCTGGGTGCGGTGGCTCACACCTGTAATCCTAGCACTCTGGGAGGCTGAGGCGGGAGGATTGCTTGAGCTCAGGAGTTTGAGACCAGCCTGAGCAAGAGCGAGACCCCGTCTCTACTAAAAATAGAAAGAAATTGGCCAAACAACTAAAAATAGAAAAAATTAGCTGGGCATGGTGGCACCTGCCTGTAGTCCCAGCTACTCAGGAGACTGAGGCAGGAGGATCGCTTGAGCCCAGGAGTTTGAGGTTGCTGTGAGCCAGGCTGACACCACGGCACTCTAGCCCAGGGAAGAGAGTAAGACTCTGTCTCAAAAAAATAAATAAATAAAACTCCTGGCCTCAAGTGATCCTCCCACCTCGGCCTCCCAAAGTGCTGGGATTACAGGTGTGAGCCACCATGGCTGGCCTGTTTCTTCTTTTATAGGCAACATGGTGTAGTAGAAAGACCTTTGGATTGAACCCCAATAGCCACTAGCTACTTGAGTGTGACTTTGGGCAACTCTTCCCAACCGGCATTGCCTCACTGACAAAATCAAGGAGACCAGCTGTGCATCTCTCACAGAGTTGTTACGAGCATCACATGAGATTTTGGCACGGTAACCTCTCTCTACCTCCTCAGTCAATCCAGGATAGTAGTACCTACCCAACAGCTTGTGAGGATTAAACAAGAAAATACATGCAAAGCATGCAAAGCAAAATGCACGGCCCAGGAGAATTGCTCAGTAAATGTTAGCGCTCATCGCCATCATCAGTATGATCTGTGTGAACACCTTTGCCAGTGATGAAGTGCCATCCATCTGCGAGCTGCTTTCAATAACAGCTTCTCAGATATCAGCCCAGACAGAAAGTGGATGAGTGGATGGCCACTACCACGTTGGCCAAGGTGAGCTGGAAGACCAGGTTACAAAAAGTTCTCTCTCTGCATCTGGATCGAGTAAGACAGAGTCTCACCTGGGCCATGGTCTTGCTGGACCCCCAGTGTCTCAGGACGCCTCGAGGAGTCGCTGATTGTCAAATCGCCCATGTAGGACAGGTCCCCGTGCTGTCACCTGTGCTTTGTCTTTGCTCCTAGCTTCACCATCAGATGAGTTTGCACCCTCTCTCGGCATCTGTTCTTTGAATGTTCCCACTACCCCCCTTGGACATTTGCTTATCCGGAATCCTCTGGTGGACAGCCTTTCGACATGGTACCATTTTGCCTTCTTATCAGCTCATCACGCGCTTTCAGCCTGGCCTCTCTAATTAGCCCTCCTCTCTCTTGGTGGGACAGTCGCATTTTCCCGCAGCTGTCTGTAATTGCCCCACCAGGGTACTGCCACAGGCCTGTGCTTAATCACTGCCATCCACTTCAAATCCATTTTAGCCCACAGTAGCCAGATTCCATCTAGTGCGCGATGCGTAATTGCTCTCTGATTACCCACAGGGTCAGGTGCTTGAGTGTACACAGAGTTTCCACCCGCAGCACAGGCAAGATTTTTGTGTTTGCTAGTTTCCTCTGACAGCTTTTTTCCACTGAGCCACCAGAGATGCCCCTGGCAGAGGTGAGCAGTCACCTTTAGGCAGCCCTTGCCCCATTTCTGGATGGCTCCTCAGCTTATGTTAGGGGTGGAACCCACCCATCTCTTCTCCCCTCTGCTGCCACGATCCTGGTCCAGTTTGCCATGGTCGCAGCTGATCTCCAGGTGCAACTGGGCTCACACTCTCCAATCCTTTCTCCACACCACTGCCAAGGGATCCTGCCCAAATGCCAGGGATTTCAGTGGCATCCCACGTTCCCTAAGATAACGCGCCAACTCCTTTCTAGCATGCTTCCAAGGCCTCGGAGGACCCAGCGTTACCTCCCGGCTTCATTTCTCACCACTCCCAGGCTGAGCTGAGCTTCCTTTCTGACTCACACCTGCCCATCCCTCACTCCCCTTCAGAGCTCCCCATATACGGTTGTCCCTGTGCATTCACAGGGGGTTGGTTCCAGCATCCCCGAGGACACCAAAATCTGAGGATGCTCAAGTCCCTGAAATAAAATGTCACCGTACTGTCATCGTATTTGTGTATAGCTTGTGCAATCCTCCTGTATACTTTAAATCATCTCTAGATTACTTAATAGCTAATACATTGTAAATGCTATGTAAATATTCGTTATGATGTGTTGTTTAAAGGATAATGACAAGAAAAAGTTTGTACATGTTCAGTACATATGCAGTCTCTTTTCCCAAGTGTTTTTGATCCACAGTTGGTTGAATCCACAGATGTGGAGCCCATAGATATGAGGGCCAACTGTGCTGTCTCTTGGTTTCTTCTACACTCTCCTTTTTGTCCCCTGCTGTCTCTCAAAACCTGCAAATGCTATGCATCTGTCAGCTGGCAGCGAAGGGGTCAGTTCCTCCAAAGAGCGCGCCACACCTCCTCCAGCTGGCCCATCCGCACCCCACAATACTCTGCACTTCCTTCCTCATAGCACTTAACATGCTTTACCGCACTTATTTAATTAACTTTTTACTATGCTGTGTTTCTTTAATTAATCTTTCAATTTACTGCATTTGCTTGATTAATCTTCCCTGACAGCATGCGTACTCCGTAGGGCAGCGTCTGTGTACCTTACTCACGGTGTCTGCAGCTAGCACAGGGCCTCACACATGGTAGGTGGCAGCACATATTTCTTCACTGAATCAACAAACTTCCCATGAAGCAAACTTCCCAAACTGCTATGAAGCAAGACAAACAAACAAAACAACAAAAACAAAACCGCATGATTTTATGGCATTTCCCTTGGTCAAACATTTATTGGTCCAGATAATATTTCATATGAAACATTAATTTTTGGCTTCAACAGAAGACTTTATTACTTTCTACCATGCCCATGATGTTTTTATTTACTTTTTCTATTTCTCTCACATACTTCACAAGTTCCCTGTATCCTATGAATTGCCTTTGAAATACCACTCTCTCTCTTTTCTTCTCAATCGTATTAGGTCAATTGTGGGCTAATTTCTATATTAAGCATTTTAAATACACCATGTCATATAATTCTACCCCAAGGTTTGTGAGGCAGACATTATTATTTGTGCTCACAGGTGAGGGAACCCATGTCCTCGGGCAGGAAGTGCCACATCAGATGACTGTCTAACAGGCCACATGCCTGCTCATTCATGCCTAAGCCTCCTACCCTCAGTGACCACTTCCTGTCCACATGTGTGTGGGCTCCAGGTTGTCCTGTTGGGTATCCCCTCACTAATGTAACTGGAGGTGTTTGTTTATCGGCTCCATTGTCCCATTTTAGAGTAAAGGGGACCCTTCTTGAGGCTAGAGAATCATCTGTCCTGCTTAACTTACAACACAGAGCAGGAGCACAACAATGTTTAAAATTTTATTTGAGATATTCATTTACTTTAAAAATTGTTATTAAACATCCGTAGAAAGTGAGGGCCCAGAGGCTGGAGGGACCTCATTGTAGAGTTGGGGTGACAGCTTTCTCGCCCGCACCGAGGCAAGTGAGCACACCTGCGGGCAGGGCGCTGCTGGGGCCAGTGCTTCCGAACTCGGGATTTTATGCTTTTATTTCCTCCACTGTGTGGTCATGACTGTGACCTACCTTGGACTCAATGGGGCACACAAACAGTGACCCTAAGCCTGTCTGACTATTCACAGATGCCACCACCTTTTTCCCCAGAAATGCCAGTCATAGACACTTTTGACAGCTCCTCTTCTCTCTTAACTGTGGACATCACCAAGTTCTTTAGCACATAGCAAAGGGAAGTTCTATAATCCAGTTGCTAAAATCGCCAAGAGGGCCTGGTACGTAGCCCTTTATAAACAGCTACTAAATGACTGGGTTAATTAATGGTGGGAGGGGGGTTGAGGAACAGGTGGACAAAGGCGGTGGGCTGACTGCACTCAGGTGCTTTACCTGGAAGCTCCCTAGACCGTAAAGCCCTAAATTCTGCAGACACAAGACATACACAGGATTTCCTCAGGAACAGAACGATGATATGACAAGAATGTCTTTTCAAATCAGTCCTCCTAGAGAGGATGGGGAAGCCTGGGCCCTCAGCCCAGACCACCAGGGGCCTGGGGGCCTCCAGCTCCCAGGGGGCAGGCTTTAAACTTGAGGCAGGTCCCCTCCCTCTCGGAACATTTGTACTATTGGGTCTGTCCATATTTGCCCGGCAAAGCCCACGTTCAGGGCACTCCCAGCCTCTGCCTTCATCTGACTAGCAGTGTAGACCAAAGCAGGTGACGAAAGTACAGGTTTGTCCAGTCTTTCCTCACTGTTCTCTGGGGCCAGCTTCGGAGACAGGAGCGGCCTCTCTTGGGAGAGGAAGGGCTTCTGTGCTCGCCTTGGGCCTGTACGAGAACTTACAGGATGTGTCTTGAAAAACCACTGCTCTAATTCACGCGACGATACAAACTTGCCCCAGAATCTCAAAAGAACCTCTATTAATACTCATGTACCTGTGGAGAAGAGAAAATAGCTGGTCTCAAATGTCCCGTCTTCTCAAAAATGGGGATTTGGGCAGATGTAGGGAGGGTTGCCCCACCCCGCCCACTCCCAGAGGGAGAAACGAATCTAAACAGAGACGCTGCCTTCATCTGTTTGCGCTTGCCTAGAATGGGACGACATGGTTCTGTTCAGTTTTTCTTTTTTCTGGGCCTTTTGTCATTCTTTTCCCCAGTGGAGATAGGGTTAAAGAAACCAAATTATGCAGGCATTTCTTTTAGCAAATACAGTGAAAAAAAATACTCGGCCACAACAAAAAGCTCTTCCTTGTCACCCTTAGACTGCAACTGGGTTCCTGGGGTTCTCTCCCCAGAATGCACTCGCACACACGTAAGCACAAAAATATGGCACATGGCTTCACAGACTGTGGGCCCCAGGTTGAGAGTTCCTGCTCCCGAGGTGAGTAGAGAAGGATTTTTCAACAGTAACTTAGGGCAGCTGAGATGAAATGGAGCCAGCAGCTTGGTTTGGAATCTTAGATCTTTCGGGTCCCTGTCTTACATCAGAGAGCTGTTAAGCTATGTGGTGATCTGTTGGGACTCAAGACATCACCCAAAAGTGTGACTATAGGAGATCAGAAATATGCCACCCAAAAATACACCTCTTTGGTATATTTTGAGCTGGTTATTCTGAGAAACCGTAGGCACCAGAGTAAGCTATGAAAAGCTGTCTTTTTTGTAAAAGAAGCTTACGTCTATGAAGAAAATCTACATTAGTAAAATCATCTATATCAGAAAAAGGGCTGCTCCAAAACAGCTTTTTTTTTTACCTGAGAGACTTTTAATCTGCCTAACAAGACCACCTCCATTCATCATGCATTTCCTGCCCTCCCCCCATCCCACCCCCCAGAAGCCCCAAGCCCTTCTTCCCTTCTGTAGATCAGGATGCTATATAAGCTTCAGACATCTGGTCTCTCTTCGAGTCTCATATTTCATGGGATTCCTGTGCATATATATGTAAATCAACATGGTTTTTCTCCTGTTAATCTGTCGTATGGCAATTTAATTCATAGCCCAGCCAAAGAACCTAGAAGGGCAGAAGGAAGCCCTTTTCTCTTCTCCTACAGATCCCTGGCTGCTTTCTCATATTTAATCAAAAAGTGATAGAAGCCCTGTACTCATGGGCGGTGACTGGGAGCTGGGCCATCTCACTGGGAACCCCAGTGTTTTTGGAGCTTTCCTCTGGGGCTGGTCACAGCCTCTAGGTTCCTGCAGACAGCGCTCCTCAGGCTGCCGGACTCCTGGAAGCTTCATGGAGGAAGAGGGTGGGAGCTGCCCTGCTCATTAGATAAACTTTCCCTCAACTGTACCAGCTTCTCATCAGTGCAGAGACCCCGTGCTTTCATGTCTTCATCAGGTGTAGCTCCAGCTTCTGCTGGGCAGATGAGAGGGGAAACTGCCCCAGCAAGGAATGTGTGTGCGTTTGTGTGTATGTGTATTGTAAGACCTAAAACCTCATGTGCTGCAGTTTTAGAGCCTCACAGAGCCCCCAAAACCTACCCATGAGTTCCCCTGCTCTGGCTAGCTGTGCCCCACCACCCCCAAGCTGCAAAGGCTCCCCACCCAGCTGTTCCCCTCTCCTCCAGACCAGCTCCACTCTATCCTGTCCTCAACCTAATAGGTTTCACCTCCTTGCCAGCTGTGGAATTAGTCAAACAAACCAATCCCATCCTCCCCTGGGAACCAGGGGACCTCATCCTCTTGTTACTACAAAGCCCGCCTCCCTCAGCATCCCTGGTTCACTCTGCTCCCAAGGGCATCCCCCGCGTGGCCCTGCATGGTGTGTGGCGTCCTCCTCCCCCAGGCTGAGAGTGCATGTGGCTGAGGAACTGTCACCATTTCCTCAGTGCGGTGCTGGGTGTTCAGCCATCCCGTACTGTTGGGGCAGAGGCTCCCCCCTCGCTAACAGGGTGGATTGTGGGCAATGAGGACAGAGCGTGTGTATGCGTGTACGTGTGCCTGTGTGTCGGCTTGCACGCGCGTGTGCCTAGGGGTCTAACAGCTCCTTAAACAGCCTTCGATTCGTTTCTCTATTGCTAGCACCTCCCTCCTCTAGAGGAAAGACCCAATGACTGCTGGGTCGACTACTGGGAGCTGGGTTCTGGCTCCACTCCGCTTCCTGGCCCAAGTGCCTTTTCTATACTTCAGTTTCCTCATCTGAAAAGGGTAGTAACAGTAGAGGGTTATTGCGGTGAGTAAATGAGAAACTACACGGAAAAGGCTCATGCTGGTGTCTTATTAAAGATGCTGGATTGAACACGCGCATTTCTGCTTCCTTCTGAACCCCAATAAAACGATAGTAAGGACCTTTTTCAAAAAAGCTTATTATCCCAGAAGGACAAAAGAACCAGGGACAGGAGATCGTAGCAACACAATTTTGGATGCGGGAAAGCGGAAAATTGGACGGTAACTGACTCAGCGGAGTCAAGAAGCCGTGGGGAGAATTAAATATGGTAAACCTCAGAGACGTTGCAGGCTCGGTTCCAGACAACCGCCATAAATTGAATGTTGCAATAAAGTGAGTCACACTAATGTTTTGGTTTCCCAGTACATACAAGTTATGTTTACGCTATGCTGTAGTCTGTTGCGTGTACAATAGCATTGTCTGAAAAACAACGTACATACCTTAATAAAAAATACTTCATTGCTAAAAAAAAATGCTAACGATCATCTATCTGAACCTTCAGTGAGTTATAATCTTTTTGCTGGTGGAGAGTCTCTCCTTGATGTTGATGGCTGCTGACTGATCAGGGTGGTGGTTGCTGAAGACTGGGGTGGCTGTGGCAGTTTCTTAAAATAAGACAATGATGCTTGCTTCATCGACTGACTCTTCCTTTCAGGAAAGATTTCTCTATAGAATGCCATATATGCTGTTTGACAGCATTTTACCTACAGTAGAACTTTCGGAATTGGAGGCAACCCTCTCAAACCCTACTGCTGCTTTATCAACTAAGATCATATGACACTCTACATCCTTTGTTGTCATCTCCACAATGTTCACAGCAACTTCACCAGGAGTAGATTCCATCTCAAGAAACCACTTTCTTTGCTCATCCATATGAAGCAACTCCTCACTCATTCAAATTTTATCATGAGATTGCAGCAATTCAGTCCCATTTGCAGGCTCCTCTTCTAATTTAGTTCTCTTGCTAGTTCCACCACATCTGCAGTGACTTCCTTCGCATACAGGCTGGAATCAAGTTCTTCCAAACTCCTGTGAATACTGATAGTTTGACCTCTTCCCATGAATCACAGATCTTTTTAATGGCGTCTAGAATGGTAAATCCTTTGCAGAAGGTTTTCGGTTTACTTTGCCCAGATCCATCAGAGGAATCCCTATCTATTTCATATCCTTATTAAATGTATTTCTTAAATAATAAGACTTGAATGTCAAAATGACTCCTTGATCTATGTATGAGCTGCAGAATGGATGCCGTGTTAGCAGGCATGAAAACAACATGAGTCCCCTTGTACATCTCCATCAGAGCTCTTAGTGACTCCGTGCATTGTCAATGAGCAGTGATATTTTGGAAGGAATCTTTTTCTGGGAAGTAGATCTCAACAGCGGGCTTAAAATATTCAGTAAACCATGCTGTAAACAGATGTGTTTTCATCCAGGCTTTGTTGTTCTATTTATAAAGCACAGGCAGAGTAGACTCAGCATAATTCTTAAGGGCCCAGGATTTTCGGAATGGTCAATGAGCACTGGTTTCAACTTAAAGTCACCAGCTGCATTAGCCCCTACAAGACAGTCAGTCTGTCCTTTGAAGTTGGAAGGCAGGCATTGACTTCTCCTCTCTAGCTATAATGGTCTTGGATGGTGTTTTCTCCCAGTACAAGACTGTTTTGTCTACACTGAAAATCTGTTGTGTAGTACAGCCATCATCATCAATTTATCTCAGCTACAATTTCGGATAATTTACTGCAGCTTCTCCATCAGCACTTGCGCTTGACTTTGCACTTTTATGTTAGGAAAACAGCTTCTTAAACCTCGTGAAACAACCTCTGCTAGCTTCAAACTCGTCTTCTGCAGCTTCCTCATCTCTCTCAGCCTTCATAGAACTGAAGAGAGAGAATTAGAGTCTTGCTCTGGGTTAGCCTTTGGCTTAAGGGAATGTTGTGTCTGGTTTGATCTTTTATCCAGACCACTGAAACGAGCTTCATATCAGCAATGAGGCTGTTTCACTTTCTTATCATTCAGTTGTTCACTGGAGTAGCGCTTTTAATTTCCTTCAAGAATTCCTTTTGCATTCACATCCTGGCTAACTTTGGCACAAGAGGCCTAGCTTTTGGCCCATCTCAGCTTTCGACATGTCTTCCTCACTAAGCGTAATCATGTCTAGCTTTTAATTTTAAGCGAGAGACAAGTGACTCTTCCTTTCACTTTAACACTTAGAGGCCATTATCAGGTTATCAACTGGCCCAATTTTAATATTGTTGTGTCTCAGGGAATGGGGAGGCCTGAGGAGAAGGAGAGAGACCGGGAAATGGCCAGTGAGCGGAGCAGTCAGAACACACATGTTTATCGATTAAGTGCGCCAGCTCACACAGGCACAGTTCGTGGGACCCCAAAACAACGGTAATGGTAACATCAAAGATCACTGATCACAGATCACCATAACAGATATAACAAGAATTAAAAATTTCAACTATTGTGAGAATCCCCAACATGTGACACACAGACATGAAGTGAGCACATGCTATTGAAAAAAATGGCACAATAGATTTGCTCTACCTGGATCGCCACAAACCTTCAATTTGTAAAAAACACAGTATCCGTGACGTGCCATGAAACAAAGGCTGCCTGTAAGTTAATACATGTTAAGCAACCAGAACAGTCAAATGCAGGGAAACCATTTTGGAGGGTTTTAGGCTGGTAGAAACCGAAAATACTTTGGAGAGAATGAGGTAAATCCACAGACTTCCTAAAGAAAAGAACTGATGGCAGGCAGTTGGTACTGCCTGGGAACGGCAGGTGAACACATGTGAATGAGGCTGATTTATTCCTTCCTGAAAGCAAGTTGTGAATTACACAGGTTCGGGAGTGAGAAAGGGATCATCTTAATATAAACAGCCACAGGGAATAGGTCATACATTTAAATTATATAAAGCTTGAGCACCATTCCATGGTGAGTGGAGGGGAGGATTTCAAGCATTGCACCCCCAAATCCAATCTGGAATCGACACTGACACATGTGGCTGCTGAGCCCCTGCCGGCACACTCCAAATTTCCATGCACAATCTCAGGCACTGCTTTAAGCGGTGGGAAGGCAGCGATGAACAAAAGTCCCTGCGGAGGGTGCAGGGTCCACATGCTGTTTTAACCTTGGATGGGGGGAACCAAGGGTGCTGGGGGCTTGGGAGAGAGTAGGAAGGGAAGGGTTTCACTCAGCAAGGAAGGGAGGCTGAAGTCACTGGTTCAAACTGTCCAGTTTGGACAATACCCTTGCTCAGAGCTCATGCTGCCTTTCAAACATGAATTTGTCCAGGAGCCCATGATGTTTCCGAGAAGAAACCATACAGAGCCATCTTGTGGTGGAAAAAAGACATACAGGTTTCTCCCTGAAGACTTTATTGGATTTTATATGACATTTGCAGGTGTAAATACATCTGCATGCTATTGTACCCTCGAGTCCTCCCATATGGTCCAGCAGCATTTTAAAGTGGTCAGCAAATGTTTACAGCAATCTATACTTGTCCCACTAACACGTTTACCACAGGTAATTAACTTAACTACCTGATAAAAATGTAATTGGCGTGTTGTAACGCCGGCTATTGTCGGAAAAGACTTTGACTGACAGTTACTTACGTACCCTTCTTGGTCATCTTTATAGGCATAAAATCAAATCCAAATTTGATCATTATTTTGTGATTTGATTAAAGTAAATGGCCAAATTGGGTAATCATCATCCAGAAAGGTTTATTATTTGCCTCAATTATGTGGTTTGGATTTTTACATTGTTAGGACATAATAAGAAATTAGTCTGATTGCTCTGGGATAGCGCCAAATGCTGTGCAGCCACACCCTCCCTGTCAAGGATAAACCTAATTCATCAGAGATGATTCCACGGGGCCGCGGAACACCAATTTGTGTGTTTCAGGGATTCACGTTGCCTCTCCTAGAAGCATCTGTCGTTTCATCCGAGCCTTTTATCACATTGCAAACAGCAACAACACACGCCGAGTTCCACGAAAACACAGACAGCGTCCCCACCCGGCACAGGGGAGAGACTTCCAGAGCATGGATCGCAAAGCAGCTGCTGTCCAAGCATGTTGCCTGCTGCTCCAAGCACCAGTGTCACCTGCAAATACAGTGTCACCTGCAAATGCAGGGCTGTGATAAACAGCTTGAACAACAGCGAAAAGCTTCCTCTCGTTGCTTCAGCCAGGACTGGTGACGCGCACGTGCCTTTGCTGCCCACAAACTTCAGCCGCCTGCATAACTCAGCAGGTGCTCCCACCCTGAACACTCATTTTAAGAGACACTTTTCAAAAATGTGACTTTTGTGCCTTCTTTTCCCTTTGCTTAGAGAGTGGTCAGGATCCACCAGGTACTTCCACTGGTTGGGTGACTTCTCAGCAGCCCGCCCAAGAGCGAATCCTGGCTGAGCTGTGCTTATGAAGGCTGAGTCTCAAGGCCACAAACAAAGGAACCATAAGAGCCTCTGCATGGTGTTGACATTTCCAGGCACTAAGTAACAGCCCCACACCCAGTCCAGGGGGATACTCTGCTACGAATGGCTTTGGCCATGCCCTTGAAGTCGGCTAAGACAGAATTCAGCACAATTTTTAAAACAACTCGTTTTTCCCATGTCCTTAGGGCAATCCAAAATGTGTTTCCTGCTCCTCCACATCTGTCCAGCCCCCACTGCAGCGCCAACCTGATCTTGGCTTAGCAGACGCAGAGGCACCTGCCCAGCCCCAGCCTGCGCCCACCAGGGCTGACTTCCTGCCCGGGCCTGCCAGCCTTGCCCACGTTTTAGCTCCTGGCTCTGCTGGTCTTTTCCCACTGTCTCTTGGTTTCACATGTGCCATGAGACATCCCTGTCTCTCTGGTGAGGCAGTAGTGGAACGGAGGCCACAAATGCAGAACAGGTCTTGCAATCCAGGTATATTCGCTTGGCAAATGCTTACTGAGGGCTGCTCTAAGCCCAGGAAAGACAACGATGAACACATAAACCCGTCACATCCTAGATGTGCAATCTGACATGTGGTCCCAGGTCACCCAGGAGTCTGGGGGCCAGAGACGGGAATAAAATCAGAGTCCTCAGCAGTGCATGTCAGTCACACCCCCGGCTTCCAGCTGGACAGTGTGTCCCTGCGGAGTGAGGGGCAGGCTGCCGAGGTGCCAGCTCTGGGAGGTCGGGGGCTCCTGACGTCTTAGCAATCCAGCGATTCTCACCAAATATGCAGCTTTTGTCCCATTGGGGGGCTTGCCGAGGCTGTCCCAGGCTGCCTGCTATGCTCTGCAACCTCGCTCAGCATGTACCCATCAGCAGGGGGAAGTTGAGGGGGTCATTGTGCTGCCAATTTCAAATTACCCTTAGCAAATACAGTTCGCTTTATAGAGCAAACAGGATCACCAGTTAATCTACAGAGCAAGGGAGAAAGAACCTTACCCGTCATTAATGTTTTACTACCTTTCTCGAAAAGTGTAACCTTTAACCCCCAAATCAACTCCAAACCGAGGGGAAGGAGGGACAGCTCCCAGGGCAGTTCCGGGTGCCGGCTCTGTGACGGTGCCAATGCTGTTTCGATCTGGAGAAACAAATAAACAGAAAGATAAGCTCTTTAAAGCACATGATGAAGCAGAGCCAGAATTTCCAAACCAGAGACAGCCAGCCGCTTGGCCCTCCTTGGGAATGATATATTGCTACCTGCCAGAGCGCCGCCCACCGGGACGGAGCTGAGCCTCAGCAGTGACCAGCGGTAAGGGAAGCCCTTGCCTGTGCTTGGGGACCAGCGTGGCAGTGAGGAGGCCTGCCTGGAGCTGCCCCACCTGGAGGAGGTGATGCTTCCAAAAATATGCCAGACTCATTGCCAGTAACCACCTGCAAGGCTCTTATTTAGCACAAGGACTGCATTGATGCCAAAGTCTAAGCCAAACTTGGTGGTGATTAGAAATGGCCTTAGTGAAGCCTGAGCCAGGAGGAGAGAATTTCCGTGTGAGGCATCAGTTACCTGGCAGCAGCCCGCCTCCTGCTAAGCAGGGCACCGACGCAGACACTCAGATCCTTCCTTGGCGTCTGGTGTGTAATTGACAGGTAGCGCCAGACACTTTCGTTTCTATAGATGACTAAGGCCTAATTATTTGTGACCTAAGAAGTGAGTCATTGGGAGTCAGTACAATTTATTATTCACACACTGCAACTAGCACAGGACCAGAATGTACTGAGAGAGTACTTGACTTCAGTTCCTTCCCAGAGGCCTACCTGCCACGTGGCATAGTTGGAATTCCTGCAGTCTGGAGGAGGAACACTTTGTTATTCCTCCTGTCTTGAGTTAGACTTGCTTTATAGTTGCTGCTTTTTTTTGCTTTTAAATTGTAACTTTCTGTGGGTTTCGTGTCTTTCCTGCCAACTGAGTTCGTTGTGGGTTGTTTGGTTAGTGTGTGGTGGTATATTTTAGCATCTGCCTGTACTGTTCCAATACTATAGCACATAAATGTACTAGGCTTCAAATGTGAACCACCCATGCCCCCACTGCTAAATCAAAAAAATATATAATTCTGCCAGGTGGATGTGACGATCTCTTTTTCTATGCCATACGGAAACTGACCAAGGTAGGTCAGCAGTGAGGTTTTTGGCTTGTCAAAGTTGGATGCTGGTCAGAAAAGTTTTGCATGCCACTGAAAGTCTGAAATTACAGGGCACCCATGTATGCAGTGGTATGCTAATAGGTATTTAGCAACCAGCTTATGGGGTAAAATATGAGTGTGTGTGTTTATTCAGTATAATATATGTTTATTGTAAATTTTATTGGTATGGATGTGTGACACACAATTTACAAATATACAATACTCTTGATTTTAAATCCTATATTGCCAACTGATTGCCGCAGAATGCTTTTAGTTGATTTTCGTTGAACTCTTGTATCCATAGCCAAACTAAAGAACAAGTGTAGTTCCGACATAAATGTTACTTGTCATTTTGTTTAAGAGGAAGGCAAAAGTGAAACAGCACAGACTGTCAAAACTTCAGTCATTTATTAATGATGTGAGTGACTCTATTGCTAAATCAGAGAGTATTTTCAAAAACTAGAAGAAAGTATTTTCGATTTTTAAGCTATTCACAAATAATGACTATGCAGATGATACACTTTTAAGTTTAATCTGCGTTATTAACGTTTTCTCCATCACTTTCTTAAGTCTAGGCAATCAACAACATAACCAAGCCCTGCCATACCACAGTGGCCTAAATAACCCTCAAGAACATAGATTATTGTGAAATGTAGTAAAAACCAAATTAGGAAGTGATGAGTTTTTATTATTATCTTTTTTGATATTATTTATTTAATTGTAACTTTATATAATTTAATTCTTAGTAATGGCTGTGTTTAATAACTGGCTCAGAAGGTTCCTGAAGATTCTCACCAGCCTGTATCAGCGGCCTCAGTATCCCGTGAGTGTGGCTGTGATTTAAGAAAAGCCAGTTGTCCTTTTGTGTTTCCCATTCCAGCTTCTCTCAGCTTCTTAGATGACCAACATCTAAGCCTGGGCTCAACTCCCCAGTGTCAGCCTCCGCCCTCTGTGACAGTCCCCGCAGTGGGCCGAGCTGTGGCCGTGAGTCTGTCTGCTGGGCGGGGCCGGGAGGCCTGCACCTCTGGCACTGCCGGAAGCTCATCCCCGCCATAAAGAGGAAGCGCTGGGAGCAGTTTGGGAGTTAGGAAGAGGGTGCCAGCCAGTGACTAAAAGCCTAATGCTGCCATAAAAATCTGCCCCGGGTCAAGTCCTGAGACACAAGGTGTTGGCTTTAAAAGTGTTTCATTTTCTCTCACTTAAAAAAGTAACCTAAAACTGTAATTACAGGCAGATCATAAAACTCAAATTCCAGCATCAAAGGACATTCCCGAAGACATGTACATATGATAAGGCATTTTGTAATGCTTTATCCAATGACGAAAAAGTGCTTTTTTTCCCCCCGTGTAACTGCATTAGTCCTTTTATTGGTCAAGTACGGGTTGTTAAAGTTTTCTTTTTCAGGGCATCTGATTCTTAATGATAACAGATCTTAATGTCTTTCAACATGGATCCATTTGCTCAAAAATACAACAAGACAAACCATTTCTTCCATCTCTCACTTCCACTATTTTGTTGAAATGAGCTAGGGTCCTGCAGGTAAGGGGGCGCCATCTCTTTGCCCTGCTTCCATTCGGGCTGTCCCAGACCTGTCCCCAGCCTCTATTGCCTACCATGTGTTATTCCAGGAAGGAAATATCACAGACTTTGAAACTATTCTCTTTTCAGAAGAACTCTCACGTGAGATCTCCTTGGGAAAGAAAGGTGGGTTTTTTGGGGTTTTTTTGTTTTGTTTTTTAATTATTAATTTGGAAGCCATCCTGGAGTTTTGAACACTCAAATCTGGTCTTTGTAAAATACTACCAGAAACATATATATAAATAAGCACTTTCTATTCATGGTAGATATTTAATCATATTAATAATGAGCAAAAGAACAACAAGGAAACAAACAATTCTTCTCGATTTAAGAAGCCTGAGAAATGGGCAGACCCCTGACTTCCTTTCTTTAAGTCAGGGGAAATGGCAGCCCTGAGATCCAACAACATGGTTTTCCAGAGGGCCCTGGAGAAGAAAGAATGCAGATGGCATTGGCTGAAAAGGAACTGTCACCTACAGTTTGAGTAACTTCAATACGAATAGCATTTATGTACATTCAAGTGGGTTGGTTTCTTTGTGCCCAGATGGTGTGTTGACATAACTGCTCTCATGGAAAGGTCTTTTGACAGGAAATGTATTTTGGTTTTTGAAGGTGGCAGCATTTCTTGCTGGGCTTAATTGATGAGTTTTAAATGTCCCCTTGTTTCTAGAAAACTTAGCTCTCAACTTGCCTCATGCTGGTAGTGACCAGGGCACAGGGAGCGATGGACTGAGCGCCCGGCTTTGCAGTTTGCCCGCATCTCCCGCTTGCTCACTGGACCCTCCTGCCAGGTCTGCTCCCGCCGCACCTCCGTCTCCACGTGTGTTTTATGGGTCTGATAACATAGCAGTCACTTCTCTCCTGTCTCTGGGGAGGCGGTAGGCCCAGTAAGACAAGGCGTGTGAACATGCTTTATCTGCAACATGCTTCAGTCCTTGCCCCGATTTCTCCCAGCACCAATGTAGGGCAAGGTGGCGGGGATGTGAGTTCTACCACCGGCCAAGAATATAGATCTGGTCGTTTGAACCAGACACTCTTTTAGGAGCTTACACAGGTGTCTAGTGACCACAACGAGTACGTTTGCCTTTACACACCAGAAGTCCAAGTTCCTGCCTGGGGCTAGTGGACGAGGAGAAAGAGAGGTGACCCTTGCCTGGGTGCCCCTCCTGGAACAGGTCCTGAGTAAAACGGTGGGTCTCAGCAGCATTTGAGGGAGACTCGCTATGAATCAAGAATGTCACTCATTCAACAAGTTATTGACTAAGTAACACTTAACCCAAAGCAGAAGACAATCCTCGGAAGGAATGCCAAAAATACAAATGACGAAAGTGGTTGAAATAAAATTCTTATTTAAATCTATAGTTTGGCCAGATTTTATCTCTGAGAATAAAATTATGTGTCATAGCAACGACAGCCTAAACTAATAAAAACACAGGAAAAACCTTAACGGGAACTGGAAATGTCTGCAATTTTGCCCAATCCAACAATTTTGGGAGATGTAGCCAAGATACCACCTACAGGATCTAGAATTGAGAGCGTTTCCTAGGATATTAGTAATAGATTTAGCCAAATATGATTATGATTCCTGGTCACATGGCTCCTCACTATTTTCAAAGACAAAATAATCACCCTGACGACTGGATCCAGCATACAATGAAAATGGAAATTTAATCTTCGGTAAATCTTTGTGATGCTAATGAGAAGTGTTTTACATATTTGGATCAGTATGGTAAAATACCTACAGGTTTGTATCAGCCATAAGATCACTGGTCTAAGGTCCATGGAAAGATAATACTTCATTTCAATGTGTTTACAGTGTCTAATATGAGGCTCTCAAACTCTCTGGGTCTGTGGGTCTATACCCTGCTTCGTGCTTTTTAAAGTACAACCTCATATATTTGAACTTGGCAAAAAAAATCTATAAGAAAATATGTTGTTATTCTCAGGTGATAGGTAAATAAATTAGAACATGGAAGTTTTTAAAATGTTGACTGAATATAGAGGAAATGATTTACCTAAAGTTCTGTAATTCTGTGGCTGAGCTGAAATGATCACCCAAGACTCTGGGCTCCTGAGTCACGGTCCCCTTCAGAGAACCTTCACCAGCTGGCAAAGGCCTGAAAGCAATGGGATCCCACCAGCCCTGCCTTCTGTTCCACCCTTGTCCAGCACTCTGGGGCTCTGAGGCCAGGAGGGTTACGAGATGTGATTTGAGAAGATATTTGGATTCCCTTGACTCCTTATGGAGACACACAAAAGATGTGTTTTTGCAAGGGGATGACTTTGATAATTCCAGGTGAAACAGGGAAGAATTTTCTCCCTCTAACGATTCAGAATTATTTGCAAATATTTGTCCATACACATAAATAACAGTGGAGGTGAGGCCCAGCATGGGAAGCGGGGGCAGGGATGCGCTGCAGAGTGGGGAAGAGCAAGGGGAGCCGAGAAGAGGAAATACACAGCCACTCCTGCTTTCCAGGCATCGAATGAGTCCGCTCTGACAGCAACGCTTTCATTCTTTCCACAAATACGTTAATTCTCTCTAGTACACTCATGTTCGCCATCGCCAAATGAGACAATACAAGTGAAGCTCTCATAAGAGTACATTTTAATTCAATAGATATTAACTAACAATAACAACAACTGCAACAATAAAACCAGTGCAATGATGTGATTGGGTGACCATTTGCGGGGGACTTTCCATTGTGGGATACTGTGCCTGGCACTATAAATGATGCGAGAGCTCTAGGGCACTCTCTCTGCCTCCGTCACACTTACATTCTCCCCGCAGAGACAAGCATGCGGGCACCTGACTTGTCATCTCAGCAGAGAGAAGCAGAGGCACACGCCCAGACGCTCCGTCTCTTCCCAACTCCAGGTGCAGGCAGTGGCTTGAGATCAGCCAAGGTGGGGGTGTTCGCAGCACACGAACGGCGAACACCGCAAATCAGGGCTGATGTTTCTCCCCAAAGAGCTGGATGGGAAACATCTCCTCTTACTATTCAGAGGTGGGAAGACACTGCAGGTGAAGAGTGAGCTGTGCGCTTGGGAAGCATCTGCTCCTGTACTCCTCCCTCTCCCGCCAGGTTTCTATCGGTCGTGGACGCGCTTCTCAGCTGCAGGCTCTGAGGGAGAGAAGTAATGGTGGGAGCAGGTCTTGGAGCCCCCGGTACCGGCTGCTCATCCCTCCTGAGTCCAGTCTGGAGTGTTGGACGCTGCCCCTGAGTGCCGGGGCCGCATCAAGCGAGAGCAGTACAAGCAGACGTCTCTACAGTGAGCGCAGCTCAGCCGAAAGCTGATGGAAATACAGCATTGCGGACAGGAAAACCCTCACAGTTCAACTTCGCCTAAATTATCAAAATCGCTAAAATCAAATTTGTCCTTCAAAGGACACTGGATGCATTGATTCGCACTAAAATAAAAGAAGTGGGGGTCCGCAGTCTCCATTACTTTCGTTTTCTTCTTGCTGTAATCATACTTGTAGAAATTGCCTTTAAAACAATTATTGAACCATTAAGAATTTATGGAAAGACATTCATTGTCCAAATAAGACACCATTGCTTTTCATAGGTCGGTGCACGGTCTTAGATAGGAGCAGGAGGACACCACGTGGCACCCGGGCAACGAGAAGGGGATCTGCGTTATTGTGTGTCCTGTGATGGAAGACTTCGAGCCAGCCAGAGTGTCCGGTGAGATTACCAAAACGTTCTCAGTAACTACCTATATTTGACTTTGGCACCTTTTCAAAAGCCCGAAGAGGCATTTGCAAGGAGCCATAAAAAGTCATTACATAAGCAGAACAACGGGGCTCCTCCGCATCTGGGGAAGGCAGCACATCTGTCTTCTGTCTATTCCTTCCCTAAATGCCTCCCTGAATCAACTTTTATGGGGGTGGGGGAGGTCAGAGGGTGTCGTAAATATCCCATTCTATTTGAATCCGAGAGTTAACAATACCCCCTGTGACTATAAACACAAGATGTCGCATTCTGGAGAGAGATGCACTCGAGTAAGCAGAGATCTTTGTGACAGTGGTCTCGGTGTGGGCCACAGGCCAGCTAATCACATTACCATGAGAGCCAAGAGGTGGCCCGCAGACAGCGAAATAAAGAGGAGGGGGAAAGCACGACTAATCTCGTTAAAAGGAAAGCCGCGCTCCATGCTGCTTCTACACAGCTGCTTACGACGCTGGTTTTCCCAGGACTGGATCACCTGGGCGTCCATGAGGCTTGGCTGGTTTCGGAGCATTGTTCATCCAAATGCCACCAAATGCCACCAAATGCCGGAGCCTCCCGAGCGAGCACAGGCAGACCTTGTCCTCGGAATCTTCTTTTTCAGAAAAACCAGACATCACCCCCTTCCCCCGCAAAAGCCTTCTGGAGACACTGTTTTCCTTCATTATTCCCACGTTCAGTCCACTATTCCCCAATTTTCTAAAAACACCAAGTCCTCATCAAGACTTGAGTAAAAAATGTCCAGCTTTGCCCATCTTCTGCAACCTTGAGGAAAGATTAAGCTAAATCTGAAGAAATCCCCTAGTCAGCAGTTCTCAAAGTGTGGTCCAAGGACCCTTGGGGAGCCCAAGACACTTTCACAAGGTCCCCAAGTTTCCCCTTGTCCAATAGCATTTCTGAGTGATGCTGGGTGTTCTTATATATTAATATTTCAGCCCAGAAATATATTACAATAAATTGAAACAGATGTGGGAACCCAGCCCTTAAGGGATTTGCAATCTAGAAAGCAAGACATTTAAAGAGGTTTGTAAAAATGAAAAGCAATGCTATTCTTATCACTAAATGTTTTGTTGTTTTGGAAACTATATTTTTGACAAAAATATGTATGCTATCCTGTAAGGGATTTATTACTGTTATTTTAAAGTGAATGTATAAATCCATATTTTAAAACTCTTCTGTTTTTGTTTCTAATTCAGTAAATATGGGTAGATGTAACCCACACACGCAAAAGCTCTTCGGCATGGAACGAGGTCCTAGACCAAAATATTTCAGAAGTCCTGCATTAGAAAGATGTGAAAATGTTTAACTGTAAACCTTGTTCATTGCTCTAGACCTTAATTTTGAATCCCATGGCCGACCCGAACCTTTGAACCACAGTAGAAACTTTCCTCAATCTGCTCATCAGACCTTCTAAGGCCAAAGCCTTTGATTGAAGACACGTGACATTCAAAGAATAAACTGTAGAAATGCAGCAAGGCCAGGAAAATGACAAATAGGCAAGATAAGTCATTTACCGAAGAAAAAGGCCCTTCCCAATCACAGCCACTTCCTGCCTGTCCTCACCCTGCTTAAGCCGGGCAATCACTGGTCTGTTCTTCCCTTCTCTAATTTGGGCGTTTCAGGAAGGCAAAGTGAACGAGTCCTACAGCATGTAGCCTTTAGGGATTGGCTTCTTTTACTTAGCACAATTCTCTGGCCACTCATGCAAGCTGTTGTATGTGTCAGGGGTTTATTTCTTTTTATTGCCAAGTAGTATTCCATGGAACAATGTACCACAGCCTCACACATTCGCCCACTGAAGGACATCTACATTGGTTGCAATTTTTTGCTGTTACAGATAAAGCTGCTATAAACATATTCATGTACCAGTTTTCGTGTGAACATAAATCTTCATTGCTCTGGGATAAATGTCCAGGACCCAATTGCTGGGTCATGTGCACGTTGAGTTTTTTAAGAAATTGCCAAAATGTTTCCCGCAGTGACATTTTGGTGCCATTTCACATTCTGCCAGCAGTGTATGAGTGACCAAGCTTCACCGAATCCTTGCCAGCATTTGGTGTTGTCACTGTTTTTTATTTTAGCTATTCTGATAATTTCGTAGTTATTCATTTTATACTTAAGTACATGATCATTTCAAAATTAATTTTTGTATTAAGGTGTGAGAATCAGATCAAGGTTCTTTTGTTTTGTTTTGTTTTTGCTCTAACACTGTTTCTAGAACCATCTGGGTTCTCTATTTTGTTCCATGGATCTAGATGTCTATCCCTCCACCAATACCACCCACTCTCGATCACCTTAACTATTTAAGTCTTGAAATCAGGTAGACGGCAACGGATCACATGTCAAAAATTTGTTTACTTAAGCTACATGCTTAGTCTTGATTTATAATAAATATATTCATTAAAGCATCTGCATTTTCTTGTCATGTTGTCTACTATCACGATTTACTTTTTTTGTGTGTGCAATTCATACTTTTCCCCTGATTCTGCCACTCACTTTGTGCAGGTTACTTTATCACCCTGAACCCCACTTTCCTCTTCTGGAAAATGGGGGAGAACCGTTCATCCTTGGACATTTGTACATACTTTGCAGGAGGTCGTAAGATTGTATGAGGCTACACATAAAAGCAACTAGCACAGTGCCAGGCATGCAATAAATTGTAGGTATTTTCATCCTAGTTTCTCTCTCCTCAGAGTCATCCTGTTACTTATGCTGATAATATGCAGAATTGTTTGTTGTATTTCTGCAACTTGCTCTCATTTCTCAAACCCAGCACCACGTACACAATACACAGTTCTTTTGTAATGATACCTCGTGCAGAGGCTGCATACTCTATTAATAAATGTAAAAATCCAGAAACACATCCTCAATGAGTTATTGACTGGCTGCCAGCTGACTCTTGAAAGGGCTCCCCTGGCTGCCGAGAGCAGGCCAGATCCATAGAGGCCCCTAGAGGACCGCATGCAACGGGACTCATGTCATTTCCTCACTTTACTCAAAAGAGCGCCTCTGCCTTGCCCCCCACACACATGCCCAAGGACAAAAGAGGAATTTTATTCCAAGTACAAAAAAGAAGGAACAATATACTTTTGAGGGGTTTTTTTTGAACAATTTCAATCTCCCCCCATAAGTACTACATTCTCCATTGTATGTTTCCCTTTACAAACAATTATTTAACCTGGATGCACAGATGTGGATTTCCAAACTGGTAACTCAGCAAAAAACACAGCCATGAACACATTTAGGTGTCTGTGTTTCCTCATCTATCTCTCGTTTCTCCAGTGTCTTTGCGTAAGTATGGGCTGCATGATCCAGCAGTTTAGTGACACTTTGCCATTATGTCCACAATGGCTGTTGTACAGTGACGTATTTTCATGCACAGACAGTACAAAGGAAAATGTTTCCCATAAATTTTTAAAAGCCACTTAATTAACTTTTAAACTTTAACCTTTTAAATTGAAAAATGTAAAACACATCCAGAAAAGTACATGTGAACAAATGTTTGGTTTAATAAATAATTTTCATTGTATGCTTGTACACTCCCAACCAGGCCAATAAAAAGGACATTTCCAGACTCCAGATGTTTCTATGTGTCCCTTCCCATTTAGTGCCCCCCCCACCATGGTAACCACCATCCTGTCCTCCGTGACAATCTCATCCGTTATAGTTGATTGGGGAGTTTAACACATTTCTATTTTTCACTATTCTGTTTGTGGTTTTCTTTATTTTAATATTTATGTATATATCCTCTAGCAGCACAGTCATAAATTATATATATATATATTCTTGCTAGTCTTGCTTTTTCTTTAACCAACATTACTTTTGTAATATTCATTCTTGTTACTGGATGTAGCTACTGTTTAATTCATCTTCATGGCTGTGTGATTATCCAATACATCAATATGCAAGAACGTATGTATGTGTTTAGCTGCCACTGAACATTGGCATCATTTCCAGTGTCTGGCTGTTGTGAACAACCTTGTTAGCCGGCTCTTTCGCACTTGTGTCCAAGTGGACACGTGCACACATTTCTCCGAGGTCTATTTCAGGGGCTGGATTTCTGGGTTGTAGCATCGGTATCTATATCTTTACCTTTGGTCAATGCAGAGTTTTTTTTCAAAGTAGTTACATCTATTCATGTTTTACAGATAACATATGTACCTGGAATTGAATGTAGAAGGAACCAAAAGGTGTATACTTGTTTTCCTCCTTCCCTGACTCCAACTACCCGGTTCTATCTGTTTTTCTTTTTTCCACGCAATCTTTTAAGTTTTGGAAAGGACTGGAAAAGCGCTAACTCCTGGTGAGCAAAGACCTCAACCTCCCAGTCCTAGACAGGGAAGTCAGCAGCGGGTGTGAAGTAGAGGGGCTGAGCGCCCATTTTAAGCACTGAACGAAATTTACCTCTCGAGTGCGGACACATGGAAAGGGCAACTCAAGGCATCTGTTCTCTGGAATCCGCGTCTACTTCTGAGAAACACGTTGCTTATGTAGAATAGCAGCTGTGTAAAAGTGACCTTTATGGCATCTCATTTATTTTGTCCTTTTGAAACACTTAAGAAATTTCAAGGGCCTTCAGAAGCAAACACTGAGCTAGGTGCTAGACTAACAGATACAAAACACAAAGTTTAAACCCAACTTTTCAGGCCCTCACCTGGTATGTAAATCTGGGCACACCTATATTGAACGTTTAAGTCCCATGAAAGGATATAGTTCAGGTAGAGGTAAATGTTTAATGGAGAAAATGGTCAGCAAATGCCTCTGGCTCTGAGCCAAGTTAGTTCCTTTCCGCTGAGCCCTCTTCTGGCTGCAAAGTTGTTATGCAAAGCATCCACTCCTTGCTAAATCCAGTAAGAAAAGTCTTATATTGCTCCATATTTCAAAACCTTTAGAACTTGAGTCCCCTTTCTCTTTTTTAAGTTATGGGACATTTTAAACATAAATAAAAGTAAATAGAATGGTAAAATGAGCTCCAGGTCCCCACTACCAGCTTCAGTAATCATCGATTTATGGCCAATCTTGTTTCCTCTCTCTCTTCCCCTCACGCCTACCTGGAATTACTTGGAAGCAAACGTACATCATGATTTAATCTGCGTCACTTCACCAAGTGTCCATATAGGATAAAGACTACACACGCACGCCAACTTGATACCATCATCTAACATACAAAAAATGATAATTCCTTAATTTCGTCAAGTCCACAGTCAGTATGGGCATTTCTTTGGTTTTGATACAAATTTTTTTTAAATAATTTTTTTGTTGGAATGAGGATTCAAAGTCCAAGGTCCATATATCGTAATAAGGTAAATTCTTCTGAAAACATTAAAAATATGGTTTGTACACAAGCAAGAATAAGCAGGAAGATCCCGGGAAAGACCACTGATGGAGGGAGAAGGGGCAGCCTTGCTACACACTAGAGTTTGTTGTAAAGTTTCTGTGATTAAAGCAGTTTCATATTGGCCCAAGAATAGACAGACCAATGGACCAGAAGAAAGAATCCAGACGTGGACCCAATTGTCTATGGGAACTTAGGATACTCAAACCCATACATCAGAAATGGGGGAAATGTTCCTAGGTTTCAAAACTATTAGTAATGAGGGATTGATAAATTTGCTTGTATAAAACAAGAACAAAATACTTTTTATGTGGCATTACAAAGTAAAAAGATAAACATTTGCACTCATGTAACAGAGGGTTTTACAACCTATAGGAAAATGGGTGAGCAATTGGAACATAATTCACAAGAAAAGAACTGCAAGTAGCTCTGCAAGACATGAAAAGGTCCTCGACCTCACTCA
The DNA here is from genome assembly GCF_000956105.1 of Propithecus coquereli. Classification (NCBI taxonomy): domain Eukaryota; kingdom Metazoa; phylum Chordata; class Mammalia; order Primates; family Indriidae; genus Propithecus; species Propithecus coquereli. The sequence continues at coordinate 2,686,052 of NW_012148686.1, read as the reverse complement.
TCCCGAGAGAAACCCACAGTGAAATGACGCCGAGACAGTTTTCTGCCAGCTGCTTACAGCCGCTATGTAAAAAGCCTACCTTCATCCCCGTGTCCTTTGTCCCATTCTCTCCCTCCATGAGCGAGCATTAAAAACAGACAAAAAGAACTGCAAACACAGCCTCATGTGGCTTTCAGGAATCTTGTTGCTGATGATCACGTTGATGTTGTCGCTCTGAGACTGTCTTCCGTGTCTTTGTGGGACAAATAAAATGAGTGATTATGCCGGTGTCCCTGAGAACTTGTCACCGTGGTTGAGAGGAAATATGGAGTAAGATGGATGAAGTACAATCCCTGTAACCCTGGGTTTGAAATGAAGTATCCGAGTAACATCTTATGGTGAGTTTCACCTTTAATAAAGCATGCATACTTTCTAGCTCTGTCCACGGAAAAGGCCTAGGAACAACGACCCACCTGGGGGTAATTAACTCTCCCCGTACTCGAGTCGTGATCTCTACATGGCATTTCCCACTGAAAGCACCCAGGAATGCTTGGAGAAATGGCCCATTGCAGGTCTGGGGCAGAAAATGCACCACATTTGCTCAGACCAGAAAGCAAGGAAGCCAGTACGTCTGCTTGGGTGGCACCAAAAGACTTGGAGCCAAGCTCGAAAGGGCTCTCTTTGGCCAAACATAGGACAAGTTAAATATTTTTAACAAGAATTAAAACTGCAGTGAATCGACACAGGCCAAATATATTGAAGTGTCTGAGTTCACAGCAATACAAAGACCACCACAACAATAACAGCAGCTTAGCTGGTGTCTTAGGATGATGTTAAGGGGCCAGGTCTTCCTTCATTTTTGAACCGGTAAATCAACGCAAAGAATCAAGCATTTGTCCCTCCATTTTCTATAAGATCTGGACTTCAGGATAACCAAAGAGTTGGTAGGGAAAGCCTTGCTTTATAGCATTTCAGCTAATAGAAGAAGAAGGAATGATAGAATATCATTTTACAATTCCAAATAATGAATAGACCCAGGCAATGATCATCAATGGCTGTTAGCATCACACAGAGAGGAAAACAGGCATTTTATACTTCCTAGTGCAGATACACACACGCCCCCTATGAAGCAGTCTTGCACTTGCACACACACACACACACACACACACACACACACACACACACCTGACAAAGCCTCTAGGTCTGGGGGGTCAAGGAACAGAAGCGCAAATTAAAGGACACCACAAGAATTCCAGCAGCAAAACTCAGCCCGTAGGAAACTCTAGAGGAGAAACATCTTGTTTTCTAAGAGAGAGAGAGAGAGAGAAAGGGAGAGAGAGGGCTGTGTATATGCAGGGGGAACCTGTAGATTAAAAGATACTCGAGACATAGCCCAGTGCACAGACCTCATATAAATCCCAGTTCAAACAAGCAAACCATAAAAAATTAATAGGCAATCAGAGAAATGTGAACATTGACTGATTTTTTTGAATGATGTCAGGGGATTGTGGTTAGTTTTTCAGGTGAGATAATACTGTGGTTATATCGTTTAGAGTCTTTAGCATTTAGAAATACTTACTGAAATATTTATAAATGATGAGCTCTCTGGGATTCGCTTCACAATAACCTGTGTGCGGGTGGGGGGTGAGGAAACAGACTCGGCCAGGAGCTGAACCCCAGGGAAGCTAGGGATGGGCGCATGGGGGTCATTGTATGATTTTCTCTGTTTAAAAATAGTCTAGCCTCTCAACAACTCAAGTGAGGCAGACAGTAGTAGTAGCTCCACGGCAGAGGAGGTCAGACCGAACAACAAGGTGGTCCGAGTACTTCCCCCTGGGCTGGAATCAGGAGGCCCTCTGGCCACCCAGCCTGTCCCTGGGGCCTAGCCCCGAGCCTGGCCCATGCACAGATAAGCGTGTGTTGAATGACTGAGGAGTGTTGGGCTGGTGGGCTGCAAAGGGAAGACTAGTTAGCATCTTCCCTTCAGGAGATAAGGGATCTTTAAATAGCTGGATAGCAATCTGAGCTCAGTTGCTGAGCAGCCTCATTTAGACACCAAAGCAGATCACAGAGGAGGCAGAGGAGGTCAAACTTGCCTGGAGAATAAAGAGATGCCAACAAAACAGTTTTGTTTTTATCTGCTAGAAACTGCCTTTCTCTCTCCACCTCCCACTCCTCCCTCTCCTCCTCTTCCTCCTCCTCACTAAACTTTCCCTCTCCCCCTTCCTTGCCCTCCCCTCCTTTCCCCACCCCCCTTCCATGTCCCTCTCACTCCCAGCCGGGCCCTGTGAGAGGAGGGCTGGGCGAGCACCCACGACAGGGCAGAGCGCTCAAGCATCTTTTTCACAAACCCAAGAGGCTGTACAGTCTCTCTCGTCTTCCTCACGTGTGTCTGTTTCTCCTTAGAATGTTTCACTGAGAACCCAAAATGCAATCGGAACGACTCTTCTGTTCACAAGTATTTGATAAACGTCCACCTCCCGCCCCCACCCCAGATGCAGCATCTGTTTGTAAATTTATCTCGGGAGACCATAGCTCTATTTCCAAGGAGCCCAAAGCACACATCCCCTTTTCTTTTTCTTTCTACACCCTCTCCTTAAAACAAAACAAAAAGGCGGCTGACGTTACTGCCGCTGGAACGTGCACATTACAGGTTTTCAGAAAAGTGGACTCAGAGAAGTTGCTGTGAAGAGCCTCGAAGACTCCAGCACCAGACTGTGGATTTTTGGTGCTGCAGCCGGTCCATCCCTCTGCGGCCACACGCGGCTGGAGGCGACAGTGCCAGCGCCCTCCTCTCCCCTCACTCTCCTCCTCATCCTGAGAGCTTCACGCACTGTAGGGCGCAGCCAGCAGAGCGGACAGTTGCCGATTGCACGTGACTTAGAAGCTAATATGAAGTAAGCAAATGGCGTGTCACATAATTTAGGCTAAATTAAGAAAGAAGTCTGCAGACGCCCAGCCGCCTTCCTCCCCTGTCGCTCCCTGTGCTATTGGCCCGGCTTCTGCTTCTAGAACTGCAAGATGCTACCAACCCACAGAGCATTCGGCGCTCCCTGGCCTCACAGCGCGCTGCACTCAGCTGCTAGTGTATGTACGCGGAGGCTAAGGTCCTGCGACATCCCAAGACCACACAGCTACAAAGCGGCCGAGCCACGATTTGAACTGGCTGCGTGTTCTGAGCTCATGTCCCAACCCCTTGCCCCTCCTACGGTCCAGCCATGGCTCCCGCTGCCTCCCCCGTGACATTCCAACTCCGTGTCCAACCTGCCATCAGCGGTTCATCCTCCCCCAGCAGTCCTCCGCGAGCCCAACCTCCTGCCATCCACACAAGGCCAGGACACTGGGCTCTCGGAACGCCACCCCTTCTCCGCACTCATCCACACCCGCCTCCCAGTGCTCCTGAGGCCGTGCGGTCCCTCCGGTGTTCCTGATGCTCATCGCAGTGTGCAGCTGGGATCCAGTTGCTCTCTAGGGGCATGCCCTGTGATGCGTAAGGCACGCCGAATCCTAGGGCCGGCGGCTCTGGCTCAGCGCCCAGAGTGTGGGATGACCCAGGCACTCTGGGTGCAGGGAAGGGCACACAACCTGAGACGGACTGCTGCCAACTTCAGATGTCTTTGAAGATCATGCTTCATTCTTACCATCCACATGCATCTTGCATTCTACTCCACGACACGTTCATTCTGATTGAGTATAAAACTGAAGTTTATGTGGCGTGTCACAATGAAGAGAGAAGGACTGAACTTCACCCTTCATTTGCCAGCTGGTTTCCCAGGTCCCCAGCACAATCCCCCACGGAGCACACGTGGCCAGCAGTACAGAGTGTGCTGGCTTAGGAAGCACAGGCGTGCAAAGAATGCGGTGCCTGCGGGTGGAGTTGGCTCGACTCCTGGGCTCCCTGGGTCTCGGGGACGGGTTTCTTCAAGTCCCAGCGTCCCCGACTGTAAGAGGGACCCATCGGCAGAGTCCATGTCACCATCCAATGGGATCGTGCCTGGCTTATAGTAGGTGCTCACTAAATGCTGGGTCTCTTCATCTCCCTCTTTCTTTCTGGGGCCCATCTCCCAAGTGCCATCAAGCTGGGACCCTCAGTGGAGGCTCAAGAAAAGAAATGTCCATGCAGAACATGGGGGCACAGTGGCCAGTCTGAGAAGACGCCTCTGGATCCTGAATCCCCTTCGCCATAGCTAAAGTTCTCCCCCAAACTGCCCACCCCGGGCCCACTCCAATTACTACTGTCAGAGTGCTCTGCTTCCCTGATAAGCGCTATTGCAACATGCTTCACAGAAAGATAAGTCGTTGCTGCCCATCCAAGAGATATTTTTAGTCCCAATATTCTACACATAGAAAGGAACGTGGACTTGCAAAGAAGGGTGGCCCTGGAACAATTTAGTGGCTCAAAAACTAGGAGCTTTGTGAATGAGAAGTCATTTGTTTCATTATGCTTTGAGGTACCCCACGCATAGCGTCAGCTACTTTGATTACGGTCTATTGTTGACTTACTCGAATTCAAGCTCCTTGGAGGACGGGTCATTTCTTGTTCATCTTTATGCGTTGTGTCTCCACATCCGTGCGGTTTCACAAGGAGATGCCCATGAATGTTTGTCGAGAGAACTTGCAGAGTAAAGCCTTACTCCTATTGAATCTACCACTAATTATTAGTAAATCATTTTTCTTGATATTTAGTTGATGTATCTTGAAAGTTTAGGGATTTATTTTCTATAGAAGGTTCCCCTTTATCCAGAAGACTTACCTAACCAGGAACCCCATTCTCTCTAGCTTCTCCCCCGTCTTCCCCAAATCCATGGCACCTTTGAAATCGCCTGCGTCTGTGTTCATTCGCCTTGTGGTTAAAGACAATGTCGGCCACCTTCCTATCTCCACCGTCTGTTCCAGTACTTAGCACACGGTCAGCACTATTTGCATGAACCGACGTCCCAAACCAGTTCCACTCAGGATATACAGGGCAGTGACATTGCATTCCATTGATGAAGGAATTTGAAATGTTTCATAAACAAACAAGAAGCGTTCATTTATTGGGTCTAGCACTTTTGATATGATCGTTTTTCATTTTTCAGAATTCGTGGGGGGTGATACTAAATTTTGCTTCACTGGAAGAAAGGAAAGGAGGGAGGGAGGGAAGAGACATGAAGCCAGGAGCTCCACCTACCTCAACGCATGCAATCCGCACAGCAAGATTCCGGACAGGGAATTATCCTCATTTTACAAATGGAATGAGAAATCGAGGTGTAGACATGTTAGGTAACTTGTCCAGTTACTAAGTCATAGAGATGGGGTTCAAAGCCAACTCTGACTTCAGAGCTCATGCCTTCTCCCTGCACTGTGTTTTCTCCTCTCACAAAACGTGGCTGTTTCAAGGCCCGGGGGCATGATCTCCAGGTACTTGCCTCTCTCGAGATCCTCTGAGCTGGGCGAGCTGACCTCCGGTTCTCTTGATGGTTGGGTCTTCTCGGGTAGCTGTCCCTCTGAGAGGGACCTGGAGCCAGGGCTCAGCCTCACAGTGGAAGGACAAGCGCTCCCGCTCCACAGTAGTGACAGGGAGCACCACAGTAGTGACAGGGAGGCCTGCAGAACTGTCTGGGCAAAGGCAGCAAGGTCCCTGCCATCAGAGAAGAAGCCTGCTGCGGCCACCTTTTGGACCTTGTAGAGCATGGGAAAAACAGGGCTCGGGCTTCTCTCCCAGGGAGCTGAGTTTGGGGAGCATAGAGCCGTTTGCATCAAGCCCTGAAAGAGTCCGAGAGACCAGTGTCCCTTACACCAGGGTCCCATGAATGGTGCATGTCACCAAATGCTCGGAGGGTGCGAAATGCTTCCTAAAAGCGAATCGGACGGATTCCCCCCCAGTACACTCGACCAGAACACTTGTTACTTAGAATCTTAAGTGTTTGGCTTTGCAGGTAGCTAAGCAGGAGCATAGACGTCATAAATTAGCTAATTTTACGCATAAGGAAACAGTTCTAGGGAGGTCACCAGAGTGGCCAAGCTTGGACCGGAATCTGTTTGAAATCAAATTATAGAAAACAAAGGCATTTTGAGGATGGAATGGACATCTTTGCTTATTTTCTGAGCTGCCTCCGAATGAAGACAGCATATCGGGTGTTACAGAAAAAGGTCAACCCTTTAACCGGCGAGGCCAATCCGGGAATTGGACACACGAATGTCAGAAGACACATTTTCACCTGGACATTTGTTGCTCGGAGGTCCCCACGTAGTTGACCGAGTGCCACAAATGTTGCACACTAAAGAGCCACGTAGATATTTTAAGGGGAAAAGGGGCCCTGAGACATCTTCCACGTGCCTCTGATTACTCACTTTCCTTCCTAGTGTGGATGTGACACGACTGTGATTTTTTGCCAAACAGCCTGGCAACCTTGCCTGCCGAGCACAAGCGGCAGTTACGCCGGGTGGCGCCAGCGCAGTGTGCTCCCAGGAGTCACATCAGCCTGCTCAGCGCTCGTCCTCCACAGGTGTCGCCTTGCATGGCAGCCACATGCATTCTTGGGGAGGATTAATCGTTTTTCAAACGTGAGTATATATGCATTTATACGTCCTGAAATATTACTGCTGGCTGTCCCCAAATTGCTCCTGTCCTATAGCCCCTGCCCCGGTCGTCTGGCCCACAGGAAGGACCAATGAAGTCTGCTGAATGAATGAACGACTGTGGGTCGGTCATGGATCCAGCACTGCCCATCAGAGCGGAGCACAGAAGGTGGTGGGAGGGGTGTGGGCTCTGCTCAGGGCTAGTGTCCTTTGCACCCATCAGTTACAGCCACCATCAGCCTTACTGTCTCAAACACCCACCTTCCTCCCCTGCCCCGCAGCCCCACACAGCTCCCCTGAGGAATGTCATCCCCTCAGGTCCCTAACCCTAACCTTCCTAGCCTGATAAGTTGGGCCTAGGAGGCATTTCTGTGAAAAACAACTGTCCTCAAACCCTCTTATTAGTGTAACCCCCTCAAGTCCATTATAAAGGAATTTGCAGAGGAGTAGAGAAGCCGCCTGTAAGATCTGTGGCCCCGGGGGTGATGAATCCCTAGATGCATCCTGCCCTGCTGTCCCCCCCAGGCTGGAATGTGGGATTGTCCCAGGACTCCAGGAGTTGGTGGGGGAGGGCCGTGTGTGAGTCTGTGATGTTGGAGCCACCACATGAAGAGGAAGCCGCGTTCTGGAAGCACAGGCCAGGCCCAGCCCCGCTCCCCCTTTGAGCCGGCCAAACGAGTCAGCAGCACCTGGCTCTTTCTTGCTGTAAACACTTTTATTTTCCCTTCGGTTTATGGCCTCCCCTTCCAAAGGATCACAACTTGTTTAAACCGGCTCTAAACAAAGGCCTCTGGTGATTACAGACATGCTGCTGGTTTTATGGTGGTCTTCCTTTGTCTAATTTCTCCCTTTCTCTTCCTTCCTCCCCACCTCCCACCGCCAGGTACCCAGGCCTTTTAAGAGAGGCTTCTAGCCAGCAGCTGGGCAGGCTGCTAACATCTGGTTCCCCTCAGCTGCAGGTTGGCCGCTCTGACAGGAGGGGGGAGCAGGACGGGTAGGAAGCTAAATGTCCCTGAGGTCAGGCTTCAGCCTGTCCCCTCACCCCCAGGAGTGGGAAGGAGGGGGTCTGAAGATGTCCTCAGGGGTTTCACCTGTCCGGTGTCTCTGCCACCCTCCCTCAGAGGGGCCTGGCCTAGCTGAGCTGGGATAAAGAATGACACCCCTGGCCCTTTCCTGCACCTTCAGCCATCCCCGCAAACCCCGCACTCCACTCAGCCTTGGGGTACCTGGAGGCAGGTGGGAGTCCTGCCAAGCCAGCTCCGCCCGGCCCACGGTGGGGACATCCCCAGGCACCGGGTCGAAAGCTGCACACAGCATCCTTCTCTCATTCTCTGGCTTGCTGTTCTTCTCGAGTCAGCGCCGGGATGGGTAGCGGTGCTGAGGGAGCCCAAGGGGCCCGAGAACAGGAACGTTCTAGGCTCGTTTTGGCTCACTGGGCACTGGGGAGAGTGCACCGTGGCTCTCGGATAACTGCACGGCCCTGCTGGCCACTGGCCACGGTGTGGACGCGAGTGTGCCCCCCAGGGCTCCACCTTGGCTCCCTGGAGACCTGGAGGAAGGCGAGAGAGTGACGCGTGGAAAGGAAATGCTGTGGGGTCAGCCTGGGGACGCCTGTCTGGCAAAGGGCGTCTGTCGAGGGGGTTCCAGCGAAAGCCTTGGAGAGAAGCGACTGGCTGGGGTGTGGAGAGAGGAGGCGTCAGGCCCTCATGTTCGCCAAACAGCCTGACCCAGAGAGAAAGAGGGTGGTCTCCCATTCATGCCCCAGTCACAGAAACACAAATGGCCTTAGGGCAGCTCAGGACATGCTCCAGGGAACCTCCGATGCCTTTTCCCCGTCGGCGGGTCTGGTCACCTGCTGTCCGGGTGTGCCGTTCTGTACAGAGCAGGTGGAACGGCAGATGTACCCAGAACTGCGCCGGACACACAGCGGGCGTGTTTGAGAATAAACCATGCGTGACTCCCTGCTCAGTTTCCAGTCTACAGAGCAAAAGACGCAAGGAGGCAAGCTCACGGGCAATCCTCAGAAGGAATACGGTGCCCTGTGGAGACCGGATAGGACCAGCGATGCAGGAGACTCCCACAGCCCCTCTTCCCTTCGCCCTGAACGCCAGCCTCTGAGCTGGAAGCCAGCCTGACTTCCAGCCAGTCCCATAACCTGGGTCCAACAGCAAGCAAGCAGATTCCAGAGCTGCTCTGTCCTTTCAAAAACCCATTGTAGGGGCCAGGCACAATGGCTCACACCTGTAATCCCAGTACTCCAAGAGGCCAAGGCAGGAGGATTGCTTGAGGCCTGGAGTTCAAGAACAGCCTGGGTAACATAGCAAGAGACCATCTCTACAAAAAATTAAAAAGCAAAAAAAGTTAGCTGGGCAATGGTGGCGCATGCCTGTAGTTCCAGCTACTCAGGTGCCTGAGGCAGGAGGGTCCCCTGAGCCCAAGAGTTGGAGGCTGTAGTGAGCTATGATAGCACCACTGCACTCCAGCCTGGGTAATAGAGTAAGACTCTGTCTCTTTAGAAAAAAAAAAGCCAAACAAATAAACAGAAATTGTAGGCAAATTTTGCCCCAGTCCTTCCATGCGTTCTTCTCATTTTATAATAAAAATCCAGCATTTCTATATATTTTTTTCAGTTTATAAATGCATTGTTTCACAATGCTCATGATTGCTCAGTAAGCATTTTTTGTCTTTTTTTAGAAGAGGAATACAGGACTTAGAAAAGCTAAACAACTTGCTTTTCAGCTGAACTGTAGATTCAATATAATCCTAATCAAAATGCCAGCAACTTATTTAGTTTTTTTTAGAAATTGATGATCTGCTTCCAAAATTTATGTGGAAATACGAAGATTCAAGAATAGGTAAGACATTTGTAAAGAAGATAAAATTGAAGTTTCTACACTACCAGAAATCAAAGCTTATTATAAACACATAGTAATGAAGATAGTGTGGTATTGACACAGGATAGAAAAATAGACAATGAAACAGTATAAAGAGTCCAGAAATAAATCCACACGCAGACACTGGGTCTATGACAAAACGTCCAGCTCAGAGGGCAGAGAAAAGGATGGCTTCCATAACTGGTGTTGGGCAATTGGTTATCCATTTTTTCTTAAAAAAAAAAAAGAAAGAAATCTTGGCTCCATCTCATACCATACACAAAAATCGGTAATAAATGGATCGATAATCTAAATGCAAAAGGTAAAACAATAACATTTCTAGAAGAAAACAGGAAAATATCTTCCTGGTCTTAGGTACAGATAACTTTTCTTAAACAGGGCACTGAAATCGCTAGCCATGAAAGAAACAGATAAATCGACTATTAATATATTAATATTAAGTTCGTCAAAAACACAAGAGAGTGAAAAAGCAAGCCACAGAGTTCCAGACATTATTTGTAACACACGTGAAAGATAAAGGTCTTATATCCGTAATATGTGAAGTTCTCGCACAGATCAATGAGGAAAAGACTGCCCTCTGTTGGGTGGCATGGAATGGGCACAGGCATATCGGGGACCCTGCTAAGGGGAAACTGAGCAGGGACACATTCGGTGGGGTTGGTGGGATGTACCTGTGTTGTGCGCAGTCACCTCTGGGCACAGCTGTCATCGCTAGCTGTCCTGGTGTAAGAATGGCTTCCAGGAATGTGTGCCCTGCCTGTTGCCTAGTGCTCCCTACGTCAGGGCACAGGATGGGACACTCTTCTAATCACAACGTGTAACATTTTAGTACAGAAGTCAGTTTTCAATGGCGTCAAGTCAAAACAGAAGTTCTCTCCCCTCGGGAATATACTCAATAAGGCAAAGACTATAAACTGAATGCGTCATAAGTATTTCTATTATTTATGAGAATCAAGTGTTTATCAGGATTTCTAGGTTTGTAGGACAGAAGTCTGTAGCAGTATTACACATGGTGCATATGTCTGCATGAAGTCATATATCTTATGAATCCCAACCACTGTGCTAGAGGAAATGCTGAATTTTCATTCTATAGAAAATATTACAAAATCATTGACATAGGAAGAGGCTATCAAAAATTATGGAGTCAAAAAATGTAGGAACTACTTTGTGTTCATTAGGATGGCTATTATCAAAAAAGAGAAAAACAAGTGTTGGCAAGCAAGTGGAAAAACTGGAACACTTGTGCGTTACCTGTATGAATGTAAAATGGTGAGGCCACCATGGAAAATGGTATGGTGATTCTTCAAAGAATTAAACTTAAAATTGCCATATGATCCATGAATTTCACTTCAAAGCATATACTCAAAGAAGTGAAAGCAAGGACTTGAACAGATATTTGCACACTTATATTCACAGCAGCACTATTCACAATAGTCAAAAGGTGGAAGCAATCCAAGTGTCCATCAATGGGTGAATGGATAAACAAAATGTGGAACATACACGCAATGGGATATTACTCAGTCTGAAAAAGCATGCTGCAGCAGAGATGAGCCTGGAGACATTAAGCCAAGTGAAATAAGGCGATCATAAAAGGACAAACACTGTATGATTCCGCTTAGATGAGGTACTCCAGAGGAGTACAACTCATAGAGAAAGACAGTAGAATGGAGGTTACCAGGGGCTGGGGGGAGGGGGCACTGGGAAGTTGCTGTTTAGTGGATACAGAGTTTCAGTTTGGAAAGAGGAAAAATTTCTGGAGGTGGATGGTGGCCACGGCTGCACAACAATATGAAGGTACTTAATGCCACAGAATGGATACTTAAAAATGGTTAAAATGGTAAATTTTATGTTATGTAAAATTTTGACCACAGTTTTTTTAAGTGTAGGAAAAAATCTTACAGAGGTGTATTAGGTAGTTAATTAATTTAAACGTTATATTATTTACCTGGATTTTAAAATATTTAAGATATTTGTCAGCTCTTTGAAATTTGTAATTTTG